>NW_026591086.1:39816660-39846680 GCF_907164565.1 Psammomys obesus
ATACATACATACATACATACATACATACATACATACATACATACATATATATGGTTACCAACAAAATTTATAAAGATTAGATTTGACCAGGGGAAGATCTCCTATTAGTGGAGACAAGGATGTCTTCACATAGCAAATGAATCTTACTGGCTACCTGATTCTCACAGTCTGCCTTAGTTAATATTTCCTCAAGAAACACCCAAGTCAACTTCTAAAGGGCCAGCCCAGATGATTGATACCACAGAGACTAGACAGAAAAATATACAGCTAGCTCTCCCTGGACTTAGCCAACATCTAAAAGATGTTTTTGTCCCCAGAAAGAAAGAAGTAATTTCAAGAACACAACGACCCTATTCCCAAGAGGTGGAGTGGGTACTTTTGGTCATTTAGTGGGTTATGGATGCTTGTTGTTGTCTAGGAGAGTTGGTTATAAGTTGTTATTGATCATGTTCAGGGAGAAAACAAAGTAAATATTAAAATCAAAAATCTCTTTCTTTCTCCCCTCTTTTTCTTATCTTTCCTACCTAGTGTTAAGGGGAAGGAGAAGTATAGGGAATAATAAAAGTGTAGAAAAAAATGGGGGGATCTAAGATGATAGGATGAAAGGTAAATTACTGAATACTAATCTAAAATATTTTACATTGGTATGGATTATTGTATATTGATAGAAATTTAGGATTACTTTGTTCAACTTTTCCTGAATGTCTTATATATATGCAACTCATTTGGAAATGTGATGCAAAGTTCTAGTCTTATGGAAGCTAGCTATTGCAAACCATTCACAATGATTGGAGATGCACATCAGTCACCTATAAATAATCTTACTTGTAGTCTTGTTAGATACTGGTTTAGTTAATTACAAAAATAAGCTTCATCAAGTCTCTTCTCTATGTTTTCAAGGTTAAAGAGATACTACACAGCTAGAAACAAGCAACGTTTGTCTATTTAGGTATACTGAAATAGATAGGTGGTCTTCAAACAATTCAGAGACCTGTAAAATATGACAGTTAGGCATGTTTTAATAATAAAAGGCTTTTCTGACAAAGAGACACATCTGTTCCTGGCAGCACCATTGATACACTTCCAAGAAGATGATGGGCATAAAAGAAACAAATGTAGCACGATAGCCACTGGACAAAAATAAAATGTCCTTATTTCAACTGCTGACAGTAGGCTGTCAAACTACTGAGAAGCAGGACACTGGGAAATTGACTGTCAAAATTTGCAGAGACTAATTAGGCCAGTACTTCAAAATCCGGGCTTTATAGAGAAGTCTGGCAGATATTCTGGGCCAGCAGGCTGAAGAATGGTGACCCCAACTACAGAGAGAAACCTCAGGTGACTTTCCAGGCAGCCAGCTGTCTCTGTCATTTCTATAGTTCTGGAATCTGCTTGCTTTACACTTTCTACATACTTAGATAATAGTATTTCCTTCTCAAGTCTTTGATGGGGTTGAAGAGTAGATAGTTGTAGTCTTACAGTTTTCCTTATTAAGATTAAAGGCATTTGAGTTTTTTATCTTGGCCATTCTGATGGGTGTAAGGTGAAATCTCAGGGTCGTTTTGATTTGCATTTCTCTGATGGCTAATGACGTTGAGCATTTCTTTAAGTGTTTCCGTGCCATTTGATATTCCTCTATCAAGAATTTACTGTTTAGCTCTGTTCCCGATTTTTTAATTGGATTACTTGATTTGTTGCTTTTCAACTTCTTTAGTTCTTTATATATACTTAATATTAGCCCTCTGTCAGATAAAGGATTGGTGAAGATCTTTTCCCAATCTGTAGGCTGTCATTTTGTTCTGACGACAGTTTCCTTTGCTTTACAGAAGCTTTTCAGTTTCATGAGGTCCCATTTATTGATTGTTGCTCTTAGCGCCTGTGCTGTTGGTGTTCTGTTCAGGAAGTTGACTCCTGTACCAATGAGTTCAAGTCTCTTCCCCACTTTTTCTTCTAAGCGGTTTAATGTGTCTGGTTTTATGTTGAGGTCTTTGATCCACTTGGACTTTAGTTTTGTGCAGGGTGATAAGTACGGATCTATTTTCATTTTTCTACATATAGACATCCAATTAGATCAGCACCATTTGTTGAAGATGCTCTCTTTTTTCCATTGTATGGTTTTGGCATCTTTGTCAAAGATCAGGTGTCCGTAAGTGTGTGGGTTTATTTCTGGGTCTTCTATTCAGTTCCATTGATCCACCATTCTGTTTCTATGCCAGTACCATGCAGTTTTTATTACTGTTGCTCTATAGTACAGCTTGAGATCAGGGATGGAGATACCTCCAGATGATCTTTTGACAACATATGCTGGAGAAGTTATGAAGAAAGGGGAACCCTCCTCCACTGCTGGTGGGAATGTAAACTTATACAACCACTCTGGATTAAAATAAAAACATATTTAAATATGTGCTTTCTCAGACAACTAGGAATTGCGCTTCCTCAAGATCCAGCTATACCACTCCTAGGCATATATCCAAAAGAGGCTCAAGTACACAATAAGGACATTTGCTCAACCATGTTTGTAGCAGCTTTATTCATAATAGCCAGAAGCTGGAAACAGCCCAGATGCCCCTCATCTGTGGAATGGATGCAGAAATTGTGGTACATATACACAATGGAATATTACTCAGCAATGAAAAATAAGGAAATCATGAAATTTGCAAGTAAATATTAGGAACTGGAAAGAATCATCCTGAGTGAGCTATCCCAGAAGCAGAAAGACACACACGGAATATACTCACTTATATAGACATATAATATAGGATAAACCTACTAAAATCTGTACACCTAAAGAAACTAATCAAGAGGGAGGACTCTGGCTAAAATGCTCAATCTCCATCCTGAAAGGCAAGGAGAATGAACATCAAAAGAAGAAAACAGGAAACATGTTAGGATCCTCCCACAGAGGGCCTCTGAAAGGCTCTGCCCTGTAGACTATTGAAACAGATGTTGAGACTTATGGCCAAAATTTGGGCAGAATGCAGGGAAACTTATAAATGAAGTGGGAAATAGTAAGATCTGTAGAGGACAGGAGGTCCACAAGGAGAGCAACATAACCAAAAAAATTTGAACACAGGGGTCTTTCCTGAGATTCATTCTCCAACCAAGTACCATGCATGGAGATAACCTAGAACTCCTGCACAGATATAGCCCATGGCAGTTCAGTGTCCAAGTGGGTTCCATAGTAATGGGAACAGGGACTACTTTTGACATGAACTGATTGGCCTGCTCTTTGATAACCTTTCCCTGAGAGGGGAGCAGCCTTACCAGGCCACAGAGGAAGACAGTGCAGCCATTCCTGATGAGACCTAACAGACTAGGATCAGCAGGAAGAAAAAGAAACCCTCCCATACCAGTGGACTTGGGGAGGGGCATGCATGGAGAAGGGGGAGGGAGGAAGGGATTAGGAGGGGTGGAGGGAGGGAACTAGAGGAGGGATACAAAGCAAATAATGTGTAATTAAAAATAAAATAAAATAAAAATTTTAAAAAAGGAAAAAAATTCAAAAAAGATTAAAGGCATAAAAGTTTTAGTTGCTTAGGAAGTAAGAAAATGTTTTAGATATAAAAAGATGTTTCTTGGATGATAAATGCAAGTTACAAGAAAGTGATTTAGGTACATGACTTTGAATTCACCAGGATAGGATAGATAGTGGAATACTTTCCCCAAGATTGCCTAGTACAAATGGACTGGACATCACGAATATAATTCTTACCTGATAATTCTCATAATTATTCTTCTTGTATATAGTTTATAAAATTAGAAAGAAGTCATTTGCTTTCTCAGACAACTAGGAGTAGTGCTACCTCAAGACCCAGCTATACCACTCCTAGGTATATACCCAAAATTTGCTCAAGTACACAACAAGGACATTTGTTCAACCATGTTCGTAGCAGCTTTATTTGTAATAGCCAGAACTTGGAAACAACCCAGATGTCCATCAACGGAGGAATGGATACAGAAATTGTGGTATTTTTACACAATGGAATACTACTCAGCAATCAAAAAGGAGGAAATCATGAAATTTGCAGGCAAGTGGTGGGATCTAGAAAAGATCATTCTGAGTGAAGTATCCCAGAAGGAGAAAGACAAACTTGGTATATACTCGCTTATATAGACCTACAAGATATGATAAACATAATGAAATCTACACACCTAAAGAAGATAATCAAGAAAGTGGACACAGGCGAAGGTGATTAATCCTCATTTAGAAAGACAAATGGGATGTGCATTGAACTTATGACAGGAGTCTACCACAAAAGGCAGCTGAAAGACTCTACCTAGCAGTGTTTCAAAGCAGACACTAAGACTCATAATCAAACCCTCGGCAGAGTGCAGGGAATCATATGAAAGAAGGGAAGTTAGTATGATATGGAAAAGATAGGAGCTCTACAAGGACCAAACATATCTGGGCACAGGGTCTTTTCTGAGACTGACACTCAACCAAGGACCATCTATGGATATAACCTAGAACTTCTGCTCGGATGTGGCCCATGGCAGCTCAGTAACCAAGTAGTTTTCCAAAGTAAGGGGAACACGGACTATTTCTAACAGGATTTCAAGGGCAGGCTGTTTGACACCCCCCCCCCCCGGGGAGGAGCAGTCTGTTAGGCCACAGAGGAGGACTTTGCAGCCAGCCCTGAAGATACCTGATAAAACAGGGTCAGATGATAGGGGAGGAGGTCCTCCCCTATCAGTGGACTTGGAAAGGGGCAGGGAGGAGACCAGGGAGGGAGTGTGGGGTTGGGGAGGGAATGAGGGAGCGGGATACAGCTGGGACACAGAGTTAACAAAATGTAACTAAAAAGAAAAAAATAATAATAATAAAAAGAAAAAATAAATAAATTAAAAAAAAGAAAGAAAGAAGTCATTTTTTACAAACAGAAAGGGGAAAATGTAGTAGAAGTTTTGGTTCTTTAAAAACTCAATTATATTATTTAAATATGTTTTTATTTTAATCCCAAGTGTGGGATATGGGACCACCTTAGTTTCAACAGCTGATTACAGCCTCATGCAGCTCAGAAGAGATGTGGTCTTTGACTGCTGGTTACAGCCTCATGTAGCTTGGAGAGGAGCATGGTCTTTGCCAGCTGGACTTTAATTTTGAGGACTCAGAGAGGGTATAAATATCAGAGCCCAGAGAGAGGATTACCTCAAGGAGATGGATGGGAATAAAAGAAGGCCGGTGGTTCTGCTGGGCTGCTGAATAATCCTGACAACTGAGATTGATGTTTTTCCAAAGAACCTGACAACTCTAACCAAAAGGAGCTAAGTATAAAAAGGTCTATGCCCTGTCTCCCGACTAATCTTCCTTCTCTCCTACCTAGGGACAGGGTGATGGAAGGGGGATACAGGCATTAAGAAATCCCAAATAAAATAGAGTTAAGTGTAACACTACTCAAAGGTCTGAGTGCACATAGGTGAGAGAAAAACTCATTAGGAGTCTACTTGCCAAAGACCTTGTACAGGTCCTGCCATTACAGCCAACAGGAGCAAGCTTTGGAGATAGGACATTATTTTATGAATTGGAAACTTTCTAGGGGTACTACTAGTAAATAAACAACAAAAAAATACAAAGACTAAGTATCTGTTGAATTTACCACTCTTCACAAACATCTGCACATAAGAACCTTGTCTTGGGTGATTAATGAGACTTACTGGTGGTGAATCGTTGGCATGCAGTAAAATTTTATCTACTTCTCAGGGAAGCTTTCCATGAGAGAGTGACCTGGAGGCACTAAAATGAACACGTTCAAATTACTAAAGAGCCAGAGATAGGTGCTAGTAAGAACATACATATATTCACAGATCCTAAAATTATTGAGGAAATACATGCAAGCGTTAAAAGTAAAAGACAAGCCAACTGGAAGAGCCTAGCAGTTAAGAGCAGTTGACCTCAGCCAAGCCTCTTCCCCCAGGATCTGAGCTCCCTTCAAGATGAGGATGGACCTTCCAGCAGCAACACTACCCATTACCTTTTCTGCCTTCTGAGGAGCCTGAGATGGTGATGGCTTTGCAATTCTTCATCCCTCTCCAATTTTTTTTTGTCACGCAAAGAGTTTTTAAGTCCCTATCTTCTGTAAGATATGTGTCTACCTTTGTAGTGAGATCAAAGAATAGCATGTTTGAATTGATAAAATACTTAAACACTATAAAACTTCTTACTAGATATATGGCTTTCCTGTCTGTGGTACTATCAGTTTGGGCACTTAAAAATTAGAGGAGCATCTAAAAGGGTTTTCAATTGTTTACTTAGATAAGAATTATTTTTCACAAGAAGGTAATGTTCACTCAGCATTCATTTCATAAGTTGTTGTTATCACAAGGATGTTATGTAGAATATATTCGTAAAGTCTAATCATTTCAACAAGAACCAGAAAAGCACTTTGCAATATTCAGTATTTATTACTGATTTTTTTTAAAAAGACCAAAATTAGAAGAATGAATATATAACAGAGTGCTAGACAATGTATTTCTAGAGTGACTGCCATCAAAACCTAAGATCCAGTGGAGAAAAAACTATAACTATGAATATTTTGCATTGTTCTGATAGTTATTGGGAAGTAATAAGGTTTTAAAAAAAAACAAAAATTAAATGTCTTTGGTTTCAGATGTGTCCAAAAGAAGAAAGTTAACTCAGACTTAAGCATTTCTTAAGGGCTGGAAATGGTTCAGTAAAGACAGCAGTGTGACACAGGCATGAACACTGGAATTCACATCCTTGGGACCTACATTAGGTAAAAGCCATGTGGGCACAGCTGTCCATTTGTGATACAAATTTAATATAAAACACGCTACATGAGAGAAGGCATGTCTATCCCATCAGTGGGCTCTTGGGACCCACTCGAAGACCAGCAGAGGAAAAAGATGGCCAAAGATATTAGTGGATGTTTGTACATGAATAAATACCAACGGCCAGCTATTGCTTGAAACAAATTCAATTTTGATTTTTTTCCAAGAGGTAGAAAATAGAGCAAGATTTATATCATTTTTTTCATGCATTCATTTGAAATAGGAAAAACTCTTAGCATAAAAATCTTTTTGTAGTGACGTCTTTTTGCATATCTCCGCTACACTGACTTTCATTTTCTTTGGAAGCTAATAAAGCTTCCTCCTATGTTATCAGAGCTTGTGTTTTCCCAGAAAGGTTCTTTGCATACACAAGCAAATATTGGAATATATGCATATGTTAACAGTACTTTTGTGTTGTTTTGGCCCTACATTATATTTTGAAGTTTACTTTCTATCACTGCATATGAATGCGACTTGCTTTAAATTTCTATGTAGAAATTAAACCTTCATTTCAAGTTTCCTTCCTATCTCCTATGTGCTTTCCTGGCCCTTTAATGTCACTGCACTGACACATGAGCAAAGCCTGAGTCTCTAGACTGAAGATCATTGCTAGGCAGCAGTGACTGATTCAGAGGGTGAAAGTATCCTGTGTTGGTTCAATGTGACCTTATTTTCTGATGTATCAGAATCCTGCTCCCCTCTCTGTGAGATGGGGAAACAGAGCAGTGTACAATGACAAATGGAACAAGATCTGTTTGTCGTTAGGCACTGAGGGAAGAATGGTGGAGGAACTAGGTCTCTGAGAACAGTGACAGCCCAGGGGTTAAAGCCAACTTCACGTCAATTCTACCACTGGACACCCACGTTACCAACTTTTCCTGTAGTTTGCCTCATTTTCAATACAAGGAGCACTAATTGAACTAGCCATCTCTGGTAATGGCTAGTCCGCCAACACCCCATATGTGGATGGTTCGTACAAGCTGTTACTGCCACACAGACAAGGTGCGCATGGATATTTTTGTTCACATAATGTAACGAGTAAGCATCGATACATCTGAAGAGACCTGAAGCCAAATTGTTATTAAAAGAAAAGAGAGTTTATATTTTTGTAGTGCTTTCCAAATTCACTGAATAGACTTCACAGCACTTAACGCGTTAGCAAAGAATGCAAGTGTCCATTTCCCAAAAAGTCATTAACTGAGGGTTAGCAAAGCTTTTGTTTTGATCATCAACACGTTTGTTTCTAGTAACAATATTTAATGCTGGTAAACACACAGTAGAAAAGATAGCCCTGAGTAATTTTATTAGGAGGGTTAAACCTCTTTGGAAAATAATCAGGCAATATGAACCAGGAGACTTAACTATTTGTTATCTCTGAATGAATAGTTTTCACCTCAGGTACTCTAACATGAAAAAAAAAAAAAAAACATTCAGAGATTTCGAAAGTGATTTGTAAATGAAAGACTAAGAGTTATTGTTTAAAAGTAAGTGCTACATTTAAGAGAAAATGATAAAATAAATCATGTCATATATAGAGAGTATCATTCAGTGACTAAATATATTATGGAAAACATTTAATAAAAGTGAAATACATTATGATCGAAGATTATCAGAAACAATCATTAATGTAGAAAAATATACAAAATGTAAAAGCGTACACACATGCAAACATGTATATTCATACCTTGATATCTGTAGATATAACATATTTGCTTTCTTATATGTACACACACTAATCATGGGATTTTGTACAATAAGATTAATTCTAGTTTTTCTTTTCTTGGTAGATTAAGCAGTGGATGATTCTTGATTTATTCATAATAATCTTTGACATTTCCAAAACTCCAAGTAATGAGCATGTGTTATTTCATAATCAAGAAAATGTTACCTTCCTTTGCCTTTAGCCTGACGAGGCATTTGAGTTCATAATTAATCAGAAGAAAAGAAGATGACTTCTGGTTCATAAAACTTTCAACGTGAATGAAAAATGAATACTTTCCATAGCACTGCTGAAATGCTGATCTTTCTACTCCGGACCCTCAATTTATTAAGTTTGTAAGGGTTTGAAAATATTTATTGCTACATCAAATTTCCCCCTCTAATATTCATTCAATTTTTTTTCTTAAATAATTTCAACTTACCACCCATAATTCCCAGACAGGCTGTGTACATGAGAAGAGGCTGACGTGCACAGTGAGTCGCTTCCACTGTTTCCATTACCAGTTGTATTGTGCACCACGACATGGGAAAAATCCTATTTTGCACACTAGAGAAATGAATATTCTTACTAATTTCACTAATATGTACAATTTTTGCCTGAGAGAGGCTACAAAAAGTGAAAGTACGGTTGCAAGTATGGAGTCTGGGGTTACATGCCTGGATTCAGTCCATCTGCTACATACCAGCAGTGTGGCACAAGGAAAGTCATATAACTTCTCTTTATCAGTGTACAGGCACATTAAACTGAAATTTTTGAAGTTTCTATTTCATTGTCTTATTATGAACAGTGTGTTACTTGAAATTCTGATGATAGTATTTGATGACATTGATCTAAATAGTAAATTATAAATTAATATAATTACATGTGTATGCATATTTTGAGAGGCAAATAATATCCCATATATGTCAATAAAGATGAATACATATACGTTATGTGTATTTGTGCACATTTTCATATACGTACTTAGATGTTTAGAGAGAACACTAAGATATGACAATTGGCTAGAGACTTCCTGCATAATTAATTGGTGGTTGCATGCCAAGTACCACCCATTGGGAAGATACACGTACTCAAACTGTGATTTAAAGAGAACATGTCAAAAGGTAACCAAAGACTACCTAAAATGTATTTGCCTTCTTAAATATTTGGAGGTCTGTTTTTCTAAAGTGTTCATGAAGTGGCTGCCTTTTTTGTTGTTGTTATTGTCATTGTTTTTTTTTTTTTTGGTTTTGTTGTATTTTTAATTAAATTTTTATTTTTTTACATTAATTACACTTTATTTACTTTGTATCCCAGCTGTAGCCCCCTCCCTCCCAATCTTACCCTCCGTCCTTCAGCTCTTCCCATGGGGAGGTCCATCTCCCCTTCCATCTGACCCTAGCTTATCAGGTCTCACCAGGAGTGGCTGCAATGTCCTCCCTACGTGGCTTGGCAAGGCTGCTCCTCCCTTGGGGCATGGGGAATCAAAGAGTGAGCCACTGAGTTCATGTCAGAAACAGACCCTGTTCCCCTTACGAGGGAAGCCACTTGGCTACTGAGCTGCCATAGGCTACATCTAAGCAGGGGTCCTAGGTTATATCCATGAATGTACCTTGGTTGGAATATCAGTCTCAGAAAATACCCCTCTACCCAGATATTTTGGTTCTGTTACTCTCCTTGTGGAGCTTCTATACTCTCTAGGTCTTACTAACTACCTCTTCTTTCATATGATTCCCTGCACTCTGCCCAGTTTGGTTATGAGTCTTAGTATCTGCTTTGATACACTGCTAGGTAGAGTCTTCCACTTTGGAAATCAATCTGGCACTTTCTCAGATAATTAGGAGTAGTGATTCCTCAAGATCCAGCTATACTATTCCCAGGCATATATCCAAAATATGCTCAAGTACACAACAAGGACATTTTTTCAACCATATTCATAGCAGCTTTATTCATAATAGCCAGAACCTGGAAAAAAAACCAGATGTCCATCAATGGATACAAGAATGGATACAGAAATTGTGGCACATTTACACAATGGAATGGCTGTTTTTCTTTTTTAAACCCACTCTGTTTGCATAGCATAAAAAATACTAGAATACTACAACAGGAAAGAGGACAGGTCTATAGGAGGCTAGTAGAATAGACTAAAAGAGATGTTCAGACAAGAACAAAGTTAGCAGAAAAGAAGAAAAGACAAATTTGAGAAAAATGAGAGTACAGAATAACCTACCTATGTGGCAGATAAAATACTGAGGGTGGGAGAAAGGAAATTGTCAAGGTCAACTCCTGAGCTCCTGTGGTTACTTAGATAAGGACTTCTGGGTAAACGACAATATTTGGCAAATGAAGCATAATTTTGAATCTGAGTAGTTTGAGTTTGAGGTGAATGAGTAAGTTCTCTGACTATGGAGCCCAAGATTTGAAAGTTTCAGTCCCTGTCACAAAGTAAATGAAAGAAGCTCCTGAAAAGGAGGGAGGGCTCCCTGGGGTTCTCAGCTTCAGATATTTCAGCCAGTAAGAAGCTTTCCTTCTTGCTGGGCTTGCTGTGCAGCAGTATAGCCTGTAGTGGGGCTCTTGGTACAGCAAAGAGGCTCCCCTCCTAGGGGCTGGGAAGCAAAAAGGTAGAAGACAGGGTCTGTCCCCAACACCCAACCAAGGGCCTGCAATGACTTATCTTGCTTCTTCAAGTGTCACTTGCTAATGGCTTCATGGCTACCCATCACCCAGTCAGCTGATGATTAAGACTTCAACCCATGGCCCTTGGTTAACATTCAAGGTCAAAACTATGACAGAATATATTACCAAATTCCATTGCAAAGCCAAATGAAGTTTATCCAAAGAGTCCATATGTAGCAAACTTGGCATTCGTTGTCGAACTTATGAAATATCATTTTTTTCAATGTTTAGCATAAACTGAAATTAAACAGGAAATTTTTGAGAATGGAATGATACAGGGTGAAATCAATGTGAACAAATCTTTTAAGGAGCTAGACTGGGAGAAAAAGCAGAGGGAGGCAGGAATACTGGCCTGTATTTTAGTAGAGAGCTCCAAAAGCGATGAGAAAAAAACATTTTAGCCAATGTTGAACACCCAAGACAGAGAAAAAATGATAGAATCAATGTCTCAAGACTTCTGAGTAGGCAAGTAAATGAGTTGCCCTTTACAGAAAAGATCTGGATTAAGACCCACAAAAAGAAGAATGGGACCTCTCTAAGCTGAGGCTGTAACAGAGGACCTGGCTCTTATTCTAACATCCAGTGAGCACAATTACCTTTATTTAACAGCTCAGTGTACAGTTCTGTGGAACAACAGAACTGCCAAGATATCTTTACACCCTACCATGACAAAGAAGGACAAGTTGGAAAATATTTATGCAGTCTGTAAATATGAACTATTTCTCACATTATCTTATTTTTTAATGAGATTATAAATTTCTTACATTTAATTTTATTTTACATCCCAAACGCAGTTTTCCCTCCCTCCTTTCCTTCAGGTCTTCCATTCAGTTACATTTATCCCTTCCTCTCCTCCTTACCAGTCCTTCCACACACCTTTCTCCAGTTCTTCAAGTTCATGACCCATTTTTCACTAATTGTTATTGTGTATATAATGTATATGCCTATGCTGTCTACATATATATAATATATGATCCTGAATATTACCTGTTGAGTCCATATAATGCTACTTCTATGTATGTTTTCAGGACTGACCATAACAGAGGACAACGAATTGGTGTAAATTCCTTGGGGAAGGCCACCTCTCTCACTCCCACTTTTCTTTGGTTGCCTATAGTTTTTTGTTTTGTTTTGTTTTAGGATTTGGGCCTTGTGGATTTTTCCACCCGTTCATTAGTGTCTCATCATTGTTCAAGTCATTTGGCACCCTCTTTTCTTAATGAAATGTTTTTTAATGTATTCAGCATCCCCTCCCAGAAGCTTGGGATGAGACTGCATATGTCTTCTCTACCAACAATGGAACATCTGGACCGCAGCAGTAATAAGAGTTGCTGTGTGGCTGAATTTGTAACGATCAGCCTCTGAAGGAGTTAGCTTGACAAATTTTAAGCAGATAAGGAAATGATAAGGGTAGATGACTCATCTTTGCCACTTTCTTCCAGTACGTTCTTTCTCTAGAATGAACACACAAGTATAGATAGAGCCACTTTAATTTTGTCTGATTTTTGTTTTATTATGTATATCTTGCCTGAAAGACTGATGACCAAGTGAAAGGTTTATTCCAACCACCAAGTAAGTCTACCCCAATTTTATTCTCAGGAAATGACTAGTGGACAGATCCATGGATTCAGTGACCTCATTAACAACAATTTAGTTAGACCAAAATTTAAAAATCTTCACATGCTGTCATTCAATCAGGAGACTATGACAATGGTTATCCACCAAAAGCGTCAAAGTCAACTCTCCCCTCTTGTCCTATAGTCCTTGAAATGTCAGGAAGTTTCTTTCTGTCAAATGTGCTGACTGAGTGAATGGTACAGGCCTTTGGGGGGAAATTACTGGAAATTTATGACAACATATGGTTGACAGAATTGCTGTCACTTCTTAGATTGGCCTTCATTCAGCCACTTGGTTCCAGATTTGAAAACTGGCTCCACTTCAGGAGCTGAGCAGCGAATTGTGACTTTTTACCACACAGACTTGTATAGTGAGAATTTTTGTTTATTTAAAAACGCAGAAATGTTATGAGAATACGTTTTTTATTTAATCCCAGGTGTGGGATATGGGCCTGTTTCAGATTGTCCACAGCAGCTGACTATGATTTGCCTTGTGCTCTAGCAGGGGGGGAATTTTGCCAGCTGCAGAGAGTTTCTGCAAGTGCATGGCACATTTTGAATTCTGGGGATTCTCGAAAGGGTATCCAAAGAGCACCATGAGGGGCTGTGGCAGCTGCTGCTCCTGTTGCTGCTGCTGCTGCTGCTGCTATAACTGTTGTTTGCTGGTTGGTGTTGGTTGTTATTGGTTGTGTTTTGTCAAATAGGTATGTGCAAAGAAACCAGAAAAAGAAATTAGGTATCCTGACAGTTAAGATAAAACTTGCCCCAAGAAACTTGACTCCTCTAATCACCAGGAAGTAGTCTAATGTTAAATTTGTCCCCTTTCCCCTCTATCATTTTTTTCTCCTATCTAATATCCAGGAGTTCATAAGGATGGAAGAGAGAAAAAGGAACCCACAAGATATAAAACGTCTGATCACAGACTGGTAGAGGTAGAACCTTTTTCTATTCCTCTGTAAATTCTGTTATCAAACGGCACATCTACTTTACTCCAGTGCTACGAGACAACCCTCCCAATGCATTCCATAACTCTGCAAAGTGTTCTTAAGGTTTTTCAACATATTAAACCCACCTCACCTCCTGTTTCACCTCTAGATAATTATTCAAGAGAAATGGAAGAATATGTTCATACTAAAATTGTGTGTAATGTTCACTGCAGCTTTATTTGAAATATCTAAAATTTGATGCAACCAAATGTTCACAAATTTCTGAATGATGAACAAATAAAGCAAAGCATTAATATACCAAATCAATTGAAAGAAAAAAAAACTCCATGGAAAAAAATTAAAACTGTTATGCAAAGTGAAAACAACCAAATAAAAAGGGAACAATGTAATTTTATTTACATAAATTCAGAAAAAAAGGTAAAACTATAATTCTAGAGAGATCGCATTTACCCAAGAAGGAGAAGTTCTTCTGCTGGCAGCTGATGGGAGCAGATGCAGAGAACCATGGCCAAACATTACACTGAGAGGAAGCCAAACTAGATATCCACTTGGTCTCTCCTCTCAGAACTTGGGGAAACTCCATGGAAGGTGAGGGGGGGTGACTGTTAAGAACCAGAGAGATGGAGGATACCAGGCCCACAGAATCTATTAAGCAGGGCTCATAGGAACTCACAGAAACTGAAGTGGCAATCAAAATGGCTGCATGGATCTGCGCTAGGTCCTCTGCATACATGCTCTGGATGTGTAGTTTGGTGTTATTGTGGGTCTCCTAAGGGTGGGAGTGGGGGTGTCTCTGACTCTTTTGTCTGCTCTTGGGAACATTTTCCTCCTACTGGGTTGCTGGGTCCAGCCTTGATAGAAGGGTTTGTGCCTAGATCTCTTATATCTCGATATGCCTCCCTAGAAGGCCTGCTCCTTTGTGAAAGGAACTGGAGGAGGAGAGATTTTGTGGGAAGAGGGAAAGTGTCAGCAGGACTGGGAGGAGTGAAAAGAAAAAAAACTGTAGTCAGGACCTAGTATATAAGAGATGAATAAATTTTAGAAAAGGTGTGTTCAAAAACATTTTACAGTCATAGAAACATTCTAAATCTTGATTGTTATTTGATAATTGTATACAATTAACAAAATTCACTAAACTATTCACATAAAATGGATCTCTTTGGGTTTAAATTAAACTTTGTAGAGCAGCAGAAGAAAATGTGTCTTGTTAAATGTACAAAGGTGAAAGATATATCAAAATATATCTCTCTATTTAATACCTAATTTAGAAACCAAGAGAAAAATACACAACAGATACTTAACAATTATATAATGTGAGGCATGACATTAAGTAAATGCAAATTTGAAAGAGAAGGGGGCCACTTTTGTTTGAGTAACCCTGACATCTCCCACTTGAAGTACATGTGAATTAAGTGTTGACAGATGAAATAGGCTACAGGAAGAGGGGTTCTTTGACTGTGAGGACTTTTTTTGTTTATTTTTGTTTATTTAGTTATTTACTTATATATTTGCTTTTTATCATAACTGAACAGTATGTTATGAAATACAGTACAAAAATAGAGTAGGAAGTTACTGAGGGTTGAGTCAATAAAGATCAGTTCTAGCCAATCCACTGAACTCCAGCTGTGAAGCATAAACAACAGAAGCAACTGGGTTTTATCAGGACTCCGCTTCAGGTGAAGGACACACTGTGAAGAAAATGCTATGCAATGCATGACAGATTGATGAGAGGCAATTGGAAAGAGTGTTAGAATATGTTAAATACAGGGAAGAATCAATGAAGTCAGTCCTACAGAAGAGATAGCATTTTAGCTTAGGTTGGCAGCATTAGCAAAGAAAAGGACAATTGACCTCTTTCTTCATTAATAAAACAAAGACAACATACAAGGAGAAAAAAGAGACAAATTATAATAAAAGAAAATGTAGATAGGGAATTCACTTGGGGGAACAGGGCTGAGAAATGAACCAGATTGTTCTCTGGCAGCGTTAGTAATTCTGGAGAAAATGGAAGAAAGTTTCCAAGTGTAAAGAGAGAGGGAAAAAAATGGAATGATAACTGCAAAATGGTGAACAAACCATACCATTTAGCTGAGAGAATTTTCTGAGCATCTATCAAACACCATAATCCAGCAAGGGTTTCCCAGTAGTACAAGCACAGAACATACAGAAAACAGAAGTTGCAGAGTGAAACTAATTAGTTAACTAGCAAAATGTTGGGGAGTCATTCAGAAAGGCAAAGAGGATGAACATCAGAAGAGGGAGAAAACAGGGAACAGACAGGAGCCTACCACAGAGGGCCCCTGAAAGGCTCTACCCTGCAGGGTTGAGAATTATAGCCAAACTTTGGGCAGAGTGCAGGGAATCTCTTGAAAGAAGGGGGAGATAATAAAACCTGGAGAGGATAGGAGCTCCACAAGGAGAGCAACAGAACCAAGAAATTTGGGCACAGGAGTCTTTTCTGAGACTGATACTCCAACCAAGGACCATTCATAAACATAACCTAGAACCCCTGCACAGATGTAGCCCATGGCAGTTCAGTGCCCAAGTGGGTTACATAGTAATGGGAACAGGGACTGTCTCTGACATGAACTGATTGGCCTGCTCTTTGATCACCTCCCCCTGATAGGGGAGCAGCCTTACCAGGCCACAGAGGAAGACAATGCAGCCACTCCTGATGAGACCTGATAGACTAGGATCAGAAGGAAGGAGAGGAAGACCTCCCTTCTCAGTGGACAGGGAGAGGGGAATGGGTGGAGAAAGGGAAGGGAGGGATTAGGAGGGGAGGAGGGAAGGAGCTACAGAGGGGATACAAATTGAATAAACTGTAATAAACAAAAATAAAAAAAATGTTGGGGAGCCAAGGATCATAGCACACACCTGCAATCCTAGCACTTGAGGAGGCAGAGGCAGGCACAGGCTGATCTCTGAGTTTGAGGCTAGCCTGGTCTACAAAGTACAGGACAGCCAAAGCAACACAGAAAGAACCCCAATTTGAAAAGCCAAAACAAACAAACAAATTAACAAAGAAAAAAACAACCAAGCAAACAAAAATGATGGAAGTCAATGGCTTTAAAGTGTGGAAGTTGAATGGTGAGGTATTCAAAGAGAAAACTTAAACCTTAGAGACAAGCTCAGAGAAAAGTTCACGAGAAATGAACAAGCTAGTGCAAAAGGCAACTGGAAAGGTGAGCACAGGAAGACTGTCAGCAGAAAGAAAGATCAGATCCAGGGACACAGGAGTTCCTAGAAATGCAAATGCAAGGAGGATCACTTTAATTAAAAGTACTGCACTTGGTGAGAGTTTATAAAAATGCTTTTCAAATTTCAATCTACTGTTTATTTACAGATCTCTCTGTGAAATTCTAAGGTGTTAATTAAAGCCTTTATAATCATTTGCACATAGCAATTTCACTGCTCTTTGAGGAAATATGTGGAAACACTTTGTCTTTCAAATACTGTTTCCAAGTGATTGTTATTAACATGCAATCATAAAAACGGAACTTCAAATGTCTTCTATGTGCTGCTGGCAACAGAGCCTTTTTTTTTTCCGGAAAAAGATGGTGTGACTCTATTACAAACCATAAAATTTCTAAGTATACCTCATGTTTATGATGATTGGATTAAATTTCTTTACCTCTGGGGTTGAGTGATCAACTCGAGAAACAAAGAAAACCTGAAGAAAGTTTTTTTTTTTTTTTAAAGAATATTTTCTCTTAATGTTTTGCTTCTCAGTAACAAACATGAATTTTAAGGAGCTCCATTATTTTGACTAGAAGAGACAAAACTCGATCAGGGCAGCAGGTGGTTATCATTTTGAAACAGAAAAATAAACACTTTCAAGTTCAAAGCGTTCCCTTGAATTTAGTCCAATTGAGCATCAATCTCTCTTGAGTATTGATGTCTATGGGTGAGCTCTGAAATGCTAATGCAATGGCTGACTTCATCACTTGGGACCAGAGACTCAACATTGTAAATACAGGAAAAAAAAAAAAAAAAAGCAAGCCATCCAGCTTCGCCTTCTGAGACAAGCAGTTCCAAAAGAAGCATGTGCTTGGAGAAGATGCAATGGATAGGTGATGACAGTAGTAGAGCTAGACGGTCCAGTTTTACATGTCTTCTAAGGGCAGTTATATATTGCACTCAGCAAACAATGGCCCAGCCTTGCTAGGGCAGCATCAGTTTCCTGCGACTTACAGAATACAAAATAATCTAGTCTCATTTTGTCACAGCTCCATAGACACGTGATCTGTTTCTTTCATGTTGTCTACAGTAGATCCCTTCTTTTTCTGAAACGCAGAGGAAAAAATGTTTCCTTTAAAAATGCATGTGTGTGTGTATGTGTGTATGTGTTTCAGAGGTCAGTACCCCAGTGTCTTCCTTCACTGCTCTCCAGTTTTTGGTTTGAGGGAGGATCTCTCATTGAACCTGGAGCTCGCATATTGGCCAAGAGCTGGATGATGCCTCTTGGCATCTCCACCTTCTCGGAGCTGAGACTGCAAGTGTGCACCACCACGCTTGGTTTTTACATGGGTTCTGGGGATCTAAGTTCAGGTACTTATGCTAGCCCCATAAGTGCTTTTCCCACCAGCCCATCTCTCCCTCCAATCCTCAGTTTTACCCTTCTAGTGTAAACATGAAATCCTGCACAATCCTTGATAGTCTGCCTTGATAGGCAGAAACCGGAAGCAGGCTGATCAAGGCCTCAAAATTACCCAACACCATAAGGCATCATTCTTGCAGAACACAGTGTTGCGGCCCTCGGGGTGTCATTTATGCCACATTCTAAGTTGTGAAACATTGAGGTCCTGTGGAGAACAGTTGAGAAGTGGGAATGGCAGGTAAGTATGTACAATCCAGCATTTACGCTGGGGGACAGGCTCTCTCTCCATGTGTAAAGGCCACTGACAACTACCATATGGCGCTGACTTCTGCATGGTATTCTTTTAATCCCGGTAGGGAAATTATTATTTCACTTTGTACATGAAGAAACTGAGGCAAAGACTGATTGTATCTCCCCCACATAATCATAAAGATAATATTGGAATCAAGACCTGAAGCATGTGGCCTACTCTCAGAGCCTGGAGTTCTCTGCTCATTAAATAGTGACCTTGTTAACTTTTCCTCAATTAAGAGGAAAATATGAAAAATAGTAAGAGTTCAAGTGTTATGCAGTGAATAAAAATTGGTACAATACCCTATTTGTAAAGCAAGTTTGGTTTCATGAAAGAAAGCAAACACTTGATATTTTTTCTATTAGCTTTTAAAGACAAAAACGGAAATGAATTAACAGTGGCATCTGAGACAAAATTAAATTATAAGGCAGTTATTTCTTCTCTTAATAAGATAATATCACAGCTGAATAAAATAAGAAGAAAACTATAACAAAGGATTTCTTTGGTTAACTATTAGTAATTTTCCTTTTTATTAGTACTGTTTTTAGTCTATATTAATTATGCTGAACTATGGGTTTGATTATGACACTCTTACATATGCGGGTAATGCATTTTGATATGTTCATACAGGTTCATCATCTTCTGTTGTCCAAAAGAAGGCTTCTAGGCAGCTAATGATTTGTTTTCTATTTCTTTCCTGAAAGGAAAGTGTGGGTTTCCTTCTCAGTTAGACTCTTGTCCTTTATTCCAAGGATGACTTTTTAGAACATAAACCAAAATACAACATACGTGAAATTGTATTATCATACATGATAAGCAAGATGTCCCAATGGAAAAACACCCACCGGTGTGTTTATTTTTCTGTAAATTTTTTATTTGTGTGCTTCCTGCTGGTGCCACCTTATTTTTCTTTATGGATGGTGTTCAATCCAATTAAGCCTTTCAAACATAAAAACTTTTAATGTGTTATATGGAATTTTATTTATCCTATAAAAATGTTACATGGAATTTTAAAAACAGAATTTGGTTTTAGCAGACTGAGAATTCTTTTCGTTGAGTTAGAATAAAAAAATATTGATGTTAATACACCAGGCAAATGCATAATATAGTTAGTCCCCCAAAGTGTATCTTCCTGTTTGACAACATTCATACATCACTCTCTGACGCTGGCAGGCGATATGTAAGGATTTTACAGCTGAACTGGTAAGGCATGTTAAGATTCACATAAAAGAAATTTCAGGTGATTTCCAAAGTGGTTGTACAACTTTACATTCCCACCAGCAATAGAGGAGGGTTTCCCTTTCTCCACATCCTCTCCACCATGTATTGTCACTTAAGTTTTTGATCTTAGCCATTCTGATGGGTGTAAGGTGAAATCTCAGTGTTGTTTTGATTTGCACTTCCCTGAAGACTAAGGATATTGAGCATTTTTTAACTGTTTCTCTGCTATTTGATATTCTTCTATAGAGAATTCTCTGTTTCACTCTATACCCCATTTTTTAATTGGATTACATGATTTGTTGCTTTTTAACTTCTTGAGTTTTTTTTATATAGTCTGGATATCAGCCCTCTGTAAGATACAGGGTTGGTGAAGATCCTTTTCCAGTCTGTAGGCCGTTGTTTTGTTCTGATGACAGTGTCTGCTTTCTCAGACAATTATGAATAGTGCATCTTCAAGATCCAGCTATACCACTCCTAGTGATATATCCAAAATATGCTCAAGTACACAACAAGGACATTTGCTTAGCCATGTTCATAGAGCTTTATTCATAATAGCCAGAATCTGGAAACAACCCAGATGTCTCTCAACGGAGGAATGGATACAGAAATTGTGGTACATTTACACAATGGAATACTACTCAGAGATTAAAAACAAGTAAATCATGAAATTTGCAGGCAAATGGTGGGAACTAGAAAAGATCATCCTGAATGAGGTATCCCAGAATCAGAAAGACACACATGGTATATAATATAGAATAAACATACTAAAATCTGTACACCTAAAGAAGCTAATTAAGGAGGACCCTGGGTAAGATGATCAATCATCACTCAGAAAGGCAAACTGGACAGACATCTGAAGAGGGAGAAAACACGGAACAGGACAGGAGCCTACCACAGAGGGCCTCTGATTCTACCCAGCAGGGTATCAAAGAAGATGCTAAGACTCATAGCCAAACTTTGGGCAGAGTGCAGGGAATCTTATGAAAGAAGCAGGAGATAGAAAGACCTGGAGGGGCCAGGATCTCCACAAGGAAAGCAACAGAACCAAGAAATCTGGGCAGAGGGGTCTTTTCTGAGACTGATACTCTAAGGACCATGCATGGAAATAACCTAGAACCACTGCACAGATGTAGCCCTTTGCAGCTCAGTGTCCAAGTGGGATCCTAGTAAGGGGAACATGGACTATCTCTGACATGAACTCAGTGGCTGCCTCTTTGATCACCTTCCTCTAGGGGAGGGAGGAGCAGCCTTGCCAGGCCACAGAGGAAGACAATGCAACCAATCCTGATGAGACCTGATAGGCTAGGGTCAGATGGAAGGGGAAGAGGACCTCCCCTATCAGTGGACATGGAGAGGGGCAAGGGAGGAGATGAGGGAGGGAGGATAGGATTGGAAGGGAATGAGAGGGGGGGCTATAGCTTGGATACAAAGTGAACAAACTGTAATTAATATTTAAATTATTATTATTATTTTATTATTAATTACACTTTATTCATTTTGTGTTCCCCTCATAAGCCCCTTCCTCCTCCCCTCCTGATCCCACCCTTCCTCCCCTTTCTGCATGCATGCCCCTCCCCAAGTCCACTGATAGGGGAGGTCTTCCTCTCCTTCTTTCTGATCTCAGACTATCAGTTCTCATCAGAAGTGGCTGCATTGTCATCTTCTGTGGCCTGGTAAGGCTTCTCCCCCCTCAGGGGAAGTGATCAACGAGCAGGCCAATCAGATTATGTCAGAGGCAGTCCCTCTTCCCATTACTATGTAACCCACTTGGACACTGAACTGCCATGGGCTACATCTGTGCAGGCGTTCTAGGTTATCTCCATGAATAGTCCTTGGTTGGAGTATGAGTCTCTGGGAAGTTCCCTGTGTTCAAATTTTCTTGTTCTGTTGCTCTCCTTGTGGAGTTCCTGTCCTCTCCAGCTCTTGCTATTTCCCACTTCTTACATAAAATTCCATTCACTCTGCCCGACAGTTGGCCATCAGGCTCAGCATCTGCTTTGATAGTCTGCAGGGCAGAGGCTTTCAGAGGCCCTCTGTAGCAGGTTCCTAGGTTGTTTCCTGTTTTCTTCTTCTTCTGATGTCCATCCTCTTTGCCTTTCAGGATGGGGATTGAGCATTTTAGTTAGGGTCCTCTCTTTTACTTAGTTTGTTTAAATGTACAGATATAAGTGGATTTATCCTATGTTGTATGTTTATATGAGTGAGTATATACCGTGTGTGTCTTTTTGCTTCTGGGACAACTCACTCAGGATGATCCTTTCCAGGTCCCACCATTTACCTGCAAATTTCATGATTTCCTTATTTTTCATTGCTGAGTAATACTCCATTGTATAGATGTACCACAATTTCTGCATCCATTCTTCAGTTGAGGGGCATCTGGGCTGTTTCCAGCTTCTGGCTATTACAAATAAAGCTGCTACAAACATGGTTGAACAAATGTCCTTTTTGTGTACTTGCGCCTCTTTTGGGTATATGCCTAGGAGTGGTATGGCTGGATCTTGAGGAAGCGCTATTCCTAGTTGTCTGAGAAAGCGCCAGATTGATTTCTAGAGTGGTTGTACCAGTTTACATTCCCACCAGCAGTGGAGAAGGGTTCCCCTTTCTCCACGGCTTCTCCAGCATGTGTTGTCACTTGAGTTTTTGATCTTGGCCATTCTGATGGGTGTAAGGTGAAATCTCAGGGTTGCTTTGATTTGCATTTCCCTAATGGCTAATGAGGTTGAGCATTTCTTTAAATGCTTCTCTGCCATTCGGAAAAAATAAATTTCTGTAACTGGAGAAAGACTCTTCAATAAAATGACATACCTTTACATCCTGAAATAGGTAATTCTCTATGTTGGCAGACAAAGGTATTTGGAAGAAACTCGCTTAGCAAATTCAGCACTAGCAAAACACAGTTCAGAATTCAGATTAGCCTTGCTTATTCAAACAAAAAGTCACAAGCAAGAGTAAGACATTATCTTCCAAAATGAAGAAATAAAAATCCCCATCCTGAAGGATTTTAAAATAAAAATACTTCTGCTGTACATAACTAGATTTTTAAAGTGCCCAAAGACAAACATTGTTTCAAAACAGCTACTAAGACCCATAACCAAACCTTAGGCAGAAGGGGAGTTAGTATGATGTGGAAAGGATAGGAGCTCCACAAGGACCAAATATATCTGGGCACAGGGTTTTTTTCTGAAACTGTTTCTCCAACCAAGGACCATGTATGGATATAACCTAGAACCTTTGCTCAGACGAAGCTCATGGTAGCTCAGTAACCAATGGGTTTCCCATAGTAAGGGGAACAGGGACTATTTCTGACAGGAACTCATGGCAGGCTCTTTGACCTCCCCACCCCCCAAGGGAGGAGCAGCCCTGCTAGGCCACAAAGGAGGACTTTGCAGCCAGTCCTGAAGTTACCTGATAAAACAGGGTCAGATGAAAGGGGAGGAGGTCCTCCCCAATCTGTGGACTTGGAAAGGGACAGGGAGGAGATGAGGGAGGGAGGGTGGGGTTGGGAAGAAATAAGGGAGAAGGATACAGCTGAGATACAGAATTAATAAATTGTAACTAATAGTAGTATTAATAATAATTAAAAAAGAAAAAAAAAGAAGAATGAAAATTATTTCTAATCCTTGCAATTTTTTTTCTAGAAGTTGACACAGAAAATGTTAATTGAAGTGACTATTAAAGCCACCTTCTTGGGATCCTGAAAACCTCCATGGTCATTGCTATTGCTCATAAGGAAAGGCTTTGGGTCCTGAGATTTACTTTGCTTCCTCATAGGAAGTCTTAACAAGTCTGTTAAGAATATTATTATTATCACTGGTCTATTTAACTAAGTGACATGCAGATACTTAGGAGAATGACAGCAGTCTCTAATGATGGAGAAGTGTGCACTCTGAGCCTGTGCTGGTTTCCTATGCCGAATACTAAGTCTAGTACACACTTGAGATGGCTTTTTACATAAAACTATTGAGTGTATGCTAGGGCATATTTGGAAATGTATAGGTTTGGGGCCTTTTTTTTTTACTTTGTCTTTTATTTACCTCACAAATATTCCGTATTACACAAAATATTCATTATAAGGAAGATTTTAGAAGCTGGGGAGATGACTCAATGAACAAAACAGATCGCTGCCAAATCATGAAGGCCTGAGTTCCTTGCTAAATGCCAACCTAGCTCCGGAGGCAGTCTCTGTGTTAAGAGAATAATGTAGAACAAGGTAGACCAGGACACCCAATGCCCTCCTCTGGCACAGGCATGCCCACCTTTACAAGCATCTGTACACATACAGCATGTTCATATACACATCAAGAACAAGAAAAGACAGGGAAATTTTAGATGAGACTGGAGAGGAAATTTGAGAAAAGAGAAAGAAAGCAAGAAACACACAGAGAGACAGAGACACAGAGAGAGAGACAAAGAGATTACTTTAGTTATTTTTTCTATTGGTCTATCTAAACCCAAGAGAATGAGAGATGCATGGTTTAATAAAAGAATGCAATACCAATAAAAATTTTCTATCCTTTGCTCCAACTGGATTTGAAGGTCAGTGTTATTTTACCACAAAATGTTGCCTATGAGAATCTATGGGAGAAAACAAAGATAGTATCAGGGTTCAAAACAAAATGGAAATAAAGGAGACTGCAGCCATGCCCCTTTTGTGCCTCTTCCTCCAACCTCATCTTCATTCCCAAACCTACCTCCCTGCATCTAGAAGAACAAAAACATACTGCTTTACCTTTCTTCTATTATTTTCAAACAACAGAAGGTCACTTGGGTTATTCCAGCATCTGGAAAAGGGAAGTTGAAAATAAGGGTGCACTTCTGCAGAACTGAAGCCTCTGTGCAAGTTTTCATTTCCCTGTATCATTCTGCACATTGTCTTTGTCACTAATCTAAACCTTTCTGTGTCTTTTACACTCCTTCAGAATCTCATTCCACACATGATTTTAGCTTCCATACTCCCAATTTATGATAACCCTCCAGAAAATGAACTCTGATTTTGTTTTTAAATTCTGAGTCCCAAGTCAGGAGGTAGGAGTGATGCAGCTCATTCTTTTATGCTCTGTCCTTATTGATAAATATTTCATCATTATTAATGGTTAGATTGTTTTCTCCAAAAAGACAAAGTCAAGTATTAATCTACAGTATCTGAATGTAACCTCATTTGTAAACGAGGTCTTTTCAGATGTAAGATGAGGTCTTTTCAAAGTAAGATGAGGTCATTAGAGTAGACTCAATCCATTGGAGCAGGTGTGTTGTTTAGAAGAGAGATGCAGACACAATCACAGGGCGATTGGGTGCAATTACTGGCAGATACTGGATTTGTCCTTCTACAAGACTCCATTGTTTCTTGCCCTATGGTAAGGCAGAACACCATGGTGGAAGGGTAGTGCTGGAAAGAGCTGCTTGGCCACCAGAAAGCAGAAACAGCCAGAATAAAGTCAATAATGAGTCACCATTCAAACCCCAGTGACCTACTTTTCCCAACTATGCCCCACAACATAAATATCTGCCAAATCCCAGAGATGCTGCCAAATTATAATTTTAAATGTGGCTGGGATGATGGCAAAGTTGGTAAATGTTTGTCACAGAAGCAAAAGTCTAGGGACCTGAGTTCAATCCCCATGTAAGAGCAATTGCATGCTAATAACCTCATGCCTAGGAAAATAGAGATAGGTAGACCTCTGAGACTTTTGGCTGCCTAGTCTAGTCAACTGATGGGTTAGAAGTTCAGTGAGACATTCTGCCTCAGAAACATAGCAGAGAGTGGTTTAGGGAAACACTGACCTCTGGACTTTGCATGCATGTACACACACATATGTACACATGCAACTCTACATGCACATTCACCAACACATGAATTCATACACACACAAAATAAATGTTTTCAAAAGCATAACTCTAATAACTTATTAATCTTTTATTATGTCAGAGTCTTTATGGCCCACTCATCCATCTCTCTGCTGCTGGCTTCATCAGCTGGGGACCAATTCCTCAACACATGTGCTTCTGGGAGAATTTCTCCATGTCATATTGGTTCCCAATCTGGTTCTTTTACTCTGCTTTCCAACAATTTTAGGATGATATCTGATTTGGACATGATGTTTTCAATTTGGTCTTCATGACTCTCTAAAAATAACAGTGTCATCTCTTCTATGTAGGACGATCCCGAGTTCTAGTGACTTATCAGATTCTTCTGGAAAATGGGTCTCTGATATAATCAAATAGCATGTCAGACACATGGGATCAGTGATAGTACCTGCAGAACATTCAAGGATTACCAAAAGCTGCCCCTTCAAGGTGCCTCCTGGCAACATTAAGAGGCTCATAATGCCAGTGTTCTGGAAGTCACTCTCCATATTTGGCATGTTATCATACAAATGCCCTTACTTAGAAGTAACAACAACATTATAAGTAAGGGTTCCTCCTCTTTTGCAAGAACATCTAGGTCAGAAACACTGTAGGTGCATAGGCTTCCACAGCTAATAGAGGTAATCTTATATTATGATGAAATAAATGGTCAATAATAACCAGGTAATATTTTTTCTGGATTCTTTAGAGTCAAAATTTTTCTATTACCATTTTTTTCTTCTAAAAAAGGACTCAGTATATGTTGTTATTGGACCCAGAGACACAAACCTCATAATGATATCCTGGCGTATCCTCAGAGACATTCAGATGATGAACAAAAACCACAGTGATCTTGTTCTAACCAACACATTCTCAAAAACAGGAGACGGTACCACACGATTTTCTGTACTCCTAATGTCTAAATACCACCCCAAACCCATAGGGTTTAGTCTACTAAACCATTTCCATTGGCAGCAGAGAGTTGCAGCATGAAATAAAACCAAAAGCACATTTTGGCTGGCTTGAACCTTGCCAATAATGTACCGAATCCAGTTTGTCCCAGCCTCCCTGAGCCAAATGTTAAATCTGCAGAAATTCTATGAACCACTTGACATTATACTGTTAGCTTAAAATCAGCCATCTTGGGAATACTAGAAAAAAATAAATCAGCAAATGCTAAAAAATAAGATGGTTTAGTGTTTGTTTGTTAAGTAAGCTGGCTACTAAATATTCGTCAGTGTGCCTCCAATCCCTCCTGTACCAGTAACAATGTCTTTGCACTTTTTAAAGGGATAATTTATATAACCTCGCAGTAGTTGATCACTGTGTCTCGGCCTCTGGATGTTGCCTTTTCAGAATATACATATTTTATCACCTCACTCTACCATAGGCAAAGAAAGAAACAAAGCAGAGTCCTGTTTTACAGCTCTCAACAACCACACATCTAATCCATACATCAAAGAATCCATTTCTTGTCACTAATGGTTATCATTTGACATTTGCAATCCAACTGAATTTTCTATGGATGTTTCAAAGAGGGTGATGGGAGGATTTGAACAGGTACAGTAGGTTTAAAAATGTATATCTGAAAATATTTAGTAATAGATATTTAAATTCAAGACTAATTCCTGAGGAGTACATCTTCCCCTAGGAAGTACAAAATAATACTGATTGCTCAGCCAGGCTGCTTCTGCCATGGAGAAGAGCAAGCAGCTGTGAGCGTCGGCCTCCGTCCAGTTTGATGAACTAGGGATGCTGTGGACATCTTAGCATTCCCACTCCCCTGCTAGATCTATCGTGGGGATCATTTATCATTTACCTTATGTGGTTTTTCAACTGATTTCTATCCAAAAGAAAGAGAAATATATTTTGCTCTGAATTTAAATCCATCCAGAATGCAATAATAAAATGTGAACACTATTTTTTGTTTTACTGGCTTGATAACTGTAGTGTTTCTGCCTTCTATTTTTTGCTTGTTTGTTTGGTTGGTTTTTTGTGGTTTATAAAACAGAAAGAAATGCCATAATCCCCATGCTCTTATCCATAGATTGATATTCTATGGTTTTAGTTTCATAGTCAAATGGGACATGAAAATATTAAACAATAAAAAATCAGAAATAAACAATTAATGTTTAAAAATAACTATAATGACACATTATTATCATTGTTTCATGTTATTATTAATAACCTGTTAACTGCTGACTGTGTCAAATTTATAAGATAAACTTTTACAGTTTGCAGTTATAGGAAAAAAAAAAAAACATGGGATCATTTCAATAATGCCATCCTACAAATGTGAAGTGATATCTCGCAGTGATTTTAATTTATGTTTCTCTAACAATCAGTGAGATTGAACACTCTCTCATACATCTGTTGACCATTTGTGTGCCTTCTTTTGAAAACAAAAACTTCTATTTGGGTTCTTTGACTAGCTATCAATCAGATTGTTTAATTTTTGTTGTTGTTGTTAATGAGTTGTTTGAATTCCAAATATTTTGGGTATTAACCTCCCCTCAGATTTATATGCTTTGCAAGAGCCAAGGTTATATTCCAGGTAAGGATGTATATTTAACATATTGAAGGCCCTGGATTTAATTTCTAACATATACAAAGAAAATAATAGCATATAAGATTCTAGGGTTTTCCCCACTTTTTCTTCTAACTGATTTAACGTGTCTGGTTTTATGTTGAGGTCTTTGATCCACTTGGACTTTAGTTTTGTTCAGGGTGATAAGTATGGATCTATTTGCATTTTTCTACATGTAGACATCCAGTTAGAGCAGCACCAATTGTTGAAGATGCTATCTTTTTTTTTCCATTGTATGGTTTTTGCATCTTTGTCAAAGATCAGGTGCCCATAAGTGTTCGGGTTTATTTCTGGATCTTCTGTTCGGTTCCATTGATCCACCATCCTGTTTCTATGCCAGTACCATGCAGTTTTTATTACCGTTGCTCTATAGTACAGCTTGAGATCAGGGATGGAGATACCTCCAGAAGATCTTTTATTGTAGAGGATTGTTTTAGCAATTCTCAGTTTCTTGTTATTCCATATGAAGTTGAGAAATTTTTTCTTTCCAGGTCTGTAAAGAATTGTGTTGGCCATAAACAAACTGAAGGAGAAAAACCACATGATCATCTCCTTAGATGCTGAAAAAGCATTTGACAAAGTCCAACACCCATTCATGTTTAAAGTCTTGGAGAGATCAGGAATACAAGGCACATATCTAAACATAGTAAAGGCAATATACAGCAAGCCTATAGCCAACATCAAACTCAATGGAGAGAAACTTAAATCAATCCCACTGAAATCAGGGACAAGACAAGGCTGCCCACTCTCTCCCTACCTCTTCAACATAGTACTTGAAGTCCTAGCCAGAGCAATAAGACAACTAAAGGAGATCAAGGGGATAAGATCGGAAAGGAAGAGGTCAAAGTGTCGCTATTCGCAGATGATATGATAGTATATATGAGCGACCCCAAGAATTCAACCAGAGAACTCCTCCAGTTGATAAACACCTTCAGCAAAGTGGCAGGATACAAAATCAACTCAAAAAAATCAGAAGCCCTCCTGTATACCAAAGACAAAATGGCCGAGAAAGAAATTAGGGAAACAACACCCTTCACAATAGCCACTAACCACATAAAGTAACTTGGGGTGACACTAACCAAGCAAGTGAAAGACCTGTTTGAGAAAAAATTCAAGTCTCTGAAGAAAGAAATTGAAGAAGATCTCAGAAGATGGAAAGATCTCCCGTGCTCATGGATTGGTAGGATTAACATTGTGAAAATGGCCATTCTGCCAAAAGCAATCTACAGATTCAATGCAATTCCCATCAAAATACCAACTCAATTCTTTACAGACCTTGAAAAAAAAGATTCTCAGCTTCATATGGAGAAACAAAAAATCCAGAATCTCCAAAACAATCCTGTACAACAACAGATCATCTGAAGGTATGTCCATTCCCGATCTCAAGTTGTACTACAGAGCAATAGTAATAAAAACTGCATGGTATTGGCATAAAAACAGAAAGGAGGATCAATGGAACCACATAGAAGACCCAGAAATAAACCCACACACCTATGAATACTCGATTTTTGACAAAGAAGCCAAAACCATTCAATGGAAAAAAGACAGCATCTTCAACAAATGATGTTGGTCCAACTGGATGTCCACATGCAGAAAAATGAAAATAGATCTATATTTATCACCCTGCAAAAACTAAAATCCAAGTGGATCAAAGACCTCAACATAAAAACAGATACTCTAAATCTGTTAGAAGAAAAAGTGGGGAACAGCCTAGAACTCATTGGCACAGGAGACAACTTCCTGAACAGA
>NW_026591086.1:39846690-39905140 GCF_907164565.1 Psammomys obesus
GCAATCAAAGAGGAGGAAATCATGAAATTTGCAGGCAAATGGTGGGATCTAGAACAGATCATTCTGAGTGAAATATCCCAGAAGGAGAAAGACAAACACGAAATATACTCACTTATATAGACCTATAAGATATGATAAACATAATGAAATCTATACACCTAAAAAAGATAATCAAGAGAGTAGACATGGGGTAAGGTGATCAATCCTCGTTTAGAAAGAGAGATGGGATGTGCATTGAACATATGACAGGAGTCTACTGAGCACATCTGAAAGACTCTAACTAGCAGTGTTTTCAAAGCAGATACAAAGACTCATGACCAAACCTTCAGCAGAGTACAGGGAATCATATGAAAGAAGGGGAGTTAGTATGATGGGGAAAGAATAGGATCTCCACAAGGACCAAATATATCTGGGCACAGGGTCTTTTCAGAGACTGACATGCAACCAAGGACCATGTATGGATATAACCTAGAACCTCCGCTCAGATGTAGCCTGTGGTAGCTCAGTAACCAACTGGTTTCCCATAGTGAGGGGAACAAGGACTATTTCTAACAGGAACTCAATGACTGGCTCTTTGGCCTCCCCACCTCCCAAGGGAGGAGCAGTCCTGTTAGGCCACAGAGGAGGACTTTGCAGCCAGTCCTGAAGATATCTGATAAAACAGGATCGGATGAATGGGGAGGAGGTCCCCCCATCAGTGGACTTGGCAAGGGGCACGGTGGAGATGAGGGAGGGAGGGAGGGACTGGGAGGGAATGAGGGAGCGAGATACGGCTGGGATACAGAGTTAATAAAATGTAACTGATAAGAATAAAATAAAATAAAATAAAATAAAATAAACCACTCCGGGGTGTGGTGGTTTGAAGGAGAATGGCCCTCTTTTGAATGCTTAGTCCCTGTTTGGGGAGAGGGATTAGGAGGTGTGGTCTTGTTGGAGGAGGGATTAGGAGGTGTGGTCTTGTTGGAGGAAGTGTGTCACTGGGGGTGAGCTTTGAGATTTCACAATCTCATACTGTTCATAGTTAGCTTTCTCTCTCTTACTTGAAAATAAGGATGCAAGTTCTCAACTACTGCTTCAGTGCCATGCTGTGCTTTCTATGATGACAGTGGTCTCACACTCTGAAACAGCAATTCCCCAATAAACTCGTTGCTCTTTTCACTGTGTCTTATCGTAACAATAGAAAAGTAACTTAGTCACCTGATATTCTTGGAAAAGCTGACAAAACATGATCTAAGAATTCTGCCTACGAAGGTTGGGTGGTGCATGCCTTTAATCCCAGCATTTAGGAGACATTCAGGAGACAGAGGCAAGTGGATACATAGTGAGGGCTAGGCCAGCTGGAGCTACAGTGAGACCCTGTCTCAAAAAACAAAAACAAAAAAAGCCTCTTTCTGCTTTCACAAACCCTTATAGTCAGGAGGATGATAATGAAAGCTTTAACAGTAAGTGAGTTCATTTCCTGAAGCTCCTAAAACAGGTTATCCAAACCTGTGCAGGGTCAAGCAACAGGAAATACCATTCCCTTGCAACTATGGAAACAGATGTACAAGATGAAGGGGTCAGCAGGGTGCTACTTCTGTACACTCTGGGGAGAGCCTGTTCTTGGTTCTTTGCCAGCATGCCCCACCTTGCAGCCACATGTCTGTTCCTGTCTTCATGCCACCCACCCCAACTGTTACCTCTTTGTGCTTCTCTCTCCTTTTAAAATCTTTATATCGTCATGTAGGATTCAAGCATATAATTCACAGTAATTGCTTTGCCTCAAAATCCTTAACCACATTTTCAAGGACTCTTTTTCTAAAGTATCATTAAAAAAATGTCCAAAGATAGGGATTTCGTATCTTTGGACAGTCATTGTCCAACAACCCCTGCAGTAAAACGTGGGATGAAGTATATTTTTCATTTGCATACAGAAGAACATGGACTGGCAGATTATCATTCTATCTTTGTTTTTGTGGGAAAATATGGAGAGATACCATTCTTTGCCTTTTTTCCACCACAGACCCATTTCTTATTATCTGCCATGCTACCCGCCTCCCTACGCTGGGTCCTGTCTGGAGGGTAGGCAGACTGTCTCATTACTGCTTCCATAGGCTGTGAGTTGAACGTGTCAGTTAGCTACAGAGTGTGAATAGTGTCGTCCTTGGACTCAGGCTACAAGAGTCCCTAGCCTGAATCCAGCAGTTTTGAGGCTCTGCTCTGATCTCACTACTGCATTGTTCCTCTCCTTAATGCAAACTTCATAATAACAAGAAATGATGACTTAGTGCTCAACGTCCCCCCATTCTAGGTTATATTCTAAGACCCTGATATCTTGAAATTCTCTCCCCAAGAGACCTTTTTCCCATAAAGTGAACTATACAGTCATTTTGTATACTCCTTAAGTACTGAGGGATATAAAGATAAGAGTGGGTGAGTCACAAGGTCACTGTAATGAAGGGATTGGAACACTGTATACAAGGTCCAAGCTAGAACAGGCATGAGAAAGTAAGAGACATAGAACAGAGAGCCTCCATTCATCTTCATGCCTAAGTCCCTCAAACACTAAATGTAGATTTGGTCATGAGGACAGAAATAGAGAGAAAGCCAGGAATCAATGTGCTTCCCTTAGTTTCTTCCAGATGTGGTAGGAGATAAGAGTATAGAAAATAATTGGGAACAGTTAGCAACTACTTTGCTTATTTAGAGTTAATATCTAACAAATACAAAAAATACATAATATAATCTTTAATATATATTAATGACTTTATAGCTTACAATTTTGGTTCAATTATTTCTTCCCTTGAATTTTATCCCTGAAAATATTTTAAAATGTATGAGCGGTTCTTTTTTCATTTCTAAGTTGCCTTTTTTTCTTTTAAGAAAATAAAAAGAGAAATGTCCCAAATGCCCAGTAATAGACAAATAGCTAAATAAGTAACAGCATACTGAAATCAATATAATGGAACTTACAAAATAATGTTTATAAATTGTTTTTAATAATACAGAAAACCTTTTAAAGTTGAATAAAAACAAAGCAATTAGGCATAACATTTTAAGTCCAATATGGTTCCAACTATGTAAAAATAAATCTTAGGGGGAAAAATGACTTCAAGAAAATAACTAAAATGTTAAGTGCTCACGGAAAGTGAACATCTGGTTTATTTTTGTTATAATTTATAATTTAATTAACAAATTATCTATGGCAACATGCATTACTTTTGCGACCAGATTTTTAAAAACCACTTTAAAGAATAAAGTGCTGAGACCAATTACAGAGGGCAGATTGAGTTCATATGTCTATTAGCTACTTACCTAAACCTCACTGGATAACAGTAGAGAAGGGTTTTTTTTTTTTTTTTTTTTGCTGTTGTTTGTTTGTGTGTGTGTGTGTTTTAATAAAAGTGTACACCTGTTAAGAAAGGGAATTGCAAAGAAAACAACAGTAAAACTATTTGGGAAAACAAAAAGCTGGTGAGTAAAAAGTGAAAGATGACGTAGGCTGGTAAAAGGTGACTCTCTACCTGATCCTGAAACGTCAGGATCAGAGGCTCCCTCATATGAGACATGTGCTTTAAAAACAAAGATATCAATGTAAAATCTATACCAAATACGTTTAAGATCCCAGTGGAGCTTCCCAAAGAGATTAAAGTAGACTCATTTGCTTCCACAAGATTGGGTCCAGCAAGATTTTATTATTGGTGAGGAAGGCCTCATGAATCCCCACCCCTACATCCTTGAGAGACTACTTATGGGCACGTAATAGTTGTGAGAGATCAGACATTATTTTCATAACTGGTGTAGCCATTGGAAAGTAGTCCAGGCCCCAGTGCAGAAATCTCCCACCATTCTCATACAGAGAACCATGACAGCATTCAGTGGGTCACATACAAAAGACAAGGAAGTAGAGAAGCAACTTCTAGAAAAAAAAAAAGAGGAAAGCTTTCACTATAAGAGGGAAGGAGGAAAGGGATGATGGGATAAAGATGACTAAAATTCACTGTTTGCATGTATGAAATTGTTCAAAAGATAAAAAAAAAATGTGTAAATAAAGTAAAGCACAAATTCTGGACCCAGTACAAGAGGCAGAGCTAAGGACTGGGGCATAATTTTGAAAATAAAAACATTCTGTAAATGGTGAGATTCCTGTTCTTTTCCCCTAGAATGCTGGTGTGAATGATTCAAACAGAGAAAAGACATATATTCTAGTCATTGGTGGGCTGATGCACAAGCTATTCATTAATATTTTTTCAAGTTCATGTACAGTGATTGAACAACCTTTTGCTGCTTCATTTTTAAAAAGCAGTGGAATCCAAGAATCATGAGTCACTTGAGGAAAATCTCTATCATGAAAAGGAAAAACAAAGCGTTCTCCCAAAATACAAATTAACAGAAGGAAACAAACACTGTGGTATGCAAATATAAATGTTGAATAATCACTGAAATCCTCAAAGAGATATGTTAGCATGTTTAGTTCATTAAAAAAGAAGAAGAAGAAGAAGAAGAAGTCTGTTCTGGCTACTTTTTGTCAGCTTGACAGAAGTAGAGTGATCTGGGAAGAGGAACCTCAGTGAAGAAAATGTGACCATGAGATTCCCTGCAGGCCTGCCTGCAGGGCTGTTTCTCCATTAATGACTCAGGTAGGAGGGCCCAGTTCAACCTGAGTGTGCCAGCCCTGGGCTTGGTGGTCCTGAGTTGTATAAGGAAGCTGACTGACCCAGCCATAGGGAACAAGCCAGTATGGCCTGTGCTTCAGTTCTTGATTCCATGTTCCTGCCCAGACTTCCCTTCATGGTGGATTTGATGTGAGCTGAGGAGACATAAACCTTATCCTCTTCATGTTGCTTTTGGTTCTGGTCTCTGTAATAGCAATAGAAACTTAACTACAGAAAACAACAGTAAAACTATTTGGGAAAACACTGAAGTATGGAGAGAAACAAGATCCTTGAAATTTAAAAATAGCTTGGTAGCAAAATGAAAAGCCCCAAAAGTTTTAATACAAAAGAACCCTTTCCTGATGAGAGGTGGGAATGACTTGAAAACCCAACTTTGAATCCTAGAATCAGGATTCAACCCCTGCCATTCATTGTTGTGCCAGGATCAGGAGACCCTCAGAGACCACCAGGAGATGACTCTATGCAAGAGCAAGAGAGCTTTATTATGAGAGCGATCAAACTTGGGACCCAAGTCTCACTGATGCAGCAGTAGAGAAGTGGGACTTTGAGCCCTGGGTGAGCAGTGTTTTTAAATGGAAAAACTGCAAGCAGGGGGTTTCCATGACAGCAAGCAGGGGTGTTCATGCCTTGATGTTACAGGACTGGGTAAAAGCCATAGGGGTGAGTGACTTTCTACATAATCACAATTGCCATTCTTCTAAACTACATCTGGAACGTTGGGGAGAATTTTCCCAACTGATTCTCATTGATTATTGTCAGGGAGATTGTCTCTATTTTCTATCAAGTATTGATTCTGTAATATTTCCTGGAGGCTGTTGCTAGGAGAGTTAACTTTGTTTTCTGCCAAGTGCACATTTTGTGATATTTCCTGGTACCTGAGTTCAGCTCCTGGTCAAGATGGCTTCTCATATCAAAATGGAGTCACCCAGGCTAACTTAAACTCTTCATCATAAGTACTCATGCCCAGTCTTTTCTAATGGATGCTGGCTGCAGTTTGAAGAAGTCATTTGTGGCATTCTACCTGTCTTAAAATCTCTACACCAAAGCACCTATATTCCTGAACAATGAAGCTTTATTGCCAAGCTCTCCCATTAATTGGAAATTGAAGAATAGGTTTCACTGGCCCTCTAATTTTCCCCCCATTCTCAAATACAGTTTACCTGATAATTTTATAATACAAATTGTTTACTAGTTTTCTTCTTTTTTCTAGGAGAGTGTATCCAAAACTGATCCCCCCCCCACCCTTATCACTTTTGGAAACAGCAACTCAGATTAGTAGGAAGCATTGTCACGTTCCCAGAGGGCCGATACTGCCTTCTGCTAACACCAGCCAGCTCCATGCATCCTGCAGCCAGCCCGGCCAGGAATCATCTTGTGCTTATCAGTCTTACCTACCCAAGACTGTTAATTAGCCACCTCTTTAACACTCTGCTACAGCTGAGATGCTAACAACATAGACCTGTCCCCATTTGTGTGACTGTTTGAAGCTTTCACTGCAGCCAAAGCTCAGAGTTAATTCTTTGATTATGGTTCGCTATGATTCTATTTCACAAACAAGTTCCATCGGTTCACTAAATGGACCAAACTACATCCTTTGCAACTTAGGGGTCACATGCTTTGGGACAGGTAAATTTACTTTTATGTGACCAAAAGGATGGAGGCCACAAAACACCGTTGTATTTATTACCTAGTTTGTTCCTGTTTACAGGTCTGTGATGTATGAAAAGTGGCTCCTTTTTTCACTTTAGAGACAGTGATTTATTTGCCAGATTGGAAGAAAGAAGTCACCCTCCCCGTGAATGTCTATCCTTCACATCTACAATGCTTTTAGCAGTGCCACGAAGCTATAGGGCTGCATTGTTGAGTACCCGAGAGCCACTCCATAGAAGTTTCTGGAAAAATATTAAAACAGGAAGAAAATGGTCACTTCTAAAGTTACACCTTACTCAAAAGGTTTTAAGAAAAAAAATGATCATAAAAATGACACATTCCATGGGCTGCTTATGCCATGAACAAGCTGCTCACCTTACCCAGCTCTTGAGTCACATTGCACAACTAAGTCATCCTTTGCAGGCAATGTCAACCAGCTGGGCTCAATTATCTTTTCGATAATATTAGTGAAATATGTGAAAGCTAACCAGCTGTAGTCTATAAGGCAGAACTCCAGCTTGACCAGAATCTGGAGTACTGAGAGCTTCTAAAGGAATCTTTCTTTCCTTTTGAGTTATATAAAGGCACTCAAAGGTTGCCAACAAAATGACTTAGTGTGGAAACAAGTAAAATTTATTGCTAGCGAATCGAGTGTTAACATGGCTTTGTGACAATGGTGCCACATTTCTGTTTCCAACCCCTGCTCCCACCGTCGGGTCTGCCGGTATTCATCTTTATACTGACACGGCCTGTCTGGTACTAGTATTGTGGGGATTTGATAGATGTTTAGTGAAAAAGTTAATTAGGGGTTCAATGAATGGCTTCAGCATGGTTCCTAGATATCTCTTGGCAGGGGAGAAAGGCATGCTGTAGAGTCAGAGATACTTGGGCACACTTTCCAGCTCCCTCAGCCAACAGTTGATTCTCAGCCCCCCTGTTCCATATCAACTGTAAAAGGGGGTCCTTTTGAGTGAGGATGCCTACCTCATGGAGTTATCCTGACAAAAGAATGGAAGAACACATAGAAAATAACCCACACATTTCATTAATGTGTATAAACATAGTGGCTGCTTTCCCTGACACTTTGTAAACCTTATAAATAGACTTTAGCAGAAAAAAAATCCTTATCAGGCAAACTGAATTTCAGGTTCCCAAATAACAGAGCCCCAAATTTTCAAATCTTGAAATAAAAGAGTTCAACCAAATCCACTGTCTTCTTTAAGTAGGTGCAAAAATGAAGGATCAGCTGGGTGTGGTGGTACATGCCAGCATCTCAGGAGGCATGGCCGGAACTGCAAGTTCAAAAACTACTGGCCTGCAACGTTAGTTCAAGGCCAACCTGAATGACTGAATGAGACCATGATGGCTGGTCTTGGCTGTCAACTTGACTACATCAGGGATCAGCTAAAACCCAAGCAGCTGGGCACACCTGCAAAGTAATTTCTTTATTGGAGTGGGAAGATTCACCCTAAATCTGGGCCACACCTTCCGAGCAATCCACATAAAGGGAACAGGAAGAAGGAAGCAAGAAACCATTTGCTTTGTGTTGGCTTGCCCTCACCTTAACTGGCAAGTTCACCTATACTGTTGCTGCAGCATTCTTTAACTTGTGTTAGAACCTACTTCTTCAGGATTCTGGTAGATTGAAGGCTCGCAGCTCTCCAGAAATCCTCTTGAACATCCGCACTAGATTAGGACTGCTGAGACATCCAGTCTTGTAAACTAAACAGTTGACAGATTCTTGGCCTTTCTATCAGTCAGAGACAGCTATTGTGGGAGTGCCTAAACCACAGCCTGTAAGCCACTCTAATAATAAACTATAAATATATATATATATACACACACACATATACATATATACATAGTTTATACATTATATCTATAAATGTTGTATATTTGTATAATTATTGATATACTATATAGATATATTCATATATGTGTATATAATTATTATACTAATATTATATATTATTGCATATAATATATAACATCTTATATATTATACTATTTTTCAAATATAGTAATTATGTATAACATATATTTTCTGTTAGATTTGTTTCTTTAGATAACCCTGACTAATATAAATACTGTTTCAATATAAACAGTAAAAAGAAGGCAGAGGATATATCTCAGTGGAAGAATGGTTTCTTAGGTTCCTCAATGCCCTAGATTAAATCCCACTACTGCTCCCAACTAAAAACAAAAGGCTAATTAGGAATCTATATTAGCTACCATTAATTGAAAGCAATAAAGGTCTGCACAGTGGCTGTTGTACACAAAGACCTGAGTCCATCCTCAGAAGGCAGGTCAAAGCCGAGCACAGTGGTACATGTTTGCAGTTCATCACTGGACCGTTGGGGACAGATAGAGGGGTCTGAAGAGAATCTCCGGAGCTTGGTGTGCAGCCAACCAACCCAAGTCAGTGAGTCCCGGGTCCTAGTGAACGAGCCCGTCTCAAAAAACCAAGGTGGTGAACACAGCATGCTACAGAACTGCTTTTCTCCACATGCTCGCTCTCTTTCTCTTTCTCTCACACACACTCACAGACACACATGCATACGCTCGTGCACATGCGTCCACAGACACACACATACACAGGCACATATACACATACATATAGAATGCTTAATAAATTAAAACATAAAAAGAATAATCAATCAAAATAACTAAAAGAAGACATCTATGACTATACGCAGTGTTTGATTACTGATTTTGCTAAGAGTGAATGTTCTTTTTAATTCTTTAAAACTAATCATTTTGTCCCAGAAATTTGTCAAACTTTGAATTCCAAGGTGACTTAATGACAGCACTGCTCATGAAAGAGCTTGGAATTCAAATTTAAAGCCTGAGATGACTGAAATGAAAATGAATATGTGCAAAACCTCAGTGGGAATTCCCTATTTTCACCACTTCAGAGAATGGAAAATCTGGCTTGGTGCAGTTTCTAATTCCTGCAAGTCCTTTCACAAAGCAAATGTCATGTTGAAAAATTTGGCAGTTGCTTTAAGGAAAGGTAAGTTGCCCAGATCTCCGGAAAATGTTTTGACATTTAGGTGACCCTTCCATTCTGTTTTACAATAGGAGCTCCAATTAAGCTCAGGGCTTTCATCCCATTTACCACACTGGCCCTGGAAACTAAGTCTGGCAAGCCCAGTGCTCTGAGAACAGGGCCAAATGTTCTGCAAGTAGGAAGAGGGGACCCTCAGCTGCCTCCCAAGAAGACGGAGTTAGGAAGAACTGCTGCTCACAAGGCTTATAGTTTCTCCACAACACAGCCTAGTGGATTTTTTTTTTCTTTCCTTTCTTTTAACTTGGATGAAGCCCAACACAGATGTTCACTGGCTATCAGTACACAGGGAAGGGCTCCATGCAGAAAGGTTCTGGTCCTTTGCTACTGACGTATAATGTAGACTCAAGTAAGCCTCTTCATCCTTTCCAACCTGCTTTGTTTGTTGAGGGGCTGAAGTCAGTGAAGCCCAGGGTCTCTTCTACATTTGTGTTTCATGTTGCGTGCATCGAATGTTTGGAGGGTAGGAAGCAGACGGCAGAGTACTCGTTTAATGATGTGATTTTTGCAGTACAGCCAACTGTCTTCTGTTTTCAGTGGAACGTCAAGTGTGAGAACGAAAACAATTTCTCTGAGGCTTGGGTGGCATGGCCATTGCTTCTCAGTCCCGGAGCTCTTGGCAGGCTCCGGGTGTTTGTGACGCGGATGAGGCTTTGTTTATAGACTTCCTTGAAATAATGCTGGACTTAGACACTTCCACTGCCTTCTTGTAAGTTAGCCTGGAATCTTGCCTTGAGTGATCACCAAGAGCGCTTAAGAGGATGTGGTAATGTGCCCACACAAAGGCTTGTGATCTTGTGAGTGCTTCAAGTATCCAAGCAGTCTGTTTTGTCTTTGCTCCTTTCTGCAGATCGAGTTTTTCCCACCACCCACATGTAGAACACAACTAGTCACCTCATGTCCACCTCTATCTTAGTTAGGGTTTTACTGCCTTGAAGGGATAACATGACCATGGGAACTCTTATAAAAGAAAGCGTTTGCGTTGGAGCTGGCTTCCAGTTTTAGGGGTTTAATTCACTATCATCATCGTAGGAAGCATGGAAGCACACAGGCAGCCATGGTGCTGGAGGAGCTGAGAGTTCTACACCTTGATCTGCAGGCAGCAAGGAGAGACTGTGTCCCACACAGCATGTAGCGTGAGCATATATGTGACCTTAAAGCTGGCCTCCAGAGAGACACACTTCCTCCAGCAAGGCCACACCTACTTCAGCAACACCTCCTAGTAGTGCTACTCCCTATGGACAAGCATTCAAACACATGAGTTCATGGGGGTGGCATACCTACTCAAACCATCCCATTTCAATCTCTGGCCCAAATAGGCTTGTACCATAACATAATGAAAAATAAATTTAGTCCAACTTCAAAAATCCACAGTCTATCACAGTCTTAACAACCTCCAAGGGTCCAAGATTCAAAGTCTTTTCTGCGATTCCCACAACCCTTTAATGGTAATCCCTTGTAACATCAAAATAAAAAACAGATCACAAACTTCCAATGTACAATGACACAATACATACGTTACCATTCCAAAATGTAGGGAAGAGGGCAGAGTGAGGAACTACCGAATCAAAGCAAGACCAAAAACTCTGCATCTCCATGTCCGATATCAAAATGCCCTTCAGATCTCCAACTCCTTTCTGCTTTGTTGAGAGCAACACACTTCTTTCTCTTGGGCTGCTTCCACTCCCTGCTAGCTGCTTTCTTTGGCTGGTATCTAAACCTCTGGCAAAATGGCTAAGGTACTGCCTCATTAGCAGAGAGAGGAATTCTAGGGATGCCAAGTGCTTGCTGAGCAGGTTCTATCTGAAGAAAAGGGAGTTGGACCTGTAATTTCCCTAAGGACTCCATGACATGCTTAAGGTAGAGCAGGTGGGGATCCAGGCTCCCAAGGCAGATAAGAGAAAGCTCTGACAGCAAAGGGAATCCTCCATTTTGCATTGAGCTGAGGGCTTTCAAGGAATGTTGGACTACGACCTTAGCAGCAGGGTTTCCTGACATTTCTACTAGTGTGACCCATTAAGCCCCACTTTAAGCATTTTACTGCTTTCTAAATCCCAAACCCCAAAAATCCACATTCCTCCAAACAAAACAATGGTAAGACCTATTACAGTAATACCCAACTCCTGGTACCAAATTCTGTCTTTGTTAGGGTTCTATTGATGTGAAGATATACCATGACCAAGGTAACTTTTATAAAGGAAAACATTTAATTGAGACTGACTTACAGTTTCAGAGATGTAGTCCATTATCATCATGCCAGGAAGCATGGCAGCATGCAGGCAGACATTGTGCTGGAGTTGCTGAGAGTTCTACATCTTGATCTGCAGTTGGAAGCAGAACAAGACTGTGTGCCACACTGGGCATAGCATGAGCATATAAGAGACCTCAAAGCCTGCCCCCAATAGTGACAAACTTTCTCCAACAAGGCCATACCGACTCCAGCAATGCCACACCTCCTAATAGTGTCACTCCCTATGGGAAAAACCATCACATCTTCTAAATTCCAGTTTCCATGACTAAAGAACTGATTGGAGCATATGTTTATGCATTGAGCAGACAATTATGGAAGTAACAAAAATCCCCTCCAGCAGGTTAAGAGAGAAGAGACTCAAATCTTCAAGTGCACATTTTAATCTTGTTACACACTCCTCAGGGAGATACCATACTTCAATACTTCAAAGTTCCATATGCTTATTTGAAATTGGTTATGAGAATATTCAGATCCACTAAACTTACTAATATAGTTAGTAACAAAAATACATTTTAAAACATATTATTTGATTTGAAGTAGGTATTATTTAACAGCCATCAGGCAGGTGAAAATCATTGCATATGCAGTGAAAGGTCTCTACATAATTTTCTAGATTTTACCTCATTTATCTGCTCCCACATGGTAACCGTAATTGAGAATATGATGCTCTGGAGACAAGTTCCACTGGAATTTCTTCTTAAAACAATTCATTCCAGATCAATATGAATTATCCTATGCTTGAGCTCCACCATAAGTCATACCTACAGCTTGTCCTCTATAAGAATTGAGGGTCTGTTCCAAGGGAAAAGAAATGGCCACAGGTTCAGCAGATCATCTAAAGGTCATTGGATCCTACCTGGTACTGACACAGCCCTTTCTCACCTGGTTATTAAGTCAGTTTATATTTACTTCCTTCCTTATTCACTCGAGCATTTGCATGCTGTCTATTCTGCAAAAAGTAATCATCTGCTTCTTCTTCCACAGGTAATTGGATTAATCATTTCCTACCAAAAGATCATGTTCCACCATGCTCAGGTAAGAGTCACTTGTGAGTCATTAAGCATCCTCTATAAGTACATTTTCACAAGTTTATGGGCTATTTTAGGCTTCGAACTTTCAATCAGACATTGCAAAAAATTAAAGTGGCAGAGAAATGAATGTAGCAGAGCATAAAGGCCTCCTGGTAACAGTTTGCTTGTAAATTCTACTAGATGTTTTTCTTTGCATTTTCTAAGACAAAATACACATGCATGTAATTCCAAATTTAAAAAAAATGCACAAGAGACATATACACATATTTTATGATAAAATCAGTATACACATATTGCCTGGAAACTAGCTTTTGCTGTCTATCAATGTGTTTTAAATGTTTCTTTTTAATCTCTCTCAGTCTTTTAAAAGGCATCCAGGTAGTCTGTTATTTGGATATAGGAAGTGCCCTTCAAGCAACCAATGAATACTCAAGGTTTTGTCTTTTATATACAAATATGCTACTGGAAAAGCTCTTAAATGTGTACCTTTGTACACAGGTGTCAAAAGAATGAATGGAACTGCTAAATCAAAGAACACATACGGTTATAATTTAAGTAATAACTGCCAAATTGCTTTTCAGAAAGCTTTTACCAAGTTACGCCTCACCTAGGCTTCATGGTGACATAGCCCCTGCCCTCCAACCAGCAACGTGATTGGGTTCCTTTTTATTATTACTTATTTTTGAGATTATGGTTACCTCATTTTCTCTTCCTTTTCCTCCCTCAAAATTGTCACATATATCCTTCCTGGCTCTCTTTCTAATTCATGGCCTTCATTTTCATTAATTCTTACATGCACATATGGTTATGTATATGCACGTACATTCCTAATGCAACCTTCTCAATCTGTGTAATGTTACTCATGTGGGTTTTCAGGGCTTAACATTTGGTATTGGAAAGCCATTCTGTATGCTCTTCCCCTGGGGAAGACTATTTCTTCCATTCTCAGCATTTCTTACTTGCCTGTAGTTCTGTGTGTAGGGCTAAAGCTTCATGGGTTTTCCTCCATTCACTTTAGCATTGGTATTGCCATTGTTAAGTTCACGTTTAGGCGTTTATGTTGCAAGATTTTTATGGGTATAGCTTCTGACATTTCTAGGAGACACAATCTTAAATCAAATTCCCTGATTCTCTGACTTCTAAAATCTTTCCTCTCCCTCTTACTTAGTGTTACTTGAACCTTAGGTTCAACACTTGAAGGTTTCCAAAGGAGGGAAGCTACCAATAGTCCTACACAGATCTATGAATCATAACAATAACCAGTATGGCAAGATAATCAAAAGATGCAATAGTGGCATGCATATCTTAGTGTGCTCTCTAGTTGCACTGAAGACCTACTCAAAAAGAGTAAAATCATGTCTGGTACTAATGACTTGGCCAACTACCCATGACTAATGAAGTTACAGGTCTTAGAGGAGAAACTACAACCACTACTTCACAAAACTAACAGAATCCTAACTACGTTCTAAATATTTTTTGTATATTCACAGAAAATTGTAGTCCTTAATCTCATGAAGGAAACTTCTTTTTGCAACAAACAGAAACTATTACAGAAAACCAGTCAAAATGCAGAGTTGTGGGGCCTATATTGCTTTTTACGAATGAATGTTTCAATGTTTCAATTCACAATTTTTAGCAAAATGCAAATTTTGCATATCAACCAATTAATAATCAATTTTATTGATTTTAGTGTTCTTCACATATCATCATCATTATTAACTCTTTGTTGCCTTCATGTATGTTGCTCTCTGTATAACCTTCTGTGGCTTTCACTTGTCTTTCAGCAGGCTTCTGATTTGACAGTCACACCAAAAACAGTGGAACTTATACATAGCTTAGAATAGCCAATGACCTTGTTTTCTGCTTTCCCTGTTCTCTCATAAGTCATCTTTTACGCTGCTGTAACAAGTTGCTACACACTTCATGACTTAAAGCAACCCAAATATATAATATTTTAGTTTGAAGCAATGGTCAGGCTGCATGCTTTCTGGGGGGGGGGGTTTCAGGAATAATGCATTGTCTTGATTTTTAGCTTCTAGAGGTCAGCTGCATTGTTTCCTCAACAAGTGTTAGTTTATCGTCAGTCTACCTATGCACATTTAGTAAAGTGCTTGCTTAGCATACTGCATACCTTGGAACTGCATAAACCTGTCATGGTAATGTATATCCATGATCTCAGCATTTGGGAGATGGAGGAGGGGAGAATCAGAAGTTCAAAATCACCTCCAACTATTTAGCGAGTAAGAGGCTAGCCTGGGGTATATGAAACTCTGTTTCAAAAACAAATTAATGTATAAACAAATACCTTTGTGATTACACTGCAATTTTGATAAAATTTCTTTACTGGTTTTTCATAATTCTAGTTATTTTCTTACTTTTTTAAACAATAAGCTTGTAGAGTTTCATATCATGGATATGGATGAATAAATGATAGATAGATAGATAGATAGATAGATAGATAGATAGATAGATAGATAGACGACAGATCATTTCAATTGGTAACTTAACAGAATATAAAATCATCTGGAGAATGCATATCTGAGCATGCCTGTGGATATTATTTTGATGATATTTATTAAAATATATGCTTGATTAAAACATTTCTAGGATATCTTACTGTGTAAGACCAGAGAAAGCAAGCTAAGCACTATGAACACTCTTATTGCTCTTTCTGACTGTGGGCATAATATGTCCAGCTGCTTTTAGCTCCTGATGCCATCCACCATGATGGACTGTATTCAGGAAGTGTGAGCTAAAATAAACATCATCTCCTTCAAGCTGCATTTGTCAGGATATTTTATCACAGACACAAAAGAAACAGACGATGGGCAATAGAGGAAAGTCTACCCTGACCTGTGCCTACTTTCCAGCTTAGATTTACAATTAAGCCCCTCAGGGACAGAATGGACACTCTTGGTAACATGCCGTTGCCTTTCATTCGTAAGTCCATTGAAATCAAACCAGTAACATCTTCAACCACATTTCCCTTAATTAACCAAAACTGGTCTGCCTCTCACCTCATTCCCCATCCTAATGCAGCAGCTAGAACATCCTCTTCAAAGGTAAAACCATTAACTTCACTTCTTGTCTTAAACCCTAAAAATAAGTCTTGACCACCATGAGAATTTCATGGTGATGCTTATCTGATCCTGGGATCAAGAAAGAAGAATTCTCTGTGTCTCCATTCCAGGACCCTCTGCTCCAGTCACACTGAACAGCTCACACCTCTGATACTTCTCAGTGCTTCGCTGCACCTAGGGCCTCAGAAGCTTCTGATTCTCTATCCAGAATGCTCTGGCCTTCCCCACAGACACCTCCATCTCCCAAGATTCAAGTTCCTTCATGCAGTCTATGAAAGCAACCTCTCTATCTTCAAAGACATCGCAGATTCCAGCCATTCCCTACTCGGTACCTTTCTCATTTATGCTTAACCACTGAGATTAGTGTGCAAAAGACTGTTTGGGTAACTGTTACGCCCTCTCATATCTGATGACGTTCTCCACCGTAAGTCAATCAAAGCGAACATACAGCTGAAGAGATACAAGGTACTCACTTGAGTGGATATTTTCTCAAGATTAATGCTTTACACATTCTCTTCCTAACTCCTCTTCCTAAAGCCCTTTACATGTATCAGGCTTATAGGCAGCGAAGGCACAATCTGCATATGTAAATAAGGAGGGCACTGAGATAGAGCTAAGTATTTATAAAGCTATTGGGAAGGTTTGAGGATAGGGAGTCGATAGATCCTTTAGAGAAAGTTGGGTTCCAAAATAGTCTTCCAAAGAATCAAGATGGTGTGACTGATACCAACCCAAATGTTACAGCCACCACAACCCTCTTGGGGCATGTCACAGCACAGGTGGTAGAAAAGTTGAATGGGCTACTCTCACTTCTCTTTATGATCCTTGATTGATAGTTTGAGCTACGGGCATGTGGCCTCTGCCTCATCTCTGCTTTCCATCTTTGCTTTCATGCAAAGGCATCTACTTGGAAGAACCAGCATCCAAGTGCATTATAGTGCATCCAAGATAACTGCAAGGAAGTTGAAAAACTAAACTGTTTTCACAGCACAAGCAAGAACACTGAACTAGAGATCAGACAGGACATAGAAGTAGAGACAGAGGAATGTATGCAGTTGAGTCTTGATGTAAGATTTTTTTTTTCTCCTTTGGGAAATTGTAGAGTTGACACTGTCCCATGCTCACCAATCTTAGAATATTTTATTACAGTCTTCACTGTTTGCCTCCACGTACAAAAGTTTGTGTGAGGCTGTTGCTTTGTCTCACAGGGCTTGCCACTGAGCAAGCCAGGAAACAACTGACAAATGTGAAAGGACAGTGGGCCCATTTGTTACATCAGGGATATCTGGCACAGCAAGGGTCTTCTCATTCACTACACACCTCTGCCCATGCTGACCGTTTAAAATGCAAAATCAAAGCAAGAGGGGAAAACAAGCCAGAAGGGCTTTTTGTTTTGATTTGATTTGCTTTCATAACCTTTGTCCTATCAGTTATTATTTGATTTTTTCCTTTTCTAAGTTTTGTTTTGTTTTTATTTTTGGAAAAGGGTTTGGAAAAAACAAGAAGTTGGGTGTATAAAGATGATGTTGGAGGAGTTAGAGGGAAGGAAAAGGGGAGAAACATGACCAAAATTCTGTTTAAAAAAATTATTTAAATTTAAAAAAACAGAAGAAAAAAACTGCCAAAACAACAACAAACAAATGAAAACCAGAGAAAGAGAAAGAAATTTCAAATGCTGGTTCCCTACTTATTGTTTCTGATCCTTATTCCTTTTTTTCTCTGTAAAAGCTTGCTAGAAATATTAACTAAGGCAATCCATGAAAATGCACAGCAGATGTTGAGCAAAGACTGGGCATACAGGGCCTGTCTAATACTGCCCAGTGTCTTCGCCTGTTTCTTACATCTGCAGCAGAGAGGAGAAAGGCTAGAAATAATGTCACATGAAAGATAGCACATAGAACACTAATTTGTTCTTTTCTGTCTAAGTGATAATCTTAACTCCTTGGTATTATTGGAATCTTTTACCAGCGTATTTCAAAGGACTTTGCAGGCAAGAATTATGACACATAAATGTTAACAACAGTTGCTAGCTGCTGAAGCTCAGGGATTCGGTGATTTGTCAATTTTCCTGAGACCCACACAAAGCCAGAAGCCTACCAACTTTGCTTTGGTTCATATTTGTTGCTCTTTTATTTATTTTAATTGTTGCTGTTTGAAAGTCAATTATCTGCAAAGGTCCCTTGAAATTTGGATTGTTAGCAAAGGATCTCACCTAAACTATGTATTTGAGGGGAGGGCAGGGAAGGAACTAAAGAGATATATTATCAGAAAGCATTTCTCCTTCCAACCTGGAAAGTTTAGGGTCATTCTTGCATTTACTCTGCAGTCCTTTTTTTCCCTCAGATTTGTCAGGCTTGCGTCTGCCATTAACCAGTTCAGTTAGTCTTGAGATTGGGTTAAGTGAGAGTAAATGTCTGGGCTTTGATGGTCTATCTCCCAAGTGAACTGGGTAGTGGCTCTGAGAATTTGTATGAACAAATTCATACAAATAGTACCTCAAACACTGAGATGCTCATTGACTTTTTTTTCATCATTAGCACATGATAACCCAAAAAGACAGTTTTTTAAACTTTTATTTTCAAGGGAAGGAAGCAGCAGACACTAAAAGTAGGGAACTGCTATCTGTCCTTGCCAGGACTTGGACAAGGGAAGGAAAGGGTTGAGGCTTGAATGGCAGGCAGAGGCCAGACAAGGCTCAGAAATAGCTGAGACGGTGCTGCGCTGTCTAGAGCAGGCTGCACATTCTCTACGTGGAGGCACCAGGAACATAACTGACCTGCTGCTCATTCTGTTGTTCACTGTGCCATTCCTTGCCTCAATAAAATGTCAATATTTGAGTAATGTCTTTTCTGCAAGAGTTTTCTGTATAATGACTTGACTCTCTCTAAGACTACATTCCAGCAATGAAGCCATGCAATATATTAAAGTAGAAACATCCAGGAGAGCAGTGACAGCCCACTAGTTCAGGCACACGGGTGGAGAGAAGAGTACTGGTACCAAGAGCAGCCATGTCTATAACAGGAGGTGAGTGCAGCTGTCAAGGGGTAGATCTTCCCTGATAGGAGGAGTTGTGGGATTGGAGAAGGAGGAAATGCTGTTGCTTTTTTTAATCTCCTGTTGTCACACCTCTTGGACCCAGACAATGGTGTCATATGTGAGAGCACAGAGAAAAGCAAGGTAGGGAAAACCCTATGTCTAGTTCAAAGCTTGATAACAGTAGTCTCAAAGAACTGGAAAACCATGGATCACTGATGATGGGGTGTTCAAGAAACTGACTGCACAATGTTATCTATGATTCCTGGGATTCATCCTCGTAAGCACGTATGTGGACCTTATACTTAGCAACACAAAAAAGGATTAAGATTAAGTTAATTAAATTAAAAACAACCAAACAGTATCCAGAATGGGCTGAGTTGTGTGGAACACGTGGATACACATCGTACTGAAAAGGTTTTGAGGACAGGAGAACACTAAAGACTCTGCTTGGAGAATTAGACAAATGAGCAGCATGGACCCATCTGAAAAATGACAGTAGGAACATTCCCCATCACACTCAAACACAATAGAGAGCTTCAGAATACTTGATATCAGAATACAACATATAAAGAACGAGGGAGATCTCAACTCGTAAAGACAAAGAAAATAAAGATCTATCGTCACCAAGTTCATAACAATATGGGAAGTGACACTTTATAGCAGTGAATATGGGACTATGTTAAGGTGCTAGCTGGATGTGAACAAGGCCATGGGTTTAATTCCTGGCACCTAAATAAACAAGAGCAGCTATTGTGGAAAATGCACCAATCGGCAATGTTAAGTACATGTGACACAAATGAGCTAGAATGTTTCAAGGAAGAAATAGAAAGCTGAGCTATCATCATGGTAGACATCTAAAACAGCAGCAATTAGAAGGCAGAAACGGGAAGACAGAAAGGGAAGGTCAGTACAGCTGTGCAGTGAGCCTGGGACTCAGAAACACATATGTGAGAGCATGTGCCTGCACACACATATATAAATATATATACACGCATGCATGTGTACAAAGAAAATTATCAAGGTTATACGTCAAGCTTCTGCTAAGCAGGGATTCCAGCCAGCCAGGGGTACTTAGAAAGACCTTATTTCGAATAAGTGAAAATAAAAATAACTGAACGTGGCTCTAATAACTATAATGGTTAACATTAGTTGTCAACTTCACTGAACGTGGAATCTACTTGCCTGAAAGATTTTCTATATCAGATTATGTGAAGTGGGAAGACCAACTCTAAACATGAGCAGCTTCTGGTTTTTGCCAGATTGCCTCCCCTCTGCTGGCAAGTTCTTCTACACTGTTGCTACCACTGCTGTATTCCTTCAGTGATTCCCGGAACTCGGCTTTGGGTTTCCAACATGTACTCAAGAAGAGTGGCTCCTTGGGCCTCCCCTCAGCCTTCATATCAGCTTGGGACTACCGAGGTGACCAGTCTTGGGGCCTGAGGGACAATGCAGTTCCTGGTCTGACTGGTGTGAAACAGCCATTTTTGGGCTACCCAAAGAGTAGCCAATTTAGCAAATTTCCTTTTAACATTTGTCCACTCTATAGATTCTTTTCTTCCAAAGAACTTTGATTATCCAAGAATCTTTGAATAAATATCAAACAGTCTAATATTATTATCCAAAGAGAAGAAAGAAAAACAGAAAGAAAAAAAAACAGTCGAAGAAACAATGGATAAAAACTACTTAAATTTGATAAAATACATAAGTTAAAGTGAATCTCAGATAAAAATGAAACTAAAAAAATTCATGCCCATATATGCACTGAAACTGAAAAAAAGAAGCACTCTACCAGACAGCACCAACAAAAATATTTTTATATCAAAGGTATGCCGAGATATGACATGTTAGGACATCAAATTTTTTCAATAAAATTTGAAAAAATGAATAGAGGTTTTATTCCCCACAGTAAAGTGCAACTAGAAATAGGCTTGATGATTATATTCATAGCAGAATAACTAAAGGAAAAAAAAAACTTTTCCCTTTTTGTTTTGTTTTGTGTGTCTGTAAGTGTCTGTGTAAAAGTGTGTGTGGTACATGTATGTGGTGTATGAGCCCATGGTGCACGATTGAACTTGTACCCTTTCAGTTTCTGGACTATCAATTGTCACCTTATTCCTTTGAGACAGTATCACCCACTGAATTTGAAGCTGGCCTGGCAACCAGCAAGCTTCCCAGCCACTTCATGCCCCAGTCCTCATAGTACTGGCTTACAGGTAATCACACGAGGTGGCTGGCCCCAGCTTTTTCTGGGGATACCGGGAATTCAGACACAGGTCCTCCTCTTTGCAGAATAAGCACTTTTACATGCTGCCCCAGGAAAACCTCAAACTGGTTAAGAATTAAATAATACACATGTAAATAATTGATAGGGTTACTAAAAGATTTAAAATATACTTTGAATATGATATAAATAATAGTGGAACACATCAAATTTTTTGCAAATCAGCTAGAACAGTTAACAAAGAGAAATATACTATAAGTACCACATTCAATGCTTATATTAAGAAGGAAGTTCTCATGTGAGCTACTAAATTTTTTCCTTAAAAGATTAGAAAAATAAAAGTAAATTGAGGAAAAAGAAAATCATAAGAAAATGAGTGTAAATTGAATCTGGAAATAATAAGACAATAAATTAAATCAAAGCCAGTTCTTTAATATGATGAATACAATTCACAAACTTCTATCCAAAACTTCTAGTCTTCTCACAAAAAGGAAAAAAAAAATAAAAGAAGACAAAAATTAACAACATCAGCCATAAAAGAAGAAAACAGAAAGGGCTAAGTACATTAAAAGTTGACAGGGTCAGTACTAAGACCTCTATGCAAAAGTTGGACAATTTAAACAAAATATAAAAAGTTTTCCAAAACTACCAAAATTTACCCACATATTCTGTCTGAGTAACTTTGGTCTACTATTTTAAAAAATTGTAAACTTGATAACATAAACAAATTTATTTCTCAAAGTTGTGGAGGCTGAAAAATCTATGATCAAGATGCCAACAGATTTTATTGCAATAGGAAATGCTACCAAACATTGAAAAAAGAGGTAACATCAATTCTACATATCTTTTATGGATCATAGAGGAGAAGGAAACACATTTAAGTTATTTTATAAAGCCATAAATATCAAAGCCAAAGACTGAACAAGAAAGAAAACTTCAGATCTAGCTGTAGGTATAAAAATTTTCAACACAATACCAGCAAATACATAAAAATTCTAGCATTTCACATTATATCATAGTGTCACACATTACAATGAATCATTAGACTACCTACTGTATAAACAACCCTTAAAAGAAAAACTGTATCAATTGAGAAAGAAAGCACAGGACAGCATTAAACACCCACACTGATACAAGGACAGTAAGCACATTAGAAGCAGAAGAAGACAGCTTCAACCTAGTCAAGATTGCCGCATCTGGGTGTGAGGTGCATGCCTTCAATCTCGGAACTCAGAAACAGTGGCTGTCTGAGTTTGAGGCCAGCCTACACTGCGTGTTCTAGGACAGCCAGGGCTATATAGAGAGACCTTGTCTAGGGAGGAAAAAAGAAGTGAGGAACTGGGGGAAGGAGGGATGAATGAATGAAGGAACAAAGAAAAATCAGCCATAATTACCACCACACTTAGTGGTGGAAAATGAATACTTTTTCCTGACAATGACTAATAATACCAAATGTCCAGATTCTTACAAGTTCCATTCAAAACTGAACTGAATTCTTGGCCAGCACAATAAGGCAGAAACAAGAACTGAAAAGTATACAAACTAAGAAAAAAATGACATAAAATGCTGTAGAGAGAATCTCTGTGTACTGTGTGGAAGCATCACCTGTCAATAAATAGCTTGTAACCTGTTAGCTGAGGCAGGAAATAGGAGGTGGGAGTTCCAGCAGAGGGAGCCGAACTCTGGGGTAGAGTGAGGGTGAAATTAGCCCTGGACACTGAGGAAGACACAGGCATGAAACTGAGGAGAGGTAACCAACCATGCTGCATATGTAGAATAGAATAAACAAGTGAAATAAGTTATGAGCTAGTCAGGGAACAAGCCAAAGCTTATGTCCTACGCATCTATTCACAAATAAGAAAGTCTCAGTGACGTTATTTTGGGAATTGGGCATGGGTATAAAAGCCTGTGGTTACAAATTTTTCTCTAAAGATGACACGATTGTCTATATAGAAAATCTCAAGAAATCGGCAATAAACAGGTGAGCAAAGACTTGGCATATAAAGGCAACACACTAAAATTTATATGGCAATGAAACAATGCAAACTGCCTTTTAACTAGCACCATCTAAAACAGATTCCTAAGGTGAGATATGTAGTTGCTTGCCACATTTAATTAGATGTTATATTATGAATGTTAGTTATATTCAGTTACAAGTTTTACCAAGCACACAGAAGTTGCACTCTGAAGATTACCAAATACAATGCTTCTGCGGAAAGACAACAAGGAAGCCCACAGAAGGAGAGGCAGGCCACAGTGTTTATGGATTTGAAGAGATGATATCCTAAAAAGCCAATTATTCCTATTTATTTAATGCTGTTTTTTTAACCAAATTCCTTTAGTATTCTTGGTAGATACAGACAGTCTAATTCTAATATTCATATAATACAAAAATAAGAGAAAATAAAAGAGCAATGCAATATTGTAAAATAAAAATGGAGCTGAAGTAATCATACCACCCAATTAAATTTGCTGTAAAGCTATATCATCAGGTCTGTGTAATATTGAAACAAGGTAGACACAGAGCAGTAAAACAGAAGAGTGAGAGCAGAAATGTGAGAGCAGAAGAGTGAGAGCAGTTCAACCATATGTCAATTCATTTTGACAACATTACACCAGCTCTTCAGTGGAGGAATGACAGCTTTAATAACAAACAGTAATAGAGCAATTGGGCATTTATATACAAAGAAATGAACCAAGTCCCATCTTTATTTATCAGCTAATCCAAAATTGATCCTAGAGCTCAATATAAAATGAAGAATTAAAAAAAACTTTCAGATGAAAACAACAGAAAATCTATAAGAAACATTTTCTGTGGCAAAAGTGAAAATTCACACAAAATTTATTATACACAACAGAAAAAAAGTAAACTAAACCAACTCAAGAGTAAGAACGTTCATGGAGGATACTATTAAGAAAAGAAACGCTACAGAGTAGGAGACCATATCAGCATATAGTATTATATTAACCATAATGTAGAGTTCTCAAAAACCCACAGTAAGAAAATGAGCAACCCAATTTTTTTCATGAGAAAAAGATTTCATAAATGGTGATATATGAAAGGTGATTAAAACTAGAGAAATACTCTATATCTATAGCTATTAGAAAATGCATATTAAAGCTATGATATGGTATTGTAACACATCTATGACATAACTTAAGGTTGGTAAGCACACACAAGGGCAATATTCAAGCATTGCTCTCACTTTGGAATGCGGCTTCAAAGTTTTGTACAAAGCTAAGCACATATCTGCTATATGACTCCACACTTTGAACCCTACTTGCCCTCAAAAAACATAGGCTTAGTCATACACTCACAAAGACAGACAGACAGACAGATAGACACAAACATACACACTCACACATGAGAGAAAGAGACAGAGAGAGAGAGACAGAGAGAAGTTCATAGCAGCCGTATCCATAGTAGATGACCTGTGTGGAAGAGGCAATGAGTACCAGTCAGCAACAAGAAGGATTAATGGGCGCACAAAAATCTGAACAATCTCAGAGGTGTTACACTGAACGCCTTGAAAATGAGTCTCAAGTTACCTATTGTTCTGGTTCTACTATATGACACTCTTTTTATCTATCTATCTATCTGTCTATCTATCTATCTATCTATCTATCTATCTATCTATCTATCTATCTATCTATTCACTTTGTATGCCAGCTCCAGCCTCTCATCTCCTCACAGTCCCATCCACCCTCTTTCTTCTCCCCCTATGCCCTTTCCCTAGTCCCCTGGTAAGGGAGGACCTCCTCCCCTTCTATCTGACCTAGCCTATCAGGTCTCATCAGGACTGGCTGCATTGTCTTCTTCTGTGGCCTAGTAAGGTTGTACCCTCCAGGGGGAGGTGATCAAAGAGCCAGCCACTGAGGACATAAGTTATCCTAACTTATGGGACACAATGAAAGCAGTGCAAAGAGGAAAGTTGATAGCACTAAGTACCTTCATAAAAAAAATTCAAGGTATTTCATACAAGCAACTTAACTGCACACCTGAAAGCACTAGAAAAGAAAAAAGAAGCAGACACACCCAAGAGGAGTAAAGAATAATGCAACGCAAAGCTGAAAGCAATACATTAGAAACAAAGAGAACAATTCAAAGAATCAACAAAACCAAGAGCTGGTTCTTTGCAAAAATCAACAAGATAGACAAACACTTAGCCAAACTAAAAGGCAGAGGGACACTATCCAAATCAACAAAATCAGAAATGAAAAGGGGGACAAAACAACACACACTGAGGAAATCCAAAGAATCATTAGGTCCTACTTCAAAAGCCTATATGCAAAATAAATTTGAAAATGTAAATGAAACGGACAATTTAATTGATAAATTCAATTTATCAAAGCTGAATCAAGATTAGGTAAATAAATTAAATAGTCCTATATACCCTAAGGAAACAGAAGCTATCATCAAAATTCTCCCATTCAAAAAAAAAAGCCCAGAGCCAGATGGTTTCAGGGCAGACTTCTACCAGACCTTCAAAGAACAGCTAAGACCAATACTCTTCAAACTATTCCACAGAATAGAAACAGAAGGAACATTACCAACCTCATTCTATGAGGTCACAGTACCTATGATACTCTTAAAAAGGCAAAAGGATCCAGAGTTAAATCACTAAGTAGGGATTATTGAGAAAGGGAATGGTGTGACTACAAAATCAAAGCACCACGAAGTCTGAGGTTGAGAACCCTGGTCAGGCCAGGCATTGCTTGGACATTCCCTCAGTCTCTGTCCATCATCATCCCTGCACATCATGCAGGCAGGGTAAATATTTGGTTGAAGTTTTTGTGTGTTGGTTGGTTTTTCTATTCCTCCACTAGGAGTCTTATCTATTTAGAGGGTGTTCTCTTCCATCTCCATGACCACTGGTCATGGAGTCTCAGCTAGGGTCTCCCCCATATCCTCCCAAAAGCCTACCCAGTCTTAGATCTCCAGGTTGTCATAGAGATGCCCTATATAGGCCCTCTGGGTCTCACTTTCACTTTGGCCCAACCTGGGAAGCACCCCATGGGAGAGAGCCAAGCCCTGACACTATTAACAATATTCTGCTATGCTCACAGACAGGAGCCTAGCCTTTGGGAGGCTCTGCCCAGCAGTGGATGGACATGCTGAAACTTACAAACAGGCATTGGGTTAGACACGGGGAGTCTTGTGGAAGAGTGGGGAAAGAAGTTTGGAAGGACCTGGAGGTGACAGGAGCTCCACAAGAAGACCAACAGAGCCAACTAACTGAAGCCCAGAGGAGTTTGTAGAGACAGAAGCACTAACCAAGATCCATGCATGGACTGAACCTAGGCCCCTACGCAGATATAGCAGATGGGTAGCTTGGGGTTGATGCGAGTCCCCTAATAAGAAGAGCCAAGGGCTGACTCTGACATGGACTCTGTTGCCTGCTTTTGATCTCTTTCCCCTGGTGGGTCTGCCTCACCAGGCCTTAGGGGAGGAAGGAATCACTCAGTCCTGATAAGAGCTGATGGACTGGCATGGGGGTGCTCATTTTTATCTTCGGAGTAGGGGAGGAGGAATGGGCTGAGGGTGGAATGCAAAGTGAATGGACAGATAAATTCATTAAAGACATAAATAAATAAAATAAAAAAGAAATACAATTTGAAAAAGAGAGAGAGAAAAAAATCCTGGTTGCAATGGTGGTTCTCTAAATATAGGCACCTACCAACTACACACTTTGCTCTATGTGAATTTAAAAGATAATTTTTTTTAATATTTCTGAATTATATTTAATTTCCTGAGATATTTCTTGCATCATGACACAAAATTTATCATAATCATCAGTAAAGATTTTCAAGAGATGTGAACATCTTAAATCCTATGAAATGAAGCATGAGGTTAATTCACTGAATTGTTTATTCATTTCTGCATTCATTCATTCACTTCTCAAATAATTATTGAGCAATTACTGTTTCTCCAGACCTTCCACCTATCATTGGGTTTTGAAATAAGTGATGGAGGGATTTCATTTGAGACATATTCTGTCCAAGGCTAAGGCACAATTAAATGTAAATTGTGAAAGCAACTGTCCGTAAACCAAAACAGTGTGATGCAGATATTCAGCCAACCTCTCCTACACCTGTGGTCTACAATGGATTTTTAGAAAGCAACGAGGAATGAGCAGAGTTCTCAAATGAAGAATTAGTTCTCTAAGCTGAGCTTTTAATGCTCGATAAGTGGCTGAGCCTTTGAGATAATGCTCTTGATAAGTACCTGAAGTGCAGTATTCTATAGTTCCAGTTAAAACCAGAGCCATTTGCTCTCCGAATCAGCCCAGCTGGGGAGGAACTGTTGTTTTCTTATAAAAGCCAAGAAGTGTGCTTCAAACCTAAAAAGAAACCACCTACCTCAGCCCAGAGAGGCTGCAGGAGGTACTGAGAGGAGAGGTCACAGCAAGCTGTGTGAAGGGCTCAGGGAAAGTGTCACTTTGAGCCGCATAAATTCTTATACAGCCTACAGAACTTCATGTGTATGGAGTGGTTGTTATCAATTCCTCAGCATTGAGACTAGCTCCTCCAACAAGGTCTGAGTCGTAAGACAGTATGTAGCCCTGCCATGGTTAGAAATAAGAGCATCCACAGATCATGGTAATCATAAAAATCATTATCGCTAAAATATATTTAACACTTAAAACATCAGGTTACCTCAGTCCCCCAATATTTCTCTAAATTAATTATCATCATTCCCATTTCGCAAGTCATTACCAGAACTACTTTAGTCAGACAGGAGGCTTTAGAATTAGATTTGGGAAATCTGAGACATCCCTTTAGTTTACCCACCAATTAACAACTAATAGAATGCCATCTAAAATCTTTGCTTTTGCGCCTGTTTTATAGTCTAAGCTCTAACTACGCATCAGGAATTGGAGCAGTGTGACCCATGAAGACCTTACTATTAAGCTGTGCACAGAATCAAATGCACATATACGCATATCACAAGTAACCTACTAGTCCCATGATTTTCCCCAGATGATAAAGTTTAAGAAAAACTCATTAAAAATAGGATAAACTATGAGTCTCAGCATCTGCTTTAATACCCTGCTGGGCAGAATCTTTCAGAAGTCCTCTGTGGCAGGCTTCTGTCCTGTTCCCTGTTTTCTCCTTCTTCTGATGTTTGTCCCATTTGCCTTTCTGAATGAGGATTGATCATCTTCCCCAGGGTCCTCCTTCTTGCTTAGCTTCTTTAGGTGTACAGATTTTAGAATGATGATCCTATATTATGTGTTTAATATACACTGATAAGTGAGTATATACCATGTGTGTCTGCTCAAACTTGGGGCAGAGTGGAGAATTTTATGAAACAAGGGATTGATAGAAAGACCTGGAGGGGACAGGAGCTCCACAATGAGAGCAACAGAACCAAGAATTCTGGGCCCAAGGGTCTTTTCTGAGGCTGAAACTCCAACTAAGGACCATTCGTGAAGACACCTAGAAGAACCATTGCCAGTTGTAGCTTATGGCAGTTCAGTCTCCAAGTGGGTTCTCTAGTAATAGGAATAGGGGTTGTCTCTGAAATAAACTCAGTCGGTGGCTCTTTGATCACCTCCTCCTGAGGAGGGGGTGGGTGGGCAGCCTTACCAGGCCACAGAGAAAGACAATGCAGCCAGTCCTGATGAGACCTGATAGGCTAGGGTCAGATGGAAGGGGAGGAGGACCTCCCCTATCAGTGGTATGGGGAAGGAGCATGGGAGGAGAAGAGGGTGGGAGAGTGAGATTTGGAGGGGACAAGGGAGGGGACTACAGCTGGGATACAAAGTGAATAAATTGTAATAAATAAAAATAAATTAATAAAATAGAATAAACTTCATGTAAATATTTCCATCCCTCATTGAATAAACTGTCAATACCGTCCAGCTCAAACCATCCAAGACCACATCTGTACTTGAACAAGATATATTTATTCCCATTGTAATTAATGAGACCACACACCATGGAGAACAAAAAGACTCTTAACTAGAATAATATTATAAACAACTCATTCTAGGTACCATGTTTAAGGTGCTGAATTTGAGGAAGTTTCAAGAAGGAAGTCTGTGAACTGGAAGGGCTACTGCCAGGAAGCAGGGTGATTCCATAATTGTAGAATCAAAGTAGGGAGGGGAAAACATGGCTTAAATGTGATTAATAAAGAAGCAGCTGTCATTCCATTCTCCAGAATCAGGGAGAGTAGTGTGTTGCGATTACACTGTGAACTCGGGTTGTTTTGTGTAGGCCATGATAAGCACCCTTGTTTTGTGCTATGCATCATCATGGTCCCCACTTAACTGTACAAGATAACAGTATTCTCTGAGTACTTCTCCACAGGGGAACAAAGGCCTTGCCCAAGCAAGGTCCTAGCAACACCCAGGCCAGGCTGATGGTGCTCAGACAGTTCTTAGCTGCCAGGCACTGCTTTCTGCCCTTTCTCAACACTAACGTTTCTGTCTCTTCTCATGAAATACAACCCCGGGGAAATGAAGTCTGCAATATATCAATTAGGCAATTGGCATTGAGTTAGCTTTCAGATGGAGTGTCTAAGAAACTAATTAGCCTATAATTTTGAGACCAATATTTCCCTTCAACCAAAATTAGATGGATCTCTCTCTGAGTCAACAGCTAGAGATCATATTATAGTACCTGTTTTTTTCATACAAGTAAAATCTTTTTAAACATTACTTTTTGAAATAAAACTTATAAAATCAGTTTTCAATTTATTTAAATGTATCCAAAGATTTTTAAAAATATGTATATTTTTTCTAAGACTAAGAGTTTGTGAAGGTCAAGTGGAATTTTAAGATTTACTACTTAAACTTTCTCGGTGGTTAATACAAGTAGCTTAGTCACAGAAAGAGTACAGATATCAGAGTCAGACTATCTTTGCTAAGCAGCAGCTCTACCACAGTGCATGACCTTCATCTGCTTGTCTAAGGTTTTCATAAGATAGATAATAATCATACTTGCCATCACAATCTAAAGATTAACTTAAACAGCAGCTGGTTAAGACTATTTGCTGCTTTTGTAGCAGGCCTCTGTTTGGTTCCCAGTACTCACATGACAGCCCACAACCAACCATAACTCCAGACCCAAGGGATCAGCTGCCCTCTTCTGGCCGCTGTGGTTACCAGGAATTCATGCAGGCAAAACAAAGAAAATAAAAATAAAGAAATAAAAATTTTTAAATTTTATAACTGAAATAAAAATAAGAAACATTCTATAATTTTTCCCAAAATCTTAAATACAATCAGAGCATTATTACATATATAAAACATTATTTTAAAAAAAAATTGTTTGTGGAGGTCAAGCAAAACTAATGGGTCTACCAATGAGCTATCAATAATGACTTAGGAATGAAGGTTACAGTATAAAAATAAATTCTATTTGGACATGTACTTAAATTAAGCACAATGTTTTTGACATCTGAAAATTCTCCAAAATTCAGAGTTTATAGAAGATGTTTATATCACGTTAAACGGATTCTCCGAGACTCATATAATGTACCATCTAGCGGTACAAAGCCATTAATATAAAAAAAAGATGATCCACAGTACTGTATTGATTTACTATTTTATCTTATAAAAAATATTTCAGTCCTGAGGCTCTGAGAGTATGTAATTTTCAAAGAAGGGTGAGACTAATTTGAAATTAAAGGTGCAGAAAATTATTAGATTTTTATGAAAGAGTATGAAATAAGTAGCTCAGTCAATAGTCTTACATAAACAGGTTCATGGAAGCGGTAGTGTCCCCTTGGTTCCTGAGGTGTAGAGCCTTAAAGAAGATAAAAACAATTCAAAGAATGAGCCACTGATATAAAGGAACACAGAATAAATAAGATTCCTTGTCAGATTCACTGTGCTGTCCTAAGAAGGTAAAAATAAACACAGAGATGGATGGAGGCTGGGACAACAGACTGTATTATAAAGAGAATGCAGAGACCAGAGCCAGGATGCAAAGAGGACCCCGTCAGCACCAACAGCGTGTAGCCACCACGCAGCAGCTCCATACGTGTACTTAGTCATCTCTTCGTTTCATTCACGTCAGTGACGCTCATGCCATAAGGCATCACCACTGGTGCTCAGAGAAAAACATCCCTTTCATAGCAGTTACCACTGACCTGTGACTATTGGCAGGCAGTGTGAGGGACAACCGTTGACACCAAAGGTTTTGGTCTGTCTCTATCAACCCTATCTCTGTATAAAATCCTATTGTCTGAAAGCATCTCTGAGCTCTAGCTCTCCAAGATCGTGAGGATCTAGACACCTGGTGAAGTGTTAGGGGCTACAAGAGAAAGTATCCACATCTGTAATATGCTGAAGTAGAAAAGGTCCAACTTGAGATCTCTGTACCAATAAATATATATGTAAACAGAATAGAGAAGCAGAGTTTTAATTCTCTCCAAATGTCCGTGAAGATGCCAGAGTTCCTTGCTAATGCTGTTGCTAATGTTAAAAATGACCCCGGAAAGAGGTCAAGAATGTTGTGTAGCAGACTGCTGTGCTATGCAAAGGCAGTAACCTTTCAGCCAGGCTTTGTGGATAACCAGCTTTTGTGAGAGAATACATATTTGATTTCCTGCCCAGTGCTGAGTGTACTCCTCATTGTACATCATCACATGAGGTTGCCTCCATTCCAGGGTGAGCACTAGAGACTCTCTGCCAATCGAGGAAATGTCTCTACCTGCATAGGCATTAACAAGACAATTAAGGTGGGCAGCTCACTGCATTTCCCAGGATATAATCATCTCTCAGGTATGGGCATGTGATTTAAATCAGGTCAATGGGACACCAGAGAACAACTCCTCCAGCCTTCTCAGCAGTAAAAGAAAGCCATAGAAAGAAGACTTGCTCTCTCGTCTACCAAAATGATGAAGAAAGCAAGAAGCTTCCTGTGCTACCGACCAGTGCCCTAGTGAATACCAGGATCTAGTTTCAACAGGAAGTCTACACTATGATTAACTAGGACAATCCTGGATCCTTTACATCTGTTCAGTGATCATGTATGTTTCTCTAGTATTGTATCCAGTTGAATCAGGCTTCTGATACTAGTCACCAAAGCAGCTTTAAACATATACATCTGCCTATGGTTACATTAAGGGAATGTTATAATCTGTAGCACTAGAGATGATGCCAAATCCTATCCATTTTCATCTGAAAAATATAACCTGCCATAGCTTCTTCTGAGGTGAAAGCCTAAACCTCATGCTAAAAACCAGAAAGAGGAGAAAGCATGTAGGACACAGGCAGAAATAAAGCATTCTTTCTCGACCCTGCACGGCAGGAAACAAGTGAGTGCAGTACATTTTGGAAACCGGAAGTAGGAGACAATTAGGAAGTTTGAAATTAGAATTCAAGATTTTATCTTAGGATATAGGGTTAACAATAACAATAACAGAAAAACCTTAGGACCACACATGAAGGTTGTGATATTCTATCCACGCAACTTCTGTATTTTATACCCTTATTTAACCTTATTCCTAAACACACACATATTGAAAACTCTAGCTTAGCTCTGCTATTCAAGGCTTGGCTAAGAACATGAGTATATCCATAATGATAATAGGATTTTAGCTGTGAGGACTTTAATGTGCTAGAGAAAAGTCAGGGCACCACATACTGATGACTCCTTTTGGACATTAGTACTCCAAGCATCCTATTTTGCTTGTACCCCAATGTCTTGAGGCCATTTTATATAATAAGCAAAGCAAGGTTAGTATTCAGATCGTGGATTGGTTCCATTTTCTGCACAGCAACTGGGTATTTTGCCATTTCTTTCAGGGATACCAGGTTGACAGAGTCACTGTTCAAGGTGTTTGTTGCTCTCTTCCACAACACCCAGCCACTAGTCTGTAAACCCTGCCCATTCATTTTTTAAAACCTTGCAGATTCTCACTTAAACATAAAATCAATATATGGAAAGTAATCCATGTATCAGCACAATTCCAGTGCACAACAGATGAGACTAGTCACATAAGCATTTTTTAAACTACTTGGAATAAAAAAAAGTTATATCAATTTTTCCTCAAAAGGCTTCAGCAAAAAAAAAAAAAAAAAAAAGAAAGAAAGAAAGAAAAGAAAAGAAACACACACACACACAATCTTTAGGTGGCTCTTAGTGGATCTACTTAGTCTTATTAAACTATGCTGGAGTAATTTTAATGTTACATGTATGCACCACACTAACTTACCCCAAAAGCTTTAGAACCAATTCAGTTAGAACACCAAGAATAGGAAAACAAATTAAAATCTAATTAACAAACACCAGCCAATTCTTACTAATGTAATTAATGCTTTTTAATTTGACTGAATGTCCCTGCATGTCCCCAAGTAATTGTACATATTACTAGTTACTTTTTGGGTAATTTTTAACTCAGGGAGACAAAACTATACTTGAATTCTAAATAGATAAAAACATTAGCTTGCTGTCTTGTTGTTTTTTTTTTGCAACTTATTTGAATTGCAAATATGCATTATATTTTTAAATTATGCCAGTCTATATGACTTGTGGGTTTTTTGCCCTCATAGTGTAGTCCAAGTTTTGGCAAAATAGATGCAGCAGCAGCATCTTTCAAATGTCTCAGCCACGAACCATGTTATAACATTATCAATATCATGCTATGCTTTTGACATGCAAAATAGAAATTCAAAACTATGCCGAGCATATGTCTGTTAGGCATCACATGCCACCCTTTTGTTTATAAATGGAAAGCTAATCTTTGGAGCAGGAAATTGAAGTTATACCGGGCCTGTGCTTTGGTTATTGTTATTTTCATTATTCGCTGGTAATTTAGTTCCCAGAGCAGTAAAATATAGGACACCATGAGACCCATTCTCAGCACAGTACGTGGTTATGGAGTTTCACTGTGCAGCTTGCAACAGCTTTGCTTCACAATGAGACATGCAATTCTACCCACCATGCTGGAATTGATGCCGGTAGGACTGTACTCAGCACATGATAAAGCTAAAATATGTAGGCTACAGCATCTATTATTGAGCAAATAAAGAACAAGAATGTTGAATATTTCACAGAGATCATTTAATTGGTGCTCTTCATCTTGCTATTCTCTGAACCAAATTAGGAAGAAATTATGACAATAGCATATAGACATCACTTAAGTAATACCACTTAAATCCTAAGCTGGGTGAAATTACTGGAACGCTTTCTGGCCAAATTAATCATATAATTGCTGTATATTGTTTACAGGTATAAGAAAGTTCTGTTTGCACGAGGTGCAAATAAATGTCATTCAGCTACCTGGTGGGGGGTTCCTCTGCTAAGTTATTAATAATGCTGACATGCTCTATAAATAATAGAGACAGGGCTCTCTTATTCTTCCAAGACCCATTACAATAAACAAGAAATCAGGCCAAAAGTGTCATTTATTACAAGTGACCTTGAGAAACGTAAGGAGTTGAGGCAAATATTTAGACATCCATTTTCCTTCTCCAAACATTTGGTGGGACCCTGCTGAGAACATACCACTCTACCAGGAAATGAGAAGGGCAGGTGACTCTAGCTGCTGGTAGCTCTCCTGTGGCTGACCCTAAGAGAAGCCATGCCATAAGCCGGGCAGTTTTCTATGCTATTTCTGCCATGCAATACACAGTGATAGAAGTCTGCAGAGACAAGCAAGCATGAGTAACACTCCAGGCTCATCTCTGAAATACTTTTTACTCATGTCCTCCGGGCTGGTTGCTTAATTTCTCATAGCCCTGGGTTTTATACAAATGAAAGGAAAATATTGATACATACATATCAGAGATTTAGAGAAATGCGACAATCTATTTAAAATGCCAGGGAAGGCGATCAGATACGAGGAGATTTTCACTTAGGCGACATTAGTGAGGATGGTGATGATAATGATAATAAGATTTAAAAGGATTAGAAAGCTGATTACCACACTTTTGGGAGCAGTTAACCACAACCTCCTCTGTGTGCCTTGCAGGTTAGAAGAAATAACCCGGCACTAACCATTGGTAGAAACATATCCTGTCTCTTGGTGTAGACACTTCTTCAATTAAGACCTATGCTGTTACAAACACAAATAGTCCAGGGATGAAAGAATAGGCATAGATACTTTTAGCTCTTAGCACCCCAAGATGAATTACTTCCCTGTGTGCTAAAAGGAGGACCCACTTAACAAGAGTTTTGTTTGTAGACAAGGGGAAAGATAGGCCTACCATAGTACAAGGCATTATTATCGCACATTGTGAAACCTACATAATTAAGAGTAAAATGACCTCATGCCTACAGTTCAGGGGGCAAAAGAAGGAAGAGGGATCAGCCACTGAGAAGATGAGTATTTCAGAATAATGACTGGTATGTAACAAAAGTCATCTATCCTGTGACGTTTTCCATAACCTCCCATGGTAGGAATGCATCATGCTCCCAGGAATATAAAGCAGAGAGCTGTTCAAAAGTCTCCAAGATGCATGCACCCCAGGCAGTCAGACTTTAAAGCCCTCTCTTTGCCATTGTCTTATGCTGATCCACAAGCCTTTGAGTCACATCACTAGTTTGAGTTGCCTTTTATAATAATTAGCCAAGGTTCTCAAAGTTGTGTGCATGTCGGAATCCGCTACACCAATTTCCAGGATGGTTTGCACAATAAGAAATTAATAAAAGTGAAATAAAAAAAAAGTAGTAAAGTGAAAATAAGACCAAAGGGTTCTGGGTTCTAATACAATGGTGGAGAACGTCAGGAGAGAATACAGTATGTGCTAAAACACTGAGGAAGCATTTTAGAAGCTCTCTAAAGGGGAAGAACAATTGTTTGCTTTTGAGCCCAAATGTTGGAGTACACTAAAGGGTGCTTTCCTGAGATAAGGACAGACACTGCTGCTTAACAAAATAGGACTCCCTGTGGAAGACTTGGGGCGGGGGGAAGGATAGAAGAACCCAGAGGAAACCAGAACACCACAAGGAGACCAACAAAATCAACTAACCTGGGCCCAAGGGGGCTAACAGAGATGGAAGCAGCAAAGAGCAGGCATGGACTGAACCTAAACCCCTTACACATAAGCAACAGAGGGGCAGCTTAATCTTCACGTGGGTTCCCTATTAGTGGGTGCTGTCTGTGGCATGGACGCTGTTGCCTGTTTTTCAATCACTTCCCCCTAATGGGGCTGCCTTGCCTGGCCTCAGTGGATGAGCATGAGCTCAGTCCTGATCCAACTTGATGTGCTGGGTAGGTTGGTGGGGGAGGCTCCCCTTTTCTGAAGAGAAGGAGAGAGAGGATAGAGCAAAGAGGGTGGTAAGGTGGGACTGGGAGGAGAGGAGGGAGGGTGTACAATCAAAATGTAAAGTGAATATATAAATAAGTTTAAAAAAAAACAGGACTCCCAAATCCGTTTACTCGGTAATATGTAGAGCAGGACTACAATAAGCTCCCAATTTACTTTCTGGAAAGATGTCCGGCTTGTAATTACATTAGGGTTGGGAGCCCTGTCCTCATGATACAGAAATCTTCATGATACATGGCTTGAGAGAACACAAAAGATACAAAAGAAAGGAGAATGTAAAATGGTTTGGCTTAAATGCAGAGGAAGGTTGGGTACTTCTGAAGAGAGGAAATTCAGTCTACTCCTCTATTCTTTTAATTCCCAGAAGCTTATTTGAGTTAGAAGTAAAATGAATTCCTCTCTCTGGAGATGAATGGCATGTCCTTTATAATGTCTGGCTTCAGCCTGGGTTGACTTATAAGTCGTATTACTAATGTTTCCCTTTGCCTTTTAATAAATTAATCTTGCAGAGTGAGAGCTGAGATGTTAGCTTCCCTGTTGAGCTAGATTGAAAAATGAAGGGCAGGGATAGAGTGGCTGAGTCCCTTAGTTTTAATCCATCATTCTAATTGTGGAGAAGGGCATGAAATCAGGAAAATTAACGAAGAAACCTGAAATTTTAGAATGGCTTATGGATTCATGAAAACCTCAGAGCCAAAATAACGTCCGGGAACACCACCAGCTGATGTTTAAAAGAAAGCATGTTGAGCATATTCACTAAGGCCGTTACATACAGAGTGCTGGGATTTTATGAGTTGAGCAACTGTAAGGACTTCAAATAAAAAAGAGAAAACACACGAGCATGTGTCATCCACATAGAAAAAGTCTACAGCATGATTCTCAATCACCCAGTAACACTCAGGGTTTTTATAAGAACAGTGTGAATGCTGAACTTATTGTGCAAATGAAAACAGAGCGGAACTGCTTTTACAAGCCCGCTCTTCGTGAAAACACTGCTACAGTCAGAACAATGTTTCCAGCCACACAAAAGTACACAAACAGAGAAGCACGGAAGGCTCCGAGAACTCACAGTTGAGAGGAAATCTGCTTTCACAGAAATACACATTTCGTGCTTCTCTATCACAAAGACTGTTTTGAGAGCAGTTTTAGATTCACGGCAACACTGAAAGAAGAGTATAAAGATTTCCCCATAGTCTTCCTGTCCCCCGAAATGTGTGCACTGCTAATCCCAGCTCCAACCAAAGAGACATATGTACTATAAGCAATACCTTCGCCTCATTATGTGTTGCCCATTCTGTGAATGGGACAAATACACAATAGTACGTATCTGCGATTACAGCATTGAGAAAGAGCTTCATTTTCTTAGTGTTCTATGTTCTGCTCATTCACCTTTCATTCAAACACACAGGTCTTCATAAGCCCTTCTATTTAAAAAAAAATATTTTGAATATGTTTAAATTGTGGGGGGAGTGGGTGTGGCTGTTGTGGTATCTGTGTGTCTGTGTCTATGTCCATGACTGTGTGTGTCTATGTCCGTGTGTGTGTGTGTGTGTGTGTGTGTGTGTGTGTGTGTGTGTGTGTCTATCTGTATAGGCATGTGCCCACATGGATGTAGTACCTTTGGAGCCCAGAAGGGTATGTTGGTCCCTCTGATGCAGCAGTTATAGGCAGTTGTGAGCCAGCCTGCATGAGTGCTGGTAACTGGACTCAGGTCCTCTCAAGCAGAAAGATTCCTGTGGTGTGAGACTCGAACCTGGTTGTGAACGTTTAAGCCCACGGCAGCGTTTATATGAAATATGATAAGCAGTTTGGGTCTTATGGTGAGCCTGTAAAGCCCAGTCTTCGCAAACATTCTAAGCTTGGGTAGGAATTTTGTTTTTCAAAGCTTAATGGAGCTCTACCAGGAAATGGAGGGTGGGGGGATGAAAATACCTATTCTTAGCTAATGTGCCCTGGATAATAAAAGCTGAGATCCCCTGCACGAACCCAGTGGGCAAGCTCCAGTAGATTCTGTACTTCAAGGCCACATGGGACTAGCAACCACGCATGCCAGGTGTTCAGGAATTCTACTGCGTAAAATTTATGGTCTTTTTGCCTCCAGATTGACACACACTGGTCAGACACATGTACTGATTTTTCAATAAGAAAATATTGTTACCATATGTTCAGATCCTGATGTTTCACTGTTTCCGTTTCTTTCTCTCCTCTTTTCTTTAACAGTTTGTGGTTTCCTTCGGTGACAAATTTCCAAGTCTTAATTTATGAAACAGACAAAGTGTAAAGTAACCATGGCGAAGGAACTAAAACAAAGAGAATGCAAAGAAAAGAGAAACAATACATCAAAAAATATCTCCTGCCACAGAGATAGGATCTGCCTCCAATTGCTGTGATGAAAGCCACCAAAGCTCTCAAGGAGAGGGCAAGGAACTCAGAGATGACTGATACTGTGCCCTGTGCTTTGTGTCTGTTGGTAAGCATGCAGGAGTAAAAATTGATTCAGCTTCCAAGCAAACAATCTTCCTGAAAACATGGCTAAGAAACTGATGGTTGTAGGGCAAATTTAGAAAATATGTTTTATAGTTGTTTTCATATGTTTTATAGTTGTTTCGTAGTAAGAAACAACTGACTAGAAGTATAAAACTCCTGTAAATCCATAGAATTCTTCCTGATATTTAAGTGTCTGAACAGAAGCATCCCCTGATTCATTTCCTCCTTCCTTGTCTCGGCCAAATACGGAACTAAGCAAACAAAGTATTTCTCTCGCTGGCTGATTTACACTTGTTTGTATTACAATTTAATAAGCAGAGAGGAAACTCTACCCTCATCCTATGCCCAGATACAACTCTCCTAAGCTAGTCCTGTGTTGATTTTGACCCTTGCATAGTCTAGCCACTGCTCCAGGTGTAGTGGCTCCTGCCAAGGTCAGGGTGCTCTCCTGACTCACTAGTACATATTATTGCTCATGGCAAAATACTTCCTAATATGATTCCATAAAACTTCATTAGCTTACATATCACTTCTCTAAGTTGAGGTAAGACTTGATCGTTATTTTATTTTATTTTTTAATTTTTATTAATTACAGTTTATTCACTTTGTATCCCCCTGTACCTCCCTCCCTCCTATCCTCCCAAACTCACCCTCCCTCTTCCCCACCCATGTCCCTCTCCCAGTCCACTGATAAGGGAGGTCCTCCTCCCCTTCCCTCTGATCCTAGTCTATCATGTCTCATCAGGAGTGGCTGCATTGTCTTCTTCTGTGGCCTGGAAAGGCTGCTCCCCCCACAGAGGGAGGTTATCAAAGAGCAGGCCAATCAGTTCCTGTCAGAGGCAGTCCCTGTTCCCATTACTATGGAACCCACTTGGATACTAAACTGCCATGGGCTACCTCTGTGCAGGGGTTCCAGGCCATCTCCATGAGTAGTCTTTGGCTGGAGTAACAGTTTCAGAAAAGACCCCTGTGCCCAGACGTTTTTGGATCTGTTGCTGTCCTTGTGGAGCTCCTGTCCTTTCTAGGTCTTACTATCTCCCACTTCTTTCATAAGATTCTCTGCACTATGCCCAAAGTTTGGCTATGAGTCTGAGCATCTGCCTCAATACCCTGCAGGGTAGAGCCTTTCAGAGGCCCTCTGTGGTAGTCTCCTGTCCTGTTCCCTGTTTTCTCCTTCCTCCGATATCCATCCTCTTTGCCTTTCTGAATGGTGATTGAGCATCTTAGCCAGAGCCCTCCTTCCTGATTAGCTTCCTTAAGTATACATATTTTAGTATGTTTATCCTATATTATATGTCTAATATCCACTGATGAGTGATTATGTACCGTGTCTGTCTTTCTGCTTCTGGGGTACTTCACTCAGGATGATCTTCCCCAGTTCCCACCATTTACCTGCAAATTTCATGATTTCCTTACTTTTTATTGCTGAGTAATATTTCATTGTGTAGATGTATCACAATTTCTGTATCCATTCCTCAACCGAGGGGCATCTGGGCTGTTTCCAGATTCTGTCTATTACAAATAAAGCTACTACAAACATGGTTGAGCATATGTCCTTGTTGTATACTTGAGCGTCTTTTGGATATATGCCTAGGAGTGGTATAGCTGGATCTTGAGGAAGAGCTATTCCTAACTGTCTGAGAAAACACCAGATTGATTTCCACATGAAACTGAAAAGCTTCTGTAAAGCAAAGAACACTGTCATCAAAACAAAACGACTGCCTACAGATTGGGAAAGGATCTTCACCAACCCTATATCTGACAGAGGGTTAATATCCAGTATATATAAAGAACTCAAGAAGTTAAACAGCAACAAATTAAGTAATCAAATTAAAAAATGGAATACAGAGCTAAACAGAGAATTCTCAAGAGAGGAATCTCGAATGGCAGAGAGATTAAAGAAATGTTCAACATCCTTAGTCATCAGGGAAATGCAAATCAAAATGACCCTGAGATTTCACCTTACACCCGTCATAATGGCTAAGTGAATAAATCAAATGACAACACATGCTGGAGAGGAGGTGGAGAAAGGGGAACCCTCCTCCACTGCTGGTAGGAATGTAAACTTATACACCCACTTTGGAAGACTTGATCTTTTATAAAAGAAGATGGAGCATTTCCCATATGGAATTGCCTTCTTTTCTATAGCTCAGTGCAATGATAACCTCTCCAAGGACATGAACGTGAAGGAACAGGGCTATAGGCCAATCAATGATAAAGCATTTGCCTGGCAAGCTAAAGGTTCTAGGTTCAGTTCTCAGCACTGGTATGGAAGGGGCAAGAATATGTATGTTTAAGGACATGGCCATAATTAATATATCATATAAAAGTCACAAAAAGACCTTTGGTAGGTTTCTAGGTCTGGTGGAGGAAAGTTGTGTTCCAAATATGAAGCACACTGGGGGTGCCAACCTTGCTCACTTGATTTGTCTTCTAATTCCTATGACTGGCTGATGATATTTTGGCTCCATCTCTGAGAGCTCCTAACTCTCCAAAGGTGATGTTAATGCTAAAGTCCTGGAGCTATGGAAATAATGAGTGAAGCTCATTGCTCTTTACAACATACTTATCAAGGTCACACTGCCTGTAAGACAAGAAGCTTATTAATGAAGGACCTGGGAATCAATGACCCACTTTGACTTTTACCAGGGTCAAAATCTATATTTTCAGTCAACCTTTTTAACCTCCTGTTTCACTGCTTTATCTTTCTAGCCTGGTCATTATTCCCTAATGGGACAAGAACATTATCGTCTCCATCTTTTTCTCAAACTGCTCATTCTATCTAGAGTTCTTTATGATTCCCTATATTCAAGAAGGAGGAGGGAAAACTTTTGAAAACTGCTCTAATAATGTTTTACTCTTGAGAAGTACTATAACTCCATTAAGTGTCCTGAGATACAGAAAGAAGAACGAGAATAAGCATTAGAAGGGGAAGCCAGTGACGTAAGGAATGTGCGGTCCATTGTCTTTAAGTATCATTGAGGCCTTCCAGACATAAGAGAGAAATGTAGCAAGTCAGCTGGACAGAAGGTTCCAATGCTGACAATCATTAACTAAAAGAATGACAGATAAAGTGACTTCCAAAAGAATGATAATAACAAAAATAAAAAAAAAAATAATGAGAACAGAGCCTTGGTAAATATTTGAAGATAAGGCACATGGAATATTGCAAGAGACAAGATGGGTGGGAAATGATTGTAAGAGGCAGAGGATTAGGGAGTTTGTTGTGTGATTTTTTTTTCCCCTAGTGATATCAGGAGCTACATCACATAGTCTTACCAACATGACTGCTCTAAGACTGAAAATTCTGGTTTCATTTCCTCAGATGAGGGGATGAGATGAGAGCCATTCCCAAGCCTTTCTAGCTCTTTCTGAACACTCACTGGCTGGTTCAACACAGCTGTTCTGGCCTAAACTCCTTTCCAAGTTGACCAATTCAAACTGGCTTCCCTTCCTTCTGACTGAATTGCTCTACCCAGACTCAAACTAATTCCAATAATATGTTTTAATATTCTGGCTCCTTTTTATTCTCTGTCTCACTATGTCTTCACCTGTGTTGAGTTTGTTCTTTCTGCAACTTGTCTGTGTAAAACTGTCTCAGTAAGAAACTCTTGGAGGTGGCGGGGAACCCTTTCTCTCTTCCTGTGCTGTTCTTAAGTATCCTTTCTTTGCTCTTCTGTTCTTGTGAGAGTTGAGCATATCCTATGTCTCACTCATTCCATCAAATCTTTCTGATTCATCACTTTGCCCACCATTCAATTACATGCCACTGTCAAATAAGGCTGCTTCCTTCTGTAAACTTACCATCATTGTTTGGGATTAAAGGAATGTACTAAGGGCGTGTCTGCATCCCAGCTGAATCACATAGTCTTTAGATATGATCCCTTGCCAGAGAAGCCTTGTTGCTAGATTAAAATTCCTCAACAGATGACACCAACAGATGCTCTAAAATGATGGAGGAGAGACCAAAAGGAGTCAATCCTATACAAAGAACTAAGGAATTTTGAGAGTGGGAGAAATAGTCTTCCTCTGTGAAGAGAACATCAATTCTTTATTCAATTCCAAATGGTCAGCTCTGAAAACATATAAGTAACATAATACAAGCTGAGTAAGCTTTATTTATGTACTTAGAGATAATGAGGGGAGAGTTATACATAGGAAGGTTTGTAGGAAGTAAAGGGTAAGGATAAATGATCTAATTACAATATTATAATCTCAAAAAATGTAATAATAAAAATAAAATTCTATATCAAATACATGGATTGTTAAAACAGAGACACCAGTAACATAAAAGCCACAGTTCTTATCAGCTACTACGGGACTTTACCAAAATCCCATGGACAGTCAGACAGTGATAATTGTCTGGATTGGGAGACATGTAGTGGTAAACTGTGTCTCTGGGTGTGTACCTCTGGGGATGTTTACAGAAACAATTGGCATGAAAGTCAGAAAACAAGTAGAGGAAGTAAACATGGCATGGATGGCACCACCCAAGTAGGCTGGGGCCTTGCAGAACAAAAACTGAAAAGATTAATCCCTTAGATGGACAAGTAGATTCTTCCTGAGTGGGTGTCCAGTTGGTTCCAGCCATTCAGTGTTTATGAACCTCATAGTGTAACCTCTAACCATGAACATGGACTTGAAGCAACAAGTTTTTAAGAAGTTTCCAGGCCTTTAGACTCAGAATGGGCCTACTGGTTCTTCATTTCTGAGACTTTAGTTTCTGGAACTGAACGTGTCCTGGTATGTACAGCTCTCCAGCAGGTAGCTACCATGAGACTGTCCTGGCTCTCTATATAACCCAAGCTCCAAAATTACATATATATCTGTCAGGCTCTGCTCCTCTGGAGAACACTGACTACTGTTCCTGTCCCTTTAAACATGGATTCAAGCATGGCCACCTGCTGTTAATTATTTTATTTATCATCATAGAATATTTTGTCCTGCTTCTTATAAAGCCTTTCAAGTGAGGGTTGACTGGAATTATTAATTTTTCTTTCTTCTTTATTTCACTCTAAATCAGAAGAAACTAAAATAGAAATGGGTTTATTTTTTACATTTTTGCCAGCCAGCTAATGAGTTAACATTTGGAAAATGAAACAATCAGTATTTTGTATAGTAATGCGTGCCTTTATTTCCAGTACTTGGGAGGTAGAAGCAGGTAGATCTCTTGGAGTTCAAGGTCAGCCTGGTCTACATAGTGGGTTCCAGGACAGCCAGAGCTATTTAGTGAGGTCCTACCTCAAAAAGAAAACAACAAAAACATGGAGTCAGTGTCCATCTGGTGCACTGAACGGACTTCTTTAATTCCTTCCCAATTCTGTGATTCTTAGACTTGGTAAATCATGGATTAGTCAAGCTTAATCCTTAGCTAAATGATGTTAAGAAGTACTGTTATGTTAAATTTATAAAATAATTCACTCTTTCCAAAGAAACATTACAGAATAACTAACCTAAACAACACATGTCATTACTTTAAGTAAGAACAAATTATGCTTCTGCAAATAATCCTGCGTTAACTCTGGCCATCAATCATCTCATAATTAGGGAAGAAAATGCTTTCCTTCTTAATTATGTAAATGTTCACGTCCATGAATAAAAAGTGGGAAATAAAAATGTATTATAATAACTGTAAGATACTTTTTTAACTTAACATATGACTCTAGATTTCCACTTTCCCAACATTGGTAATATCTTGCTGGTATTGTAATCTTACTTCATGCCTTTACAAAGCTTCAATTCACATAAAAATACAGCCAGGACCCTAACCTTGGCTATGAAAGTCCTCTTTGTGTATGATTACAGCTGGCAGAGCTTAGCTGGCCACCTGTAACCAATTATTTTATTTATCGTCATAGAATATTTTGTCCTACTTCATAAAGCCTTTCAAGTGAGGTTTGACTGGAATTATTGTTTTTTCTTTCTTCTTTCTTCACTCTAAATCAAAAGAAACTAAGACAGAAATGGGTTTCTTTTTTAAATGTTTGCCAGCCAGCTAACTTTCCAGTTAGTTACACTTGGAAAGTGAAACAATCAGTATTTTGTATCAGTAAAACCACCCACCAATCAACCATCTCTTTCAGCCAATGCCCAAAAGATGCAAAAGGGGCCATGAAGTTGTGGGTTGCCAATCTATCTGCGTGATGCTCCACTACTCGTCCTGTCTCAGGGCCTTTATCAGCTTCTCTGTAAAAGACTTTTTTGAAATACCAAAAATTTGCATCAGACTCTAAGGGTATAAAACAAACTAAGCAGTAACTGGATCTGCCAGCTAAGAGTCATTTACGGAAGAGGAATAGGACTGCATAAAACTGAAGTCATGTTTTCAAGGGCACACGTTAAAATTTGGAGGCAAAACTAATAAAGCCCAGAATAATTCGATAGAAACAAAATACCAATCAGTGGGAAACTGTCCATAAATGCAATCAGAGTGGGAAAAGAGATCTGTAATAAGGATCTGAGGAGAATGCACACCTGTGGGGGAGGAAATGAGACAAAGCTGACTTCTTTGGGTAGGAAAACAACTCAAGGGAGCAAGCCCAGCTATCATTTCTCGAGGAACACCAAAACCAGGACCTTGGAAGATCACAGGGAATTAGTTCAAGCTCACGGCATCCTTTGGATAGACTGCTTTCTATCCCTTCATAGATTTTGCTTTCCAACCAGAACAGCAAAGTTTAATTCATTTTGTAATTCTGTTAAATCAAATTATGAATTAAATGAGAAAAAAAATTTCTCATTTGAACAATATAATTATGACAGCAACCCCCCCCCCCAAAAGGAAACTTTAAAACATTTATCCGTAGGAAGAAATGCATGTTCTTCTTCGGTCCATTATGTGGTTGCAAACTATTTTTAAAAATGCTTAGCTTGGTGTTTCTGTGAGGCTCCCTACAGTGAGAGTGGGTGTACCTCTGACTCTTTTGCCTGATCTTAAGATTTTTTTCCCCTGCTGGGTTGCCTTGTCCAGCTTCTATGTGAGGGCTTCTGCCTTGACTTATTTTATCTTGTTTTGTTCTGTTTGGCTTTCATCTCTTGGAGGCCTGATTTTTTCTGAAGAGGAAACAGAGGGGGTGTGAATCTGGGGGAGGGGAAGGTATGGGGAGCTAGGATCAATGTAGGGAGAGAAAACTGTGTTTGGGATTATTTTATAAAAAAAGACGATTTTCAAAAAAATGCTTATGCTCAGGTTTATTTTATCAGCTATATGGTACATATAAGCAAGCCTAGGGTGCCCCTCCTCCCCAAAATATGTTTTTCTACAGCCTTCTGGCCAGGGGTAACACCAAGCTCATAGCATTGTCCCTGGAGCAGACCAGACACTGGGCTGTGTATGCTGTCCAGAGCCTGGAAAGAAAAATCTCCCTTGTAAGAGGTTGCTGTGGTTCACTCTATAACATTAAGTTCTATGCTGACTTTAAAGTTACACAGCTATTGAGATAAGCTGACAAGGGTCATAGTGTCTCTGTCTACATCCTCTGCTGTAGAACTGTGGAGAATGAGGAAAGAGGCGTTTTGGAAGTTATCGTTGAGACTGGACATACTTCAACTGTTTTTCTTCCCAACATACACCATTACTTTAAAAAATAAATTTAAGAACTATTAAAATTGTTGTGATTTTATTTATGAGTAGGGAATTTGTCCAGTTGACGCCATAATCGAATTATATAACATGTTTTCTCCCACTGTGATGACTCAGATATTGAATGCTTGGTCACCAGCCAGTGGAACTATTTGAAAAGATTAGGATTAAGAGGTGTGGTCTTGTTGGAGTAGATGTGGCCTGTTGAAGGTAGCGTGTCTCTGGGAATAGGACTTGAGGTTTCAAAGTCCCAAACTAGTCACTAGCCTCCATTCTTTCTCTCTCTCTCTCTCTCTCTGTGTGTGTGTGTGTGTGTGTGTGTGTGTGTGTGTGTGCCTTAGCCTATGGATCAGGATGTAGCTCTCAGCTACTGTCCTTCTGCCTTATTGCATTCCACCGTGCTCCCTGCCATAATGATAATGCACTAAACCTCTGAAACAGTAAGCCCCTAATTAAGTGTCTCTCTTGAAGAAAAAAAAGTTGCCCTGCTAATGGTGTGTCTTCACAGCAATAGAACACTGACTACAACACGTACCTTATTCCAAAATAGTTTACCCCTAATCCCAAATAACAACTTTGTTCATTGCTAATATCCTTTCTTGGAGTTTTCAGTTCAAAGAGAAACACAATTGGAAAATTTGTAGTTTTCTTTATTTTTTTCACTTTCTATATAAAAGTTAAGCTACCACTTTACAAATGACATGGTTGATAAAGTGATTTCTGGAAGTGTTAAGAAAATAACATTAGTTGAGATTAGATAAACAGCAACGTGAAAGTATCTCTTACCCGCCATCACTCCTAGACTTACCAGCTAGTAAGGCTGTATTGATGGAAGCAAAGAGCAGGGATCCCCCCTGATGACTGTCCCCTAAGTAACTGAGTCACTGGCATATTTTTGTGGTATGGTCACCTCTGTGTTTCACAAACTCTTAACTGCTAGACCCACCAATGGTCTTGAAGGATAATTATATTCTACACTATATGAAATACCAGGGTTGTCAATGCTGTTACCACTGGATTCTCCTTCCAGATTTCCTTTCTGTGACTCAATTGGTGATTTGATAGAAATCTCACAAGCTCAAGCTTTCATGTTGGAATGTATGTTGTCCAGTTCTGTAAAGACATTAAGCATCATGTAAAACGCTTCCTCTAGTCAGTTGGGATGCAACATTACTGAGTTTCAAAAGTTCAAAAGTAAATGGTAACATCTGATTAAAATTCTGCTCTTTGATGTAGAGAAGACACTAATGATTTTCCAGAGAATAATTCAACTCGTTCACGGGTAATCTAGACTTTTACAAAGGAGTATGAGTATCAACCTTACTATCCTTTTATATTGAACAATGGTATTCAGAAAATAACCTTTTGCACCAATGAACAGTAGCAATCTGAAATATGGCAAGTACAGAATCCTGCCTCATTTTAATAACAGGTCTCATTATCAGACTACAGGTTATACATTACTGATGTCTCAGAAGAGGGCACGTTGTCATTATGTACTTTATTCACCTGTAAATATTAGTTCGAACTATCTCTTATATCTGTGGGAATATATAAAAGCAAAGGGACATAAAGGTCTCTTTCATTGTCTCACCTCTAGTATTTATGTTAATCAGTCTTTGGAGTTCAATTATATTTCTCTTCTCAGTAAAACTGACGAGAAAATTTGATATGTAGCATTTTATGTGGACATGCTGGAGAAAAATGGCTTAGCCAATGGTGCTCTTCTGTCAAGCTCATTATGTCCAGGACTGTTTGCCATTTTGCTTGCAAAGGTGGTAAGAATAGACATTAAGTCAGCACAGAAAAAGATAACTATGTCATTGATGTCAATTTCCACTATACAAAGGAAGCCACAGTCATTAGAGCATCTTGAGTGATTAAGAGGACCATCAGTGGGCTTTCTCATCAGTGACACCAGCATGCATTACCTATGGGAGACACACAGCACAGAAGAAAAAAAGATAGATCCTTGATCTTGGTGAGCTGATACTCTAGAAAGAATACAAAGTAATTATGATATTATTAGGCAATAAGAAGAGCAGAAAATAGGAGATTGTTCTGATATAGATTCTTCTTAAATTTTATCTCTTCAGAACAATTTTGAATTCTGAAAATGTAAAATTAGATTAGATGCTTGGTTATATCTTATAGCTCTGATATATCAAGAAGTTTAGATTTTAAAAATCATTAAACCTTTAATCCCAGCATTCAGGAGGCAGAGACAGGCAGAGCTCTATGAGGCCAGCCTGGTCTGCATATAGAGTTCCTGTACAGCCAGGGCTCGGTAGAGAAAGTCTGTCTCAAAAACAAAACTCATAATTGTCTTGCCCAAGTAATTCAGGATGGTTGTTAACTGTCTGTAGAAACAGTGGACTGTGACCGTGGGCATTCAGTGTGAGGACCAGTGTGGGGGCTCCCAGGAAAGGCACAGAGCGGGCTGGGTATGAATGAGTGCAGCACAGTGGAGCAGACAACCACTCAATCCTGAATCCTAGGCTAGAAACAGGTCTGAGGGTCCAAGGGCAGAGGCAACAAAGCAGGAACAAAACAGTACACTCAGCCAGTTGCTCTTGAAACTGATTTGGCCAAGGTCAGGTTCTGCCCAGGTCTAGAAACTGGCTCTGTATGATGAGGGTCTAGTGGCATGTGCCCCAGTGAGAGGAACTGGAGAAGCCGAGGTCCTCTCAATAGGCTGTTAGCATCATATTACATATATGAGTTATTGAAATGTATTTTTAAATTGAGTATAAATGAAAAGACAATATTTTACAATAGTGTGTGTGTGTGTGTGTGTGTATGTGTGTGTGTGCACGCACGCGCGTGCATGCGTGTACACGCGCACCCTTTATATTGTTTAAAAAGTTATGCTAGATACTTCTTATGAGGTCACTGGGGGAAAACACACAAAATTCAAGGAAAGCACCAAGTTAGATGTTAGAAAGAAAGAAAGAAAGAAAGAAAGAAAGAAAGAAAGAAAGAAAGAAAGAAAGAAAGAAAGAAAGAAAGAAAAGAAAGAAAAGAAAAGAAAGGTTGGACAAATGTGCACTCATTTTTTCAGTCCCTCTTATTTCCTCAACATGTGCAGAATGTGGGCATAAGGTTCATCTCAAGGATTTCATCCTGGTACAGAATTTCAGGGTATCTAAGCACATCAGAGCAGCTTCCTAAGGTCCAAACTCCTACCCAAAGACTCTGTGTTGAGCTGCAAGTGCTGAACCTGCCCTGCCGTGGGCAGGAGCCTTGACCTTCTGCTCTCTGTGAATCCACTGTGATTATTAGTTTGTCACGAGTGAACAGCCTCAGTTTGAGTTCTAGTGTGTGTGCCTCACTCTTCTGTCAGGGTACCTCTTACCCTAGTTGACATTCAGCCAATCCTGAATGTTGACCTACACAGCAGCCAGTTGTGAAGAGCCATTATTAACCCAAAGGGTGGCAAGCTTCTATTTCTATAACTGCTAGAAGTCTCCAGTGAGAAGGTTCCCCTCAGTCTTTATCCTTTGCTCCCAGCAACAGCTCCTGATGATATATTTATTCTAAAACTATCAGTAAGCGGCCCCAAGAAGGACTCAAGAGTAGCTTCAAATTCTCATCAATCACACAGCAAAATCATGTGTTGCTTCCTAGGGCTCGGCAGCTGCCAGAATTTGTTTCCAGTATTAGTCATGGCTTGTCCCTAAACTCTGATTGTGTCCAAAGCTCTTGTACAGCGGAGGATCCTAATGCCATTTAGGAACAATTCTAAATTCTTAGCTTCCATGCTCGCTTGCGAGGAGCTTATAGCAAGCTATACCTTTCTGTGTTTGTTTTCCATTGCTGTTTACAAAATAGCACACAAAGTTAGTCTAGTGCTCACTTGTTACATCATAGTTTTAAGTCTAAGATACTCTGCTGTGCTTTCTGTATCTCTGAGTGTTGAGGCCTTTCTGGGATTGGTTCTTGGCGGAAGCCTCCAAGGACTTCACTTATAAAGTTGCTCAGTGGTTGGCCACTTCGTTTCCTGCAACTGTGGTTTGAGGTCTGTTTTCCTGCTGGTTGTCTACCAGAGTCTGCCTGTGGCTCTCCAAGAGCCTGTCCACACTCTTTGACTCATGTCTCTCCTTTCCCAGGAGAGCATATCAGACCCCATCCGTCTTTGACTAACTCTGACTTCCTCTTTCGACATCAACCAGAAAATTTCCTCTACTTTGAAAGATTCCTGTGACCTGGACATTTAAATTACTGTCCTTTTAAATTTATTCAAATGCTATGGTTGGATTGCATAGCCCATGTAAAAATTGTGTTCAAGCTCTAACCTATATTATGTTACAATGTGATCTAACTGGGAAATAGGATCCACTGCCAAAGATCAGCATCGTGAGCCTGTGGAGAGCATCTTGAACTTAGGTCATAGCATACACCTCGTAACACACCAGCACAGCAGCAGTGCTGTCAGAGTCAGAGCTTCCAAGAATTGTGAAAGGTGGACTTTAAAGAGGTTTTCAGAAGTTCTGCCCACAATTCAGACCATCCATAGCTTTTTCAAAGCGCTTCTCCCAAATTATTCTGTTCTCAGCTTCTCCAATATCCTTTTATCTTAGTCTTTTGCTCACCAGACAAGATATAAACCACCAATTCTTTCTTAGGTCTAGTCACTGTCTTCATTTTCTCAAACAGATCTCCATTTGGTCAGATAATGCTATCTTTGTTACTATTTCCCTCCCACAAAGTCAGCGGATAAACAAAGAAAAGCTCCCAAATTTTTCTTCCAAGTTGCCAATACCACACAGTTGGTAAGGCATCTATGTAACTCAAGTGCTAGAAGTACTATAAATGAAAGCTTAGTGGTGGCTATAGATTGCACAAGAGGATCTTGGGCACAGCAGAAAGTCGAGGATTGATTGCTTCTCCTTAAACAACATCAGATACAAAGCCTCTCTGCACTTGCTTAATACAACATCTTAGGTGTATCTTCTGTTTGCTTGGAAAAAAAAAAAGATAGATTCTGAGCATTGTCTCTCAAATTCTCAGCCATCTCTACAATTGTCCCATTTTCAAAGAAGAATATGGGGCCTCCATAGAGGAAACTTTCTGTGTGTAAGATTTCTAAAGTCCATCTTGATCCTCAGACAGCCCACCCCTTTCTCTTCTCTACACAAACATCTTTGTGTAAACTTCCTTTTTACACCATCCCTAGTACCTAAGAAAAGTAGCCTCTCCTCCTTCGCTAAAGTTCTCCCTATACTTGACAGGACATCATATCCTGTGACAGAAACATTATTCAGTTCTGATTCCATATGTCTGTGGCCTGGGGCCTAAGGACATAGCCCCTACCAGAAAAAGCTGTCCTATCCAGTTTGCATGAGAAGAAAGCCACAGCGTTTCATGAGTCAGTCCATGAGGCAGAAGCTGAACAACCATTGCTGAATTGTAGGAGTGTCTGAGCATGAAGTCTGCCAGTCTTCCCAGGGACTGAATGTGAAACAAACTACAGGTAAGAATAGAAACAATATGAATCATCCGGATAATGATTGGCTGCCATGTGATCAAAGGTACTGAGCAAAGAAGATGGAAAAACCGAGACAAGGAGAAGCAGAAATGATAAAATAGCTCCAGGAACTCCTTCAGCAACATAGCTCAACTTTATTTGGGGTGAACAAAGACTTTATAGTCCTTGGGGAGTGGGTGGGTGGCTCCCAGGAGAGGTGTACATAATTGGTTGGAACTAGGAATTCCATGGATGCTTGATTTGCATTTGGCAGCACACTGCTGTCATGTGAACGGGTCGGGCAGAGAGTCAGAGGCCCTACTGGGAAGGGAGTCTTCCATCTGGCGCCAAGTTCCGAGAGGCTATTGGACTGGGAGGACTGCAATCTCAAGCATCAGGGTCCTCCCACAGCTCATAGAGTACATGGCCTAACTTTCTTCTTTTTTACTATTCAGTGTGTTACATCTTAAAGTAGAACTTTAACCTCATCCTAAATACATAATAATTTAACATAAATTATTAAATTTCAGATAAAAGGGGCTATCAGAGTTCGTCATTTTATTAAAAGCATATTGATCTTGTAAGGGAGCTTTCTGTAATTACAAGGTTTGGAGTATTTAACATGAGCTGTATAAGATGTAAATCCTAAGAATCTTGAAATATCTTTCAAACAGTTTTCATCTTGGACATAACATAAAATTTTGTCCCAATAAATATTTTAAAGCAAACGTGTATGCATTTGCTACCAGTGTAAAAAAAAAATAGGAAATATTTCTCATGCACTCCTTCAGATAGCTACTTTTGCTCTTCTTTGTGAAGGTAAATGCTATCCAGAATTTTGATGCTGGTCTCGGGTTTTCCTTTTGTAATGTTTGTTGTTGTTGTTGCTTCCTGTTATAGTTACTGTATGTTATGACTGTAAAAATCTGTCCTTTATTGCATGTTGCGATTGCTATAGATCAGTATGTTATATTTATCTAACATGTTTTATTAACTGTAGGGTGTTTTAAATAATATAAGGAGTTCTGGCTTAAACTCCAACATGTAAAGAGTTCTAAGTTTTTATTCTTATCTATGCATGGGAGAAATCTACAAGCACCAGAAAGCCAGAGCTTTCCTTGAGCCCCTCAGAAAACTAAACAAGCTCTTACCACAAAATCTGGAGTCTTTTGAGAGCCCAAAATGGCACAGCTGAGTTCTGCTCCCAGGGAACACGATCTACAGCCATGAACATGAATATCTAGATTTAATCGTGACAAATCGATGGATAATGCATGAGGTGGACAGACATTTTTCACAGGATCCTTCTGGAAGAAGGAAAGAGTGAACACTATTTTTTCAACCAATTCCTCTTTGTCAGTGACATTCTCTCCCGGTGGTAAGGAGCAGTTTCCAGATGAAGAGAGGAATTCCTCCTAGTTGTATCCGCTTAAGGCCTCTTCTCCTCACTCTGGAGGTCAGGGAAAGGGGAATCAACAAGGATCACAGCTTCAAAGAAGCAAATTGAGACAACTAAATCTAGAGACAGGGTTCACAGGCTGAGGTGGACTGGCGAGTCACTACCAATGCAAAAACAGTTTCTGGAGAAAACTTGTTAATCAGAAAGACCCAAGCACACAGTCTCCTCAAAATCTGAAGTTTAATTTGGAAATTATAAAATGTTTCCTTTCTCCAAATTAGCACATCAGCAGGGCTCCAATATAATAGCAGTACTTTACAGTTGACAAATCTGCAAAGCAGAGATTTTTTTTTTTTTTTTGAGAAAGTAATTAGGGAATCCCCTAAATCAAGAGTGGACAGAAAAACAAGGACATTATAGAAATTAAAAACCTCCAGCATTTGTAGCCACTAACAAACATAAACAATACAGCCAAATGAATGCAAAGTTTCCTGCTAAAGGCCTGTTTACCTCGACTCCTATCATCTGATGAATATGCCAAACAATAAAGAAAAATTACACAAAGGGTCAAAGAACATAATCAGTGAACACAAAGCAATCATCAGATCCAGCCTTACCTCTGACACAGATGCTGAAATTCTCGGATAGAGAATCAAAATAACCACGTGTTAATGACTCTCACAGAAAAAGGAGATAATATAACAGCCAAGGCAAATGGATGCTGTAAACAGAGGCAGGAGGAGGGAGGGAGGAAAAAAAATCAAAGGAGCAAACAGTGAGTCAAAAGCACTTTTTCAGACTTCAGTGGGCTCATTACCCACAGGAAATAGCCAGTGTAAGTGTTAGTAAACTTCCAGATACATCAGCAGAATTAAAAAGCAGCGGCAACTGTAAAGTAATGAGAAAAATATATATATGCATATACGTATAGCGGGTGTGTGTGTGTGTGTGTGTGTGTGTGTGTGTGTGTGTGTGTGTGTACATTCATATTAATGTATATGTATCCATATATGTTAAATTTTTAGGAATAACAGAGAGAAGTATATAAAGGTTTGAGTCAGGAAAAAATGAATATATGTACGTGTCAGTTGGTGCAAAGAGTTGCATAACTTCACCTTTGGAGCATCATGCCAGGCCACCTCAAGCCTTGAATTCCAGTGGTCAACAGGGAGTCCTTTCCCTCTAGCCCTAACAGTTCATCTTCTTGATTATAGGACTTCTGATGGCTGGGTAATACCACTGATTTGGGACATCCTCTGACAAAATAATTGTCCATGTCTTTTGTCTCCTATCTCATTATTTGTTTTTATCTTATTATCCATGGGAGCTCTTACATAATCTAGATATAAATGCCTGTCCAGTCTACTGCTGTTTCACCCTGACCTGCTCTTCCCCTCTGCCCCTTTGATCCCATGGAGCTCTGGAAAGCGCAGCAACATCCCCACCTCTTCCTTCTTTCATGGTCAGCAGGTGATGCTTCGAAGGAGAATTGACCCAAGTGTCACTCTTGCCTTTCTGGAGTTCTTCCACATCATGACCCCATAATTCCTTTCTATCTTGTTAGTTCACCAATGCTTTCAAGCAGATATTTTAATCTTCTCTCGACTTTGCCAGCTATTTTCGGCAGTAGAGTTGAACCGAATTATCTTATCTACCATTACCAGGAGTGGAAGTCCCAGTCAGATAGAACCTGCAGTCACACTGTTGAAAACCTTTCCACTCAGCTGTAAAAAGCCCGAGAGTGTAGAAGACTCACAACTTGACATGAAGACAAGGAGTACTGAATCTGGCCTCACTATTTAATCTTCTTTTATACAAAGAATGATATTTCTTTGTATACAATACTTGATATTTCAGTATTCCAACTTCTGTTTAAAGTCCTAGAAACACTAAGTGAATATTTACTATTGTATTGTATCATCATTTGAGTTTTCTATTTTTCCTTCTTTTTTACTAACATCACTATTTATTCTTCTCTTACACAATACATCCCGACTGCAGCCTCCTCTTCTTCCTCTCCTCCCAGTTCCCTCCCTCGTCCCCCTCTCTTCCAGATCCACTGCTCCTTCATTCCTCTTCAGAAAAGAGCAGGCCTCCTAGGGACATCACCTAATACAGCATTGATGCTGTATTACTAGGTGCAAACCTTCATACATATCAAGGTTCGACGAAGCAACCCTGAAGGAGGAAAAGGGTCCCAAGAAAAGGTATAGTCGGAAATTATACCCAGGGTCTCTGGGCCATCCAGATTCCAGTTCCTGGTTTTCCAGGCAGTGTCAGACATGGGTTGCTTCAAGTTAGACAGTTATCAGTTCACCCTCCCACAGGCTCTGAGCCACCAGTGCCCCAGTACGTCTTACAGGCAGGACAGGTTGTGGGTAGAAGAATCTGTGGCTGAGTTGGTGTCCCAGTCTCACCATTGGGAGCCTTGCCTAGTTACAGAAGATGGCTGGCTCAGGCTTCTCCATTACTAGGGTTCCTCAGTAGATTCATTCCCATAGGTTCCAGGACATTTCCACTACACTAGGTTTCTCTATTGCTTCTTAAATGCCTCCCCTATTCCAGTCATCTCTCCCTGTACTCTCTTTCTCCCTCCCCCTCAATCCTTCATGTCCTCCTCCCCACCCACCCCAGTCCACTTGCAAATTTTATTCTATTTCCCTTTCCCAGGGAGATCTATGTGTCACCCACCCCCATTTGAGCCCTTCTTATTACTTAGCTTCTCTGGGTCTGTGGATTGCTGCATGATTATATTTTGCTTGACAGCTGCAATCCACTTATAAGTGAGTGCGTACTGTATTTGTCTTTCTGGGTCCGGTTGGCCTTACTTGGGATTTTTACTAGTTCCATCATTTGCCTTCAAATTTCACAATGTCATTTTTCATAACAACTCAATAATACTTCATTGTGCAAATGTACCACATTTTCTTTGTTCATTCTCTAGTTCAGGGACATCTAGGTTGTTTCCAGTTTCTGCCTATTATAAATAAAGCTGCTCTGAACATACTTGAGCAAGTGTCCTTCTGGTAGGATGGAAAGCCCTTTAGGTATATAGCCACAAGTGGTAGACCTGGATCCTGAGATAGAGCAATTCTCAGTTTTCTCAAGAACCACTATATTGAGTTCCTTAGTGGCTGCACAAGCTTGCTCTCCCACCAGGAATGGAGGAGCGTTCCCCTTGCTCCACATCCTCACCAGAACTGAATGTTTGTTTGTGTTATTAATCTCAGCCACCCTGACAAGGTGAAAATGAAATCTCAAAGTCATTTTGATTTGCATTTCTCTGTTGAACATTTCTTTAAGTGTTTCTTGGCCATTTGAGATTTCTCTGTTGAGAACTTTCTGTTTAAATCTGTCTGGTTTCTTGAATTCTTTATATATTTTAGAGATTAGCCCTCTGTTGGCTATTATATTGGTGAATAAATTTCACCATTTTGTAGGCTACCCTTTTGTCCTATTAGTGATTGTCCTTTTCTTGAAGCTTTTCCGTTTCATGAGGTCCCATTTATTAGTTGTTGATCTTAGGGCCTGTGCTATTGGTGTTCTGTTCAGGAAGTTGTCTCCTATGCCAATGTATTCCAAGATATCCTGAGTTTCTCCTCCTCCTGGTCCCACCCTTCCTCCTCCCCCCACTATGTCCCTCCCCTAGTCCACTGATAGGAGAGGCCCTCCTCTCCTACTACCTGACACTGGCCTATCACATCTCATCAAGACTGCCTGGATCCTCTTTTTCTGTGGCCTAACTCACCAGAGGGAAGTGATTAAAGAGCCCAGCCACTGAGTCCATGTCAGGCATAGTCTGACTAGGAAACCTCCATGGAAACTGAGCTGCCCATGAGCTACATCTGAGTAGGAGTTCTAGGTCCTCTCCATTCATGGTCCTCAGTTGATTCATCAGTCTCTAAATGACCCCCTGAGCCCATATTTTTTGGCTTTGTTAGTCTCCTTGTGGAGCTCCTGTCCCTTCTAGGTCTTTCTTTCTCTCCGTTCTTCCATAAGATTCCCTGCACTCTATTAAAAAACAAGGAATTCATGAGATTTGCAGGCAAATGGTGGGATCTAAAAAAGATCACTCTGAGTGAGGTATCCCAGAAGAAGAAAGACACACATGGTATACACTCACTTATATAGACTTATAAGATATGATAAACTTACTGAAATCTATACACCTAAAGAAAATAAACAAGAAAGAGGAACCAGGGTAAGATGATCCTCACTTAGAAAGACAAATGGGATGGACATTGGATGTAGAAGAAAACAAGTAACAAGACAGGAGCCTACCACACAGGGCCTCTGAAAGACTCTACCTATCAGTGTACCAAAGCAGATACTGAGACTCATAACCAAACCTTCAGCAGGGTGCAGGGAATCATATGAAAGAAGGGGGAGTTAGTATGACTTGGAGAGGACAGGAGCTCCGCAAGGACCAAATATATCTGGGCACAGGGGTCTTTTATGAGACTGTTTGTCCCACCAAGGACCATGTATGTATATAACCTACCTAGAACCTCTGCTTGGATGTAGCCCAAGGTAACTCAGTATCCAAGTGGGTACCCTAGTAAGGGGAACAGGGACTATTTCTGACATAAACTCAATGGCTGGCTCTTTGACCTTCCCCCCGCCCCCGAGGGAGGGGTAGCCCCGCTAGGCCACAGAGGAGGACTTTGCAGCCAGTCCTGAAGAAACCTGATAAACCAGGATCAGGATCAGACCTCCTCCCCTATCAGTGGACTTGTAAAGGGGCAGAGAGGAGATGAGGGAGGGAGGGAGAGAGGGAGGGACTGGGAGGGAATGAAGGGGCAGGATACAGCTAGGATACAAAGTTAGTAAACTGTAACTAATATTTTTTTTTTTTTTAGTTAACCTAGAACACAATGCTGGGCAATATTTACTCCCTCCTAAACCTCCAAGCCCTCAGTTTCCTAACATTTAGATTTCCCACATTATACTTGCTTTTTGTGAAATCTTATGTCTGGTTCATGCTCCAAGTCCTCCAAGCTCTCTCCTCCCGCTCGTGCTCTCCTCATGCTCTCTTCTCCTCCAGCTCATCCTACTTCGCCCCTTCCTGTTCTCTAGCTCCTCCCCTCTTTCCTGTCCTCTGGCTCTTCCCATTGCACAACATTGTATCTAGTTGCTTTATTTGTGTCCTGTTTACACAAGAGTGAGTATCACAATGCAATATCCAGATTGAAACCAGAGAGTTGGGGGTGGGGAAATCAACAAATAATAAATAAACAAATAAATAGATTAATAGATAGATAGATAGATAGATAGATAGATAGATAGATAGATAGATA
>NW_026591086.1:39905150-39924247 GCF_907164565.1 Psammomys obesus
ATAGATAGATAGATAGATAGATAGATAGATAGATAGATAGATAGATAGATAAGTAAAAGATTCCCTGCACTCTGCCCAAAATTTGGCTATGAGTCTCAGCATCTGCTTTGATACCCTGAGGGATAGAGTCTTTCAGAGGCCACCTGTGGAAAGCTCCTGTCCTTTCCCTGTCTTCTACTTCTGCTATCTATCTTGTTTACCCTTCCTAATGAGGATTAAGCCTCTTGCCTAGGCTCCTCCTTGTTGTTTAGCTTAAAATTGATGCAAGTTAAGTTATTGGGTCATAACCCATTTCAGCAAGCAGAATTGTTTACAGTAGGTGAGGATGTCTTTTTAGTTGCCCAGTGTCTCCCTTTAAAGAAGAAACAGTAAAATAAAATGTGTCTGCAAATCTCTTGAAAGTTTGGATACTTTTTATAGTGTCTCAACTGAGAGTGGTTATAACTCTATTTAATTTGGTCAGATCAATTTCTGCTTTAATCTGTTCAGAGGACCCTGGCTTTTTCTTTATGTCATATTCTATGTTAGTAAGCTACAGACCACATTAGCATCTAGCACTCACTTCCTAACTATATCTGCCTTTTGTTCCTGGCAGCATTCTCCCTTTACTCCCTAATTAAAGCCCCTCTTTTTTTTTTTCATTTCCCCCTAGAGATCATAAGTATCCTGCTTTACCCCTTTCTACTGTTCCTTCTCGCCTGTGCAACCATCCCTTTTAACTTTTCTGGTTTCTGTGGGAGTAACTTTTTTTTTTTAAGGCAGTGGGAAAAAAATCACAAATAAAAGAGATAATACTAATGATTTTATCTCTCATAGCTGCAGAGACTATGTTGTAAAATATTGTCTTATGATAATCAGAAATGGGACAAAATAATTTCTATTTTTCTCTAGGGCAGTGAATACAGTGGGAGTTCTTTGTAACTATGACACAATTTCTTTCGTCTCTCTTGACCCATCATATGCATGAATTGTTGTCTTGAAAAGATGATTGTCATAATAATTGACCTAAGATACTCTAATTGACATCATCTGTAGGCTGTACCCATGTAGAACAACATCGTTGTAGAAACCAAAAAACTGCACTAAATCTTCAATCATGGGAATGTATGTGAAGGATGGAAACGCTGATGGAGAACTTTAATCAACTTCTAATCTTAAGACATTACAGTTTTACAAGATCTCATAGGTTATCTAGAGTCGTATAACAGACCAGAACCCTGACCTCCATAGGATGGTCTGAAAGATCTCACAACCCTTTAGATGTAGAACAGAGACAAAACCCCAGACGTCCTGACTACACAAATGGCACTTCTAATAGATGTTGACCATTGATTTAAAATAGTAAGACTTTTACATAACAAGCAATAAATTTCCAAAGAACATTGTACAAATTATGAGGCAGCTAAGCAAGCAAACAATCAGAATCTTAATGGAATCGGGATGAAAATGAAGAAGCCAGAGTAATGGTGACAGCCAGAAATTAGTAAGCAAAAAGTTAACAAACCATAATATTTTTCTCCATTTGCATTTTACTGGCTTAGGTAGAATTTGGTATGGGGTGAGAGCTTCATAAAGATAAATGGCCTCTCCTACCTCTTTGAGATGCAACTTTGAGATTCTGGGAAGAGCCCATCAATTCCAAGAAGCAGAAGGAGAGACAAAAGCCAATACAATCATGTTACTTTGAAAAACTTAGGGTTAACTAAATGGTCATCTATACAGAAAAAAAAATATATAGACCTCAAAATTCTATTTTAGCAATCTACTTTGTCCAAACTAACAGAAATTTGAGGGTGGGGTAATTTACAATGTGCATATCTGTTTTTGGAGGAAACAGCCATATTTATACAAGGCTCTCTGGCAAAGGCATGCCTGTTGTTGCTTTCTTGTTAAAGGGTTGTTGAAAAATGTATCTGCAAAGTCAAGGCATTTACCACAATAAAAATGTTATTTTTCATCACAATTTATATAAGTATTGAGAAACATTTTAAAATACAAGCTCTACCTCCCAAATTTAAAAAAGAGCATACACACATGAGATGAAGGGCCTCAGAAGCATTTGCATTCAAACATTACTATGACCAATAGAACTAACCTCCCCACAAATTTCAATGTTCATGCCTGAATAGATAGAGGGTAAAACCATGATTATTCCCAACAGAGCCATTATCTCAGCACAGCCAAGTGCTACTTGCATACAATCTAATTTCATCATCACACCTTATTCCACCCAGTTTAAAAATTTAACTATAGAAAATGGAGATTTTTATTAAATATATGAACAAATGAAATGCAGTGGGAAATGCAGAGCAGCTGCTATTTATTTAGACTTATGGGGTTGTGTTTTGAATCAAGGTAATTCTAGGAAAGAAAAAAAAAAACAGCCTTAAACAGGTGATGATAAATGACTGGATATCTGCATGGGGGAAATGAATTTTTATATTTTTTCACATTATATACTAAAGTCACACCTCAGTGGAACTGCCAGCTGGACATAAACTTTAAAACTCTAAAACTTCTAGATGAAAACATAAAAGGAAATCCTTGAGACAGGTAAAGGTTTGTTTAATAGAACGGCCCAAAACAGAACTTTTCTAAAAATGAGAATTTGAAGTGTAGAAAAAAAAATTAAGTTTGTTTTACAAAAACACTAATAACAAAGTAGAAAATAACACACACATCAGGCAGAGCACTTATGTTTATAGACCTCTTATAACTCAATGAAAAGATAACCCATGTAAAAAACAATATTATATATATTATATATATATATACATTTATATACATACATATATACACATGAATAAAGGTAAGCTTTATTATGGTAAGCTTTGGCATGAACACACACACATGTGTATATATATATACACACATGTATATATAGATGGGATGATCAAAATGCCCACCCTAAAGTGAAAGGAAGAACAAATTGTGGCATGTCCATATGGTGGAACAATGGTCTGTAAAAAAGAGAAACGAACTACTGAGCTTCTACCACAAGCTAGCTACATCACAATATGTTAGACAAGATAAATCAGGGACAGTGGCATGTATGGAAAGGATTTACTTGGCTAAAACCTTATATTATGCAAGTTAATCTATAATGATAGAATTCAAATTAATGGTCTCCCGGGCCCTCATGTGAGACACTTGAGAAAATGTATGGGTACCATGAAGGTGTTTCTTCTTATTATTGCAGTATTTGGTTTCATGGATGTAAACATTTTGCTGAACTTGGAAGTATAATAGAACTCTCACATTTAAAATTATATAGAAAAAGAGACAGCACTGTCAAGGAAGACATGAAGTAACTTACCTGTCAGATGTACTATGTGATTCACATTAAAGGGCATTTTTACCTCTGTTTTGAGAAGCAAATCAAAACGTAGAAGCCAAATCTTTTAAAAAATTGATCTTCACAAACAAGACTTCCCCAAATTCCTGATCTAACGCAGTGACATACATGTAGTTTACAAAAGAATGACAAGATGTACAGAAAAATGTGTAAGTAAATATAGATTATTTGAATTAAGGTGGTAATATAAAATAAATACATAAAACAACCCTTATTTCTATATAACAAATAATAACAAAATAAAATTTTAAATCTCATTGAAGTATCAAATGCCTGGAAAATTTTGACTATGAAAATGTATTAATGACTGAACATGGTGGCACATGGCTTTAGTTCCAGAGTCAGGAGGCAGAGGCAGGTGGAGCTCTGTGAGGTCAAAGCCAGCCGTACATAGAAAGGTTTAGGCCAGGCAAAGATGCATAAGAAGGCTCTACCTCAAAACAAAACAAAATGTATTATGAGGAATTGAATAATATATAAATGGAGGAGAATAATCATTTTAATAAGTTTGAAATGTGTTGCAAAGATGTTCATGTTTCACAAATTGGTATGTGGGTTCAAATCCTACTGTATTCCTTTACCTGTTCCCTTCCCTAGTTCTCAAAGAAACCAGTGATGTGAACGCCACAGTTAATAGTAAACACCAAAGACGACCAATATGAAAACACCAAGTAGGAATACTTCCTGAACCTTCTGACCAGCCCGCTAACACAGTGCGCTGTTGTCCCAGGGAGAACAGTACAGCAGAGTGTGAAGAAGATGAAAAATATATGAGCAGTTGTTTCATGATAAAGATGACTACAGAACATGGGAGAAGATGACAATCATTCCATAAACAATTCTAGGCCAACTGAGTAACCAAATGGAAGAAAGACAAATGAAATTTCTATTATCATTTACTATTTTAGAAACAATGATTAGGTGGATTTGAAATGTGGATTAAATGTGAAATGACCTTCTTTGGTGAAAATGTCTGTATATGTCTTTGGGATAGTGAAAAAATTCAAATGAAAATAGGAAGTTCCAATGGCTAAAGAGATTGCTAAATCAAATTATGACAAAAGTAGAAACATCTATTTAAAGTTCTGTTTCTTTGAGCAAGTTTCAGAATTGGATAAAATATGTGTGATTTTTATAACCAACAAAATCCTATGCATGGACTAAAGATACCACACATCAATATTAAAGAGACAATACTACAGACTTGAGCAGCCATTTCAGAAACCAAATTGCTAATAAAGTTATGAAAACTGCCTGAACTCCACGGCAAATTAAGGAAATTCCAGCTCTGATCACAAATCAATATAACTATAAAACCCCAAGAATGACAGAAATTAAAAAGACTGATAATACCATTATGATAATTCACCAAACTGATTATAACTTGATTGCATAATGTTCTTAATATTAAAAATAAAAGTAAGCTTAAAACTAAATGGAAGAGGTAAGGAAGTCACTTAAGAAAGCATACAAAAATATTCTATATAATAGGAAAGCTTTTTAATTAAATTTTTATTTTTATATTAATTACAATTTATTCACTTTGTATCCCAGCCCTCCCTTCATTCCCTCTCAATCCCACTCTCCCTCCTTCATCTCCTCCTATGCCCCTCTCCAAGTCCACTGATAGGGGAGATCTTCCTCTCCTTTGATCTGACCCTAGCTTATCAGGTCTCATCAGGACTGGCTGCAATGTCCTCCTCTGGGGCCTAGCAAGGCTGCTCCTCCCTCAAGGGGGGTGGGTGGTCAAAGAGCCAGCCACTGAGTTCATGTCAGAGACAGTATGGAAGTTTTGGTCAAAACACTTCCATCAGTAATAATTTATTAAACTAGAACAATTTCAATGTAGCTTTTTTGAGAAGGAATACATAAAGTTATTTAAGATTTACTAGATTTTATAGTGTGACTTAGAGAGGATAATTATGGAAGGGGTGGTAAAGAAATATATACCTTACCAGATGTTTAAATTTACTATAACATTCCTGCAATCAAAACACTCTGGCACCAATACAAGATATTTAAATAGATCCATGGAACAAAACTTAGCCCCAAAATAAATCCGCAGAAGTGGCATTTCAGCGAGGTGGAAATGGTTGGTATATTATTAAATGGTTCTGGCACTATTGCCCTTTTCTGCAAGAAAACAAGCTTCATCATCTACCTCTCGCCATATGCCGTGATGAATTCCAGATGGATAAAACTTGAACGCAAAAATATTTGTGAAGTTTTTAAAAATTAGAAAATTATGGGACTTTTCACAACCCCAAGACAGGGGAAAATTTCCTGTGCAAAATGTACTTGTTCAAAGCTGTAAGCTTCCCTTTTATAATTAGCTCTTTTCATGCAATTGGTTTTGACCACATTTCTTCCTCCCCATACACATCCACCACCTTTTCTGACTCACCCAACTTCACGTCCTCTTTTTCCAACCATGGAGTCCAACTTGTAGGACCCATATTTGAGGAGGGATCTCTTGTGTCTGTATGGAAGCATCACCAGTCAATAAAAGGCGAATGGCCTATTAGCTGAAGAAAGCAAGAGGAGGTGAGACTTGAACTCTAGCAGGGATATTTGAACTCTGGAAAAAAGACAGAGTAGGGATTTTGCCTGGGACTCTGAGAAGGAAGGATGTAAGAAGCTGTAGACTGGTAACCAGCCACGTAGCACACATAGAATGGAATAAATGGGTAGTTTAAGTTATGAGCGAGTTGGTGATTGAGCCAAAGTTTATGGCCTACGCATGTTATTCATAGATAATAAAGTCCCAGAGTCGTTATTTCAGGAACTGGGGCATGGGAGGAACAGATACTACACATGTATTCATATAAGTGTGAGCTTCCATTGGAGCATGGTCAACCAGCCAGGGGCAACATTTTAAAGAAACGGATTCTACCTCTCCCAGCAGCGACCAATGGTCAAGAGCTGCTCAGGGCGGGAGTGAGACTTCCTGTTCACCTCATCTCTCCATCTAGTCATAAATTTAAAGAAATGTAGTTACTCTTTTCACCTTTTTCCAATGTCCATCCCATTTGTCCTTCTGAGTGAGGATTGATCATCTTATCCAGGGTCCTCCTTCTTGCTTAGCTTCTTTAAGTGTACAAATTTTAGTATGTTTATTCTATCTTATAGGCCTAATATCCACTTATAATTGAGTATATATACCGTGTATGTCTTTCTGCTTCTACATCACTCAGGATGATCTTTTCTAGATCCCACCATTTGTTTGCAAATTTCAGGACAGGAGCCTACCACAGAGGGCCTTTGAAAGACTCTACCCAGCAGTATATCAAAGCAGAGGCTGAGACTCATTACCAAACTTTGGGCAGAGTGCAATCTTATTAAAGAAGGGGGAGAGAGAAAAACCTGGTGGGTACAGGAGCTCCACAAGGAGACCAACAGAGCCAAAAGGGGAGGGCAGGGTTTCCTGCAGAGACTGATATGCCAACCAAGACCATGCATGGAGAGGACCTAATACCCCTGCTCAGGCGTAGCCCATAGACACAATCTCCAAGTGGGTTCCCTAGTAAGGAGAACAGGGTCCGTCTCTGGCATGTGTTCATAGACAGGCTCTCTGATCATTTTCTCCTGTGGGGTGTAGCCCTTTCAAGCCACAGAGGAAGACAATGTAACTAGTCCTGATGAGACTTGATAGGCTAGGGTCAGAAAGAAGGGAGGAGGACCTCCCCAATCAGAGGACTAGGGGAGGTACATAGGGGTAGGAAGAGGGAAGGAGAGTGGGACTAGAGGAGAGTTGGGAGGGGCCACAGCTAGGATACTAACTGAACATACTGTAATAAATAATAATAGTAAATTAAACAATAAAAAAGAAATATAGTTAGAATTTGTAGATCAAAAACATACATGGTAAATTCACTACAAAGAAAAGACGCATGATAAAATAGGAAAACGTTTGACTCTGATAGGGATAATATATACTATATATTCATATATATGTATATATAATAAAAATAAGCAAAAAGAATGGGTCTGAATTTTAAATAATGGATGCATACATGGACAAAGGCTATAAATAGGCAATTTACAAAAGATGAAATTTCATTGGCCAACAAACATGAAAAGATGTTCCATTCACTACTACCTAGAAAAGTGGAAGCTAAAATTGCATTTTAAACATATCAACAAAGCTTAAAATAAGTATGACATGTGAGACTTAGAAAAAACATATTACTCGTGTAACTACAATTTGGTCAAGGCAGTTCTTATAGGGAGTTGGCATTAAGGGGTCTAGCACCTAGTGCTACTAGCATTAAAAGTGTATGCTTTTAACTAAGCAGTTTCACTGTAGAAAAGCAAACGCACCAGAAAATAATGATAAATACAAGGATGGTTGTTGCAACAGTAAAACAGAAAGAAAAGGAAACTTCTGGAAACAAAGGAAGGTCATTGACATGAAAATAGGTAAGTAGATTGTGAGGTATCCATTGTACAAGCGTAGCTGTTGAAAAATGAAAAGGTGGAAAAGAAAGAGAAGAGGAAAGAACAGACTTAGGTCAGTATCTCTTTACCTTTCGGGGTCTCGAGGCTGCATTGCTAAATTACATATAGTGACACCTTTGAAAAAAACAAACAAGACTTTGTGTACAGACACCCATAGAACACTGAGAAAGCCATGGAAGTTTAACATCCAACCCTACAGGAAAGCATCAGTAAAACACTTCAAGATACAGGCATTGGCAAAGATTCTCTGAAGTACAAACTCTAGTAGCAAAGAAAATGCTCCCAAGAATCGGCAAACAGGATTCCATGAAATTCAATAGTCAGGAAAGGAAGCGATCAGAATGAAGAATCAGCCTCCATGACGACATCCACACTGAGCACTTCTGCTCATGATCAACCTGCCAGGGGAAACGTTTTCAAAGAAACTGCAGGCCTTCTGCCCTCCCGCCCCTACTCTCCCAAGGTCTGACCTCCACCCTTATTTTCCTCTACATTCCCTCTTCTACTTTTTTCCACTCTTTGAAAGCTACCTCTGTCTCTTCTATTTCCCCTTGTGAGTGAGATTTCAGCATCCTCCCGTGGTCCTCCTTGTTACTTATCTTCTTGGAGGCCTGTGCACTGTAGAATGGCTGTCCTGTACTATATGACTGAAATGCCCTTATAAGTGAGCACTAAAAATGTGCATCTTGCAATCCCTCATCATTCACAGTTACTACATATCTTGCAATTACATAGTTTTAGTAAAAGTTTTTTTTTCTAGAATACTTGTTGACCGGTTGAGAACGGAAGCCTGGCCCTATTCGCTCTGAAAATAAACTTCTCAACAATTCTTGTGGCCTAGATTTTCTTTGTCTAATTTTCATTACAATTGCTTATTCGTTTAGTTGGTTAGTTAGGGGACAGAGACACAGGATGTTTGCGGGGTCAGAGGACATCTTTGGGAGAGTTAGTTTGCTCCTTCCATCATGTGTGTCCTGGGAACTAGATTCAGGTCATTAGGCTTGGCAGCAAGGGTCTTTTACCACTGAGCAATCTCGCCAGTCCATAGTTTTTCTTTCACCCACTTTCTTCTCCACATCCTCACTCACACACAGATTTTGTTCATTTGTTCTTAAAGTAAGCTATCTCTACTCATTCCTTCTGTCTGCCATCCTTTTTAATTTAAAATAGATTCTTCTGTCATACAATACAGCCCAACCACAGCTTCCCCACCCTCCATTCCTCCTAACCCCTACCTCAGATCTATCGTCCCCTCTCCTCCAGACCTACTCCTCTTCAGAAAAGAGCAGGCCTCCAGGAGACAAAAGCCAAACAGAACAGGAAAAGATCCAATAAGACAAAGCAAAATCCTTCATATTGAGGCTGGACAAGGCAACTCAATAGGAGGAAAAGAATCTCCATAGGAGGCAAAAGATTCAGAGATACACACGCTCCCAAGGTTAGGAGCACCTCAAGAGCACAAGCCTAGTGGGCATAACATATCCACAGAGGATTTGATGTGTACCCATGCTGGCCACTTCAGTCTACATGAGCCCATGTGAGCCCTGCTGAGTTGACTCAGTGTGCTGTGTTCTCCTGGTGTCCTCCAACCCCTCTGACTCCTACAGTTTTTCCTCCCTGTCTTCCATGGGTTGAGCTCTGAGGGGAGGGACCCAATGGCTAACACCAGCTTAGACTCCCTATCTTTGTAATGCCTGGCCATGGAACTCTAAACCCTCTTACATATGCTCTTTGAGGAAGCCTCTCAGATGACAACTGGACAAGGGACCCATCTATGAGTACAGCCTAATATCACTAGGAAACATTTCATTGATTTTTTTTTTTTTTTGCCAGTCATGTTTGGTTCTACCTGAGGTCTCTGGCCTATCCATGCTCTTGTTCCTGGCAATCCTGGCTGTGTAGGGCATGCACTCAGGTTAAATCAAACATTGGTTTGCTATTCTCACAAATCCTGTGCCACCATTTCTCCAAACCCATTAGCCATTCTTTGTGCAGATGGTCAATCTTCTATTGATAACACTGAATGCCTCTGTGAATTTGGAGAAGTATAGATGACAAATACAGAAATCAAAATTAAGACTGAGTGAAAGAAAAACTCTTATTATCCAAGTATGCAAAAGAACATTTTAAAATATGAACAATTACCACCCACCTGGGTCAGCCCTCAGATACGAGCTCTGAGAGAGTTCATTTTAGCAATTGACATTCACTGGTGGTTAGATGCATCCAACCATCCAATAGCATTAAATAAATGAACCACATAACTGTCTTAATTTAGGAGAGAGAGACAGCTGGATTTCTGTGAGTTCAAGGCCAGCCTAGTTTACAAAAAGAGTTCCAGGCCAGGCAGAGACATATAGTGAGACTGTGTCTAAAAGTAAAACCAAAAACATAATAAGCCACATAAACAATAAAGGACTGTCTATTATACCAGAATTGTACTTCCAATAAAATTTTTCCTCTAGAAAAAAGGAGTGTAAAAATATTACATAAGCTAGTACAGTCAATAAAAAGAATGAGCTCTGAATTCAAACTCAAGAGGGAAAGTAGAGGGCCCTGCAATACTACCTTATTCTCCTCTAAGGCTTTGATGCTTAAGTTTTATTCTACCTGAGGAATGCAGTGCTGAGCTCCACAGACTCTTGAGGGCAGTAAGAGCCTAAGCCTAAAAGCATTCCACCTGCTGCTGCAACACACACTTCATTCTTAGACACGGGGAGAGACGACTGCTGCCTGGAGCTGGGGAAATGCTGTTTTCTCTCTGCTCACTTCTCCCATCACAACACAGAACATGACGTCCTTGGAGACATGTGCAGAACAGTGGGGAGAACACTGGGTAAACAGGACTATTTGGCCAGGCCATCTTCCAGTAGGCAGACAAGTGTCTGTACAGTAATATGAGGAAACACGGCTTGTCTTGCTTGTCTTGCATGCAGCAGACTTACAGACCCGTATGGTGAACATGCCCACCTTCCCTTTCTATTTTTGGAGACTGGATCAGAGGAGAATAATTACATAAGATGATCAAGATCTCACAGCTACCAAATTGTCTTTCCTCTTCGTAATGCTCCTTAATACAAGCTCTTCAAATGAGCAGCAGGCAAATGCTCGTTTAGTTTCTGCAGACATAAATTAGGACCTCCTGAAAGTTGTGCAATAAAAATACTGCCTTAAACATATATGTGACTAATTTGCTATTGCAAGAAATTCTGAAGCAAATTCTTTCAGTGCACATAAACGCTCTTGTAAAGGTTAGACTTGAATTTCTAAATACTTTTCTATTCTATATATCCTTAACCAGTGACAAGAACCAATGCCTGCTATATTCACAGCAGCTAGAAAAGTCATTGCATTGAATCTATCAAATGTATCAGTAACTACTAAGAAATGCAGAATTCTTACACTCCACTATATGACATTCCCACATGTTTTTGCTAACCAGAATAGGTCAGGATGGCTAGCTCAACTCAACCCTTCCTAGAAGTCTTGTCATCTCTGACTTGCCTTTTACATCCTCACTACCTTTCTTTGGTTTTTAATTTATTGATTACACTTCTCAGCTGCGGGCATGGGCTGTTTCTAAGTGTCTGGCATTAGTGTCTGGTAAACTGCTGTTTAAACACTTTGAAGCCTTTTTTAGAGCCTTTGTCAGACCTTCCTGGTAGATTTCTATCTTTGAATGTCTTATTTCGAAGCATACCTTGTTACGCATTATTAGAATAGCAGAATGTTCAGCTATGATCTGAGAGAAGATTCAAAGCTTACAAAAGAGGATAAATGAAATCACACTACATTGAGGGGAAAGGGATGTGAGCTATCACAACACAGTTCCTAATCCTTATCTTATTCCAAACCCTTTGCTTTCCTTGAGACATGATAGCTCAGTCACAACAACACCCTCACATTAATGTTACATTCATTTCCACAATTTTTTAAAGTATGTCATTTAGAGGGAACATCACAAACCAAAGGACTAAGTCCCTGTCTCTAGGAGTCCACAGTTCAACAAAGGGGAAAAAAGCGTTCGGTTGCCAAGTGGCTACATAGATAGTAATATGTGCCAAAGGCATGAGCAAATGATGGAAATATTTAAGTTGCCTTCAGAATGAATCTTTACAAGAAAATACATGAATTGTGTTTAGGTGGGAAATGGGAAATTATGGAAGAAAAGTGTTTCGAATGTTCTTCAGCTGTTATCACTCTGTACCTATTCTTGGGCTGGGATGATTGCTAGTTGGTAAAAAGCACAAATCCCCTACCCCCTTGTGAAAGCAAGGCAAGCTATAAAGCATCTGAAAATCCATGCCTGGGAGGCCAGATACAAGCAGATCCCTGAAGTTCAGTGGAGAACTATAGTTTTTCATCATCTTGAAAATGCATTTAACCCTTCCACCAAATCCCAAAGGTAAAACATCCAGATTTATATCTGTGAGAAGTGAAGGAAGAGAGAGAGGGAGAGAAGAGAGAGAGGGAGAGGAAGGGAAGGAGGAGAAGGAAGAAGAATTTTCATTCCTCCAAAGTTCAATCATTAAGTAGCAACATTTTAATTAGCCTCCGTGATCTGAATACATTCCCTCCAGATAAAGAGAATATCAACAGGCACATGCCCTGAGAATGTTTGGGAGATTTTTGGTTATTTGGTTGGTTTTTGCTGTTGTTACTATGGTGGTTGTTTTTCTGTGGATCTCAAACCTCCCAGGTGAAATTCCAGGATGAGACTTGTTAGGGAAGGCAGGCTTCTTGTTTCATCCTGGCCCATGAACCACATAACCTAAGTGGAGAAGGGAGTCTTTCATACCTGGTTTAGGTTCCCATTGAGTAACTCTGAACACTTTTTTGAAACTGTAAGAATGTTTAGGATTAAGATATGTATCATTTTAAAAATCTTTGTGCCACGCTGTGTGTGTGTGTGTGTGTGTGTGTGTGTGTGTGTGTGTGTGTGACTGTGTGGCACACATTCTTGTGTGTGAACACAGCTATCTGAGTGCTACAGTGCACATGAGGCAGTCAAAAGGCCGCCTCAGATGTCAGTCCTTGCAATCAATCCCTCCACCTTGTGTAATATGGGGTCTCTTGCTTTTTGCTGCTTTGTGTGTCTGGCTAGCTTCCAGAGATTCTCTTCTCTTTATCTCCCATATCCCTGTAGAAGACCTGAGGTTACAGAGCCACAGGCTACCATGTCTGGCTTCATATGTGTCCTGGGATTTGAACTAAGAGCATCACACTTGTACAACAGGCACTGGACCCATCTGATCTATCTCCCCAGGTCCCTCTATGTGTAAGTAAAGATATAAGGTCAGATATTACTTACGAATGAATTCTCCAGAACTGGCTTTTCATATACATAATAATTATTACCATTATATTACTTGTATAAAATTATTTACTTAATTATTACTTTATGAGTAATAAATAATAAGCATGAAGAGATAAAAATTAAGATTTCCTCAGAAATCTTCAACATCTTGAATAATTTTTAACAAATAATAACCTGACAATACTGTGAGTCTTAAGTAATTCGGAAAAAAATATGGACTAGTGTTTGTCCAAGAATTTATTGGAAATTATTTTGGATTCTGTGAATTTACTAGCAGAATTAGTGATCTAAGTTAAATTTGGGGTGCCAATCTTCATGTGCACATTTGATTTCTAAGTCATTCAGCTTGACCCTAAATTGTATTATTTCCATTGCAGCAAACCTCCACATATATTCAAAGACCCTAAAATTTGTCACCTACATGATCATACTTCCTCCTCAAACAATAGAAACTACTGGTACCAAAGCAGGATAGTAAGTTGAATACTAATCTTCTATAGAGGAGGCATTTGAAAATCCAGCCATTGAAAGCCTGATTGGACCTATTACAATACAATATTACGCCAGCGCTGGAATATTCCTAGTTAATGCAAACTGACAGCATTCCTGATGAAGATGCACTGGATAGCACTTCTTTTCTCATAATCCTGTCGAGGAAGGTGTGTCTACCCTAGCAAAGTCCGTTATTAATGCTGCATCCAGGCTTTGCCTCCATATAAGCTACCTCGGCATTAAGATATTGACCACGAGATTTGAAGTCAGAGCCACAGCTGCAGAACAGTCTCCCCAACTGTTAATCCCAGGGCTGAAAAACCTTATGAAACCCAGCTTTCACATTCATCATGAGGCTTCACGGGAGAATTTATGGAAACCGCTCTTTGCTGTGTCTTGGATGAAATAAGAACTTACAGAACTGCTGGCCATCTTCCCTTCCCTCCTTGGTCATTCACGTCATGTGTGGAGTCTTAAAACGCTCTCTAATAAGATAAAATTCCAGATTTCTGAACCACTGAGGAAACCATCCAAAGCAGGAAACATAATTGGCGCTCTGGTGGGCAGCCCACACTGTAATTGTACCCTCCTAGCATGTCATTTCTTCTACTTAAACAGCAAAGCACTGTGGGAACGCGGCCACCTCCACGGGGTGAGTCTTTCATAACCCCGGTGCTGACCACAGCCTGCTTCAGAGTCGAATCTTACGTAAAACCGCAGATGTTCTGTTGTTCAGGAGCTCACTCCCAGGCTAACCCATGGCACTGTTTGGAAATAGCCCTGTAGTATGTTCCTTTACTGTAAAGTAGTTTTCCCTTCGTTTACAGCAAGCTGACAAACATTAACAGGGACTTCCAGCAACCTTTAAAAGAATCCCTTCACAGGGGCTGTTAAAACGGTCCAGCAGGCAAACGCATTCGCAGCCAAGTCTAAAGACCTGATTTCAAATCTCTGGAATCCATATACTTGGGAAGAGAAAGAGATCCAAGGCCAGAAAGTTGTCCTCTGATTCCCATGAACATGCTGTAGCAACATGCAGGAACATACATACATGTGTATGTACACACACATGTACACAAATAGATAAATAAATGTAATAATTCCTTTAGAAGATTCAGCTGGTGAAAGAAAGAAAAAAAAAAAACTGAGAAATTAGGAATATTTGAGAAGGCGCCAGAGGCTTATTCAGAGCCTGCTTATTAAACCTCAGACCTAGTTAGCAGCAAGTTCCTCCCTGTTAGGTGAATGAGAAATGATCTGCAAGGAGCCTTCGGGCTCCAGGTTTGTATGATTTAAAGTGGACTGGGGCTTCCTTAAGAATGAGGCTTTTTAATGATGTGAGAAGTGGCTCTGAACCCTTAAGCTCTTCTTCAGAAATTCATTCCAAGGGACTGATGCGTGCTTTCACTCTTCATCAAAGCCCAGGCCTGTTCTGACTCTGCAAGAGCAAGCTTCTAGTTAGGACTGTGCCCCTTTGATGCAGGCTGCCTGTAAAGTGTGTATCCTTAAACGAGGTCCACATCGGGGTAGGTCCATAGGAAATGTTTAAAGCAGATCAAATGTTTCTTAACCTCTTCATTCCAGCCTTGAGCAAGGAACCCAGTGCAATGTTCTATGGATCTTAGTTTCTATTTTCATTAAAATTGATAATTGTCTTCAGTCTAAAATTTTTTAAATTTTTTTCTTCACAATTTATTCATTATATACCCTGACTGAAGCCCCCTCCATCAACTTTCCCCAGTCCCACCCTCTCTCCCTCTTCCCCCATCCCCTTCCCCTAGTCCACTGAAAGGGGGAGTTCTCCACTATTGCCCTCTGCCCATAGCTTGTTAAGCCTCATCAGGACTGCCTGGATCCTCTTCCTCCATGGTCTGGCAAGGCTGCATCATCAGGAGTGATCAAAGAGCAGTTAACTGAGTTTGTGACAGAGGCAGCCCCTGCTCCCCTCACTCAGAGATCCACATGGAGACTGAGCTTTTTGAAAGTAATTTTTTTTTCATAAAATGTTCTCTAATTATGGTTTTCTCTCCCCAAATTTCCTCTAGATCCTCCCCAGTGTCCCAACCATCTAACTCCAGATCTTTCTTCTCTGTTTCTTTCTTTCTTTCTAAAACAAACAGGCAATTATTTTAAAGGAGGGGACTAAAAAAGAAAACACAGGAGGCCATTCTCATCCTACCTTGACCATCCTTCATATCTTTGACCATCCTTTGTGCCTAGTCTTATTGCATCTTGCTATGCCATGTTTGGTTGCCATCCCTGAGAGGCCTGTTCTTTTCTGAAAGGAAACTGAGGAGCAGTGGATCTCTCAGGAAGAGGGGAAGCGGTGGGGAACCTGGAAGAGGAGGGAGCAGTGCATCAGTCCCACTGGGTCTGGAAGATACTGTTTTCTTGTTTTCCTTAATCCCCTCTGGCTCTTACAATCTTTCTATCCCTCTTTCACAGGGTTCCCTGAGCCCGAGAGGAGGAGTTTGATGGAAACACTCATTTTGTACTGAGTGTTCCAAAGCCTCTCATTGCATGTTGTCTAATTATGGCTCTCTGTATTAGTTTCCATCTACTGCAGGAGGAAGCTTCCCTGTTGACGGCTGATCATGTCCTCTGTCTAAACTCTTAATCTGGGTTCATCTTAAATTCATTGTAAATCAGACCTCTGAGCTGCATTTGACATTCCAAATGCACATGAAAATTACAGCTCAGGTTTGGATAGCCTTCTCCAAGCAGCCCAGTAATGAAAAGAGAGAAATAACAAATAAACATCTTGGTTTAAGATAGGATGGTGATTAATATTACTGTAATATTATAGCTGGGGAAACTGAGGCAGAGTAAGCTTCTCGAGGCTATAATTGTAAGACATAGAGACAATGCAGCCTCAAGGTCAAACATTGCCCTACAAGAGGTCCAAGTGAGACAGATTTGCCCTGGACACACTTCTAGACGTTCTGATTTAGATACGGTAAAGAGCCTGGAGAGAGAGGTCTGCTGGGGCAGGAACAGGCTGGCTCATAAGAGCCAATTGTAAGATCCAGGGAAATTTCATCAGACAGTTAACTTCACAATTTCATGCTGGTCAGCTTGTAATTGTCCGTGACGCGCTCTTGCTGCACAGTCAGCAGTTGCTGTTAACCAGATGATGCCCAGGACCCCTGAGCCCACTGGGCCAGTGATGACTGTGTGGCTGCTCAGCACTGACTGACTTACTTAAAACTTCGCTGTTGATGTTAATATCTAGAAGTGGCCATTCCTAGCAATCTGTTCACACGCCTTAGAGTGAGGTCAGAGGTGAGGGAAGGCAGTATGCTCACTGTGGAATCTACAGTTTGCTTGACAACAGAATCTAGAGGGAAGGGCTAGAGGATGAGGCTCTTATTAGCATGCATGACACTTACTTTTAGTCTTAATTTCTGTGCTTAATCTTTATCCCAGCTTGAATTTGCATTAATATTTTATCTGTTTCACATTCAATGATTAACTTTTAAGATTTATTTTACTTTTAATTAAGCATACAAACATACATATATATGTATATATATGTATATATATACATATATATGTATATGTACATGGGATGGATGACATACACATGTGAATACAATTTCACACAGAATCCAGAAGGAATGTGGAAGTGTAGGCATCCTTAAGGCCTGTGAGGTAGGCATTAGGCATCCAACTAGGGACAACTGCAAGAGTAGTTCATGTTTTTAACCAACTTTGTAATGACTTCAACTTTGAAATTATCATTTAAGGGACTAGAGAGAGGACTTGGTAGTTAAAAGTACTTATTATGTGTTCAATTTCCAGCACCTACCTACTTTGGTGACTCCCATTCCTTGGGAAGCTGATACTCTCTCTCTTCTAATATCCACTGGGAAAAATGTGCATGTAATAAATGCAGGCAGAACACTCACGAGTATAAAATAAAACAAATAAACCTAAAAATAAGTAAATAAATTATTGCTTTTAACCATCTGTCTTTCCTTCAGAACTCCATTGGAATTTTCTCTTCTTTCTTAAAGATTTCTTTTTATTATTTTTAAGCCTGTGTAGATGTGGGGGGGGTGCATACAAGCATTCATGCATGCATGTATGCATGTGGGTATTTGCATGTGGATGCAGGTGGCTTATAAATGCCAGAGGCGTTAGATCCCCTGGAGCTGCAGTTACAGATGGCTGTGAGCACCTGACATGGATGCAGGAACTCAAACTTGTGTCTTCCAGAAGAGCAGCAAGTACCTTTAACCACTGAGCCATATATCCAACCCTGAGGTTTTCTTTTCTTTTATACAGATTTGTGTTTATAAAAAAGCATATTTTGATTACAGGTTAAAAAAAAAAAAGCAATTACAAACATGACAGATAGAAAACTACTTTGTGAGCTGTAATGTGATCTCCTCCTACAAAAACATCATTTAAATTTAGTAGTCCTTGTGTGCATATGTGTAGGACACGCATGTCTTCATGTGTGTATATTTATGTAGGTGATGGCTAGAGGACAGCCTTGGGTGCTGCTTTGAGTTTGGAATTTTGAGACAGAATCACTTAATACCCTGGAAATTGCCCCAAAGGCATAGCTGGCCAGCCAATGAACCCCAGGGATCATCCTGTATTTTCCCCCTGAGCTCTGGGACTACAGATGTGAACCAGCATGCCTAGCTTCCTTATTGGGTCTGGTAATGAGTCAAACACATTCACCCAGGTCCTCACGCTTGCAACTGAGCCAGCTACACAACCCAAAAATTTAGTAGTTTAAGACAATCCTCACATGTTATTTCTTATCATTTCAGTGAGTTGGAGACCCACAGTGTATTGGAGGGTTAGTTATTGTTACTCTGCCATGTCCAAAGTCTTGTCTTCTACACACTGGTATACACAGGTTTAGCACTTGATTCTACTTCTCCTACAACACCTAGGAGAATCACTAGTCAGAGCCTTTCCATGTGGCTACAATATTGGTCAGGGATTCCACACCACTGTTCTGGGTCTATTCTAAGCATGTGCTGATAAACAGAGAAAATGAGGAGGAGAGAACAGAAAATGAGAACAATGACATGCAGCTATAGAGATGACAGAGAGAAAGGTGATGAGAAATCCACCCAGTCAAATCACAAACTGTATTTGAAGACTTCTGTATCTTTGCTGCCAAATTATAATGGTCAGAGCACTTTTGATTACACATATACTATTACTATCCAGAGAACACACACACACACACATATCTATACATATTCTTGAAGTTGCATTTAGGAACAAGAATTTGTCAGAATGCCTGATGCATATGAACAAATCCTCAAATGTTCCTTAAGTAGTTCTGTGCCTTCCAAGTTCAGTGATAAATAGACAACACATAGTAGGTAGATGGTAGAGGTAAGCTAATAACTGATAGATAATATATGACTATAGATGATATGATAAATAGCTATAGAAAGATGATAGATAGATAGATAGATAGATAGATAGATAGATAGATAGATAGAT
>NW_026591086.1:39924257-39935573 GCF_907164565.1 Psammomys obesus
GATAGATAGATAGATAGATAGATAGATAGATAGATAGATAGATAGATAGATAGTGATGATGATGATGGAGAAGATAGACAGATAATAGACAAAACACATATGACTGAGTATGATTCTGTACAACTCAGTTTTCTAAGTTCAACTTGCTTCATTAAAAGTTGCAACTCCCAGATGTTGACAAATACTTACATAGTCTAAAAATATTCCTAAGCTCCTGAACCTCGGCACTGTGCCACAGTCTGGAGAGATAATGACAACGTTACAGAACCACTTCCTCTAATGAGCTACAGTTTTTCAAGCAACATAAACTTAAAGGAAACAGAAAATTACAAGGAATGAGTTTGGTATGATAACCCTGATGAGAAAAAAGTGCTATTGGGGCATTTTGAACAGACACATTACCTAGGCTTGAGAACTCCCCAGGAAGTGACACCTGGGAGAGTAAGCAGTCCAGGAAATGAACACTCATTTTGAAGGAAAAGGTAAATGAGTTCAAAATAGAAGGCAAAGTAATTTCACAATTCCAGAAGCAGAGTGTGACACTTACAGAAGTGGAATGGGTTCGTTATAGTTAAAAGGCTCATCTCGGTAATCAGACCTGGACATAATTGAGACTAAAATGTTTCATGAAATATATATCAAGAAGGACATCAGTCATGTCAAAATTGCCTGAGACCATTAATCAGGCCTTGTGATACCAAAGTGCTTTGCTCAGACTTCCAAACATCCTATGCACAAAAGTTAAGGTATGACCTCAAGTCAAAGATAAATCCAATATACTGTGCTCTCCGGAAAAAAATAATCTTCTCATATTTTGTCCATTGTATTTCCTCGGTGTTTAGTATTCCTGTCACTGAAGGGTGCAATAACTTTTTGTTGAGTAAATAAACTTGAAAAAAAAAAAAAACATTAGTTCTTTGGCCTTATGCTTGAATTTTCCCCCACTGAATATCAATTTTTTTTTTTTTTTTTTTTTTTGGAAATGCACCTGCATAGTCTTCCGGTTAGTCAGTTTCTGAAAAAGACGTTAACTCCTGGCTCAGGTATCGCTTCATAAACCTCAGCCTAAGACCAGACCAGCCATCGTAGGCTTCCCAATAAAACCCTCAGTCAGGGCTACTGATCCTCTGAAAGTTTTACTGTGCACTTCAAGGGAGAGCTGCACCTGGGAATGTCTGGCTTGTAGCTGTTTCAATCAGCATCCCCTTGAGTCAGTGATGCTCGAGATTTGATGCGTTTCACACAAGCGCTGGTGTTCCACCTTGATACATATGCACGTGAGAGGTCACAGTAGAAGGCTACAGGCTTGAAGTTATGCTTAACACATCAGCCTCACCCTAAATACCTGTCAGCAGTTCGATTCATCTGTCTCCTTTAGCCAAATAACAATAACACACAGGCAGTACCACAAAAGTCTCTTTTTCTTCATCAAGTATAACTATAGGTGAAAGTAGAATTAGACATGATGGCAGAGAAAGTTTATATTAGTATTTCATACCACTAACAATAAAATCAGAAGCAGGGAGCATCATTGTATTTGTCCTCAAGGTGGTGTTTCATCTAATTGCAACATACTTAGACTTTGGAATATCTGATATCTTATACTTGATATTTGGGGTCATTGTCTTCTTAACCAAATGGAGGAAGGCAAATACTCAATTGCGTTGGAGTCTTTGTCTCTTTTATCCTCAAAAACATTGCTATGTATCATTTGTCCTCCTGAGAAAGAATTTTCTCAAGCTGTACTCTTCCTCCTGCCAAAGGCATTTGGTTAGATGTTAATGACCTGAGTTCATCCATCAGAATTGGTCAAAGTGGAAAATAAAGCAAGTAATGGTGTGGAAGCTAGGATCCTGCTTTACTGGATGATTCTTTGTATATAAATGAAGAACATCTGCCCCAAAGTATACTGAGTCTGTTCCACAGTATGCCTGGTTCTGGTAAGGTTATTTCTGACAGGCACTGGAGTACTCAAGCTGGAAAATCATGTGTTCAAAATTGGTTAAGGCTACTTTTTTTTTCACAGAAACAAATGAGTTATTAGAATTAGTTGCTCAAAGATTCTTTAAATCACCTAAAGAGATGCTTAACGTCCTTAAGCCATCAGAGAGATGCAAATCAAAACGACCCTGAGATTCCACCTTACACCCGTCAGAATGGAAAAGGTTAAAAACTCAAGTGACAGCACATGCTGCAGAGGTTGTGGAGAATTGGGAACCCTCCTCCACTGCTAGTGGGAATATAAACTTGTACAAACACTGTGGAAATCAATCTGGCTCTTTCTCAGACAAGTAGGAATAGCACTTCCTCAAGATCCAGCTATACCACTCCTAGGCATATACCCAAAAGATGCTCAAGTACACAACAAGGACATTTGCTCAACCATGTTTTTAGCAACTTTATTTATAATAGCCAGAACCTGGAAACAATCCAGATGTCCCTCAACAGAGGAATGGATACAGAAATTGTGGTACTTTTACACAATGGAATACTACTCAGCAATTAAAAACAAGGAAATCATGAAATTTGCAGGCAAATGGTGGGATCTAGAAAAGATCATCCTGAGTGAGGTAACGCAGAAGCAGAAAGACACACATGGTATATACTCACTTATACAGTCCTATAAGATAGGATAAATATACTAAAATATGTGCATCTAAAGAAGATACACAAGAAAGAGGACCCGGGGTAAGATTATCAGTCCTCACTTAGAAAAACAAGTAGTAGGGTGGACATTGGAGGTAGGAGAAAACAAGTAACAGGACAGGAGCCTACCACAGAGGGCAGCTGAAAGACTCTACCTAGCAGCATATCAAAGCAGATGCTGAGACTCAAAACCAAACTTTTGGCAGAGTGCAGGGGATCATATGATAAAAGGGGGAGTTAATATGACCGGGAGAGGACAGGAGCTCAACAAGGACAAAATATATCAGGGCATGGGGGTCCTCTATGAGACTGTTTCTCCAACCAAGGACCGTGTTTGGATATAACCTAGAACTCCTGCTCGGATGTAGCACATGATAGCTCATTATTCAAGTGGGTACCCTAGTAAGAGGAACAGGAACTATTTCTGACATGAACTCAAGGACTGGCTCCTTTATCTCCCCCCACCCCCGAGGGAGGAACAGCCTTGTTAGGCCACAGATGAGGACATTGCAGCCAGTCCTGAAGATATCTGATAAGCTAGGGTCAGATGGAAGGGGAGGAGGACCTCACCTAGCAATGGACTTGTGAAGGGACAGGGAGGAGATGAGGTAGGGAGGGTGGGATTGGGATGGAATTTGGAGGAGGCTGTGGCTGGGATACAAAGTAAATAACCTGTGATGAATATTAAAAAAATAAAAATTAAAAAAATTCTTTAAATGACAGATATGTACTTCTTCTTCATTATGCTTCCCTTATTAATTTGAAGATGTGATACAACTATAAAGATTCACAGCCCTTAACTTCAGGCAAAGAATTCTACAAATCTCCCAATCAGCTTCTATCTTAACCTTGGCATTCAGGTTATTAATCAAATGTATACATCAAAATCACATCTGGAATCTATGATTTTGAAGCATACCAATTTTTTTTGCATACTGATTTTTTATATCTGTCTGGTTACCATCTCATATACCCAAACTAATAGCATTTTAATAATTTTGTATTTATATTTTTTATTCATCATCAAATATGGACCAGAAATTTTTTTATGGATATTGTACATAAGTTTGAAGATTTTTTCCATTTAAAGCTTTAAAACAATTAAATTTTAATAGCCTACTTTTAAATATTATCTTCAAATGTAAAAAATTCTTAAGATATTTTTGCTTTGATTCTTAAACAATAAAAGAGGGACAAATATAAATTTAATCACAAAAATTATTTCATTATATTTCTGAGTGCTGGAACAGTGAGCATATACATGAAGTGTAGACTTATACCTCTATTTTGAATTGTTTCAATATTATTTAAATATTGGTAAATCTATGCATAAAGGCATGTTATATTCCTTCTAACATTACCAAAATTAAAAATACTTACTGACATAGAAAGTGTTAATCTGATTCTCTAAGAATTAGCTCAGATCACTTGGTCATGAGTTTCCATGCCTGCCCACTTTCCATTCCTGCTCTACTCCAGCAGCACACACTCCTAGACATCTGGGCTCAGCTTTTCTACCAATCCTTTTCCAGCATCTTCCCCACAACCACTTTTATACCTTGCAATAATAATCTTTAGTGTGGACATATTGGTTATTTTTCTCATTGCTGTGGGAAAAGAATACCTAACAGAACAACCACCAGAAAAACAAAACAGATAGGTTGCTCTGGCTTACAATTTGGTGGCATGGTCCATCACTGTTTAGAAAGAAGTCATGATGGCAGGACTAGTCATGTGTCTTTTGTGCTGGGGAGCAGAGAGCTGAATGTTGGTGCTCCAACGACCCCTCCTCCTATCCACACTTTCTACTTTTCATTCAATCTGGGACCTCAACCCACAGAATGACTCCATCCACATTTAAGGTGAGTCTTCAGTTAAGCCTTTCTGAAAACACTCCATGGTGATTTTAAATTCTGCAAGTTGACAATAATGATCAGTCATTACAATGAGATTATTTCCCTTTTTATTTTTCAATGCACAATAAACTATTCCTTTCTCTAGGCATATGGTTGTCCAACAGATCTCTAAGTCATCTTGTGCAACTGATACTCTATACTTATTGAAGAGCAACTCCAACCCTTTGGCAACCATACCTATTTTCTATTGTTCTGTGTTTGGCTATTTTAGATGCTGTGTCCAAGTAGAATTATGTAGTGTTTTTCTGTAGGCTTAGATTTTTCACCAAACCTACTTATTTAGGTTCTTAAGCACCTTTACTTCCCTTCCTCCCCCCCTTTTTCCCCAACTACCTTAGGTAGGAGATTAGTAGGAAAAGGGGCTGTAGTCCTCTTTTATCTACTTCCCCTGATTAGGGTCAGTGGGTCACTAGGAGTTGTCAGAATACCAGCAGTCTCGTCCAAAGGCCAACACAAAACAGTGAAAGCTGAAAGACTCAGTTTGATTGCCTGGAGAAGCTCTCTGAACATTTTCTCTGTGAAGCCAAGTGTCAAAGCACAAAGATCAGTGCAGCAATGTTGATCCAAAAACCAATATCTCACTCTGCCTGGGCCTCTACATATGTCCTCTCCTCAAAGCCCACCCACAGATGTTCTCAGCTGATCAAAGTCGCACCCCTTGCATGACAGAGCAAAGCATCGTATGCCCTCTCACAAGCCAACCTGGGCAAAACATCACGTGTGAGGCTTACAGTAAAAACTGAATCCAGAGACTTCCAGTTCATTTTTCCTTCGATGCCTAGCTGACTTCACCAAGCCAATGTGTTTACAGTTTATTCCTATTGACATGCACAGATATTGTTCTTTCTTTTGTAGAGTTTCATGATATTTTACTGCATGCATGATCTTTTCTAGTCCAAATATGAGTTTAATAATCAGCTAACGATTGAGAGAAGAGAAAGTAAGAATGTACGCTATGAATTATTACAATATTCAGTGGCTGTATTTGCATTTTCCTGAGAAAAATCTTATGCAGGGAAGTTACAGCAGCAGTAAGTTTGGTGACCAAGAGACATAGTTTGGAAACAAAATGTCCTTTATTTAGGTGATAGAGTGTCCCTAAATTCAAGTATTAATCTCTTAATTACACAGCATCAAGTATGAACTCCCCAATACTCCCAGCCTTCTGTATGATCTCATAGTGGCCTGCACCTGTCCTACTACTAACTATTGCCTACTTCCACATCATAAGTGTCTTCTGAGAATCTTGGCCTGCAGAAATAGTCAACCAATATCTGAGAGCTGATTTGAACCAGGACCTTTATGATATCAGACCCTTCAAACTTTTAATTGTTGAAACATTTTATCTGAAAATGTGTATGAAAACTCTATCCAGCCACCCATCTAGAATCATTGCTTTTCATGCTAGTATCTTTGTTTTAGATGAATTAATATCACCATCCATTTAGTTTTCTTGTCTAATATTTCTTAAATAAAATTTTCTTAATCTATCAAGTCTCATCAGGACTGGCTGTATCCTTTTCTTCTGTGGTCTGGCAAGGTTGTCCCATCAGGGGGAAGTGATCAAAGAGCAGGCAACCAAGTTCATGTCAGAGACAACCCCTAAGGGAGAAGGGCTCCTCCTTTCAGTGGACTAGGGAAGATGAATGGGGAGGGGGTAGAGTGGGAGAGAGGGTGGTAATGGGAGGAAATGAGGGAGGTAATGAGTGAGGGGGCTATAATCAGGATATAAAGTGAATAAATTGTAAAAAGTAAAAAATTAAATAAATAAATAAATTTTGCCTAATTAGCAACTATTGAAGTGCTTGCCACAGATATGTCCTGTGGAATACTTAGAGTCATAAAGATGAAGGAGAAGAATCTACCATCCAAAACCACTATGCCCTATATTTTTGGCCTGCATACAGTAGGTACTCAAAAGCCTGAGAATGTTCTTTAAATGAGTACCAGAAGTTTGGATTTGAAAGAACCCTAATTTCTACCATTCTCTTAGATCTCTCACTTCTCTAAAGCCTTCCTTCTTGTATTTTAAGAGAAGGAGTATGACCTGCTGGCTAAAATGCTATTGTAGAAACATTTTAAATTAACTGTTGGCCATGAAACTCTAAAAGCAGCACTTCCTGAGAAATAAGCAGATGCAGTCAGAACAGCCCAAAAGCAAGTTAATGAGAGAGGAATGTCCTTACTCAACACATCAGTTTATATATAAGCAAGAGATCCTCAGAAAACATTAAAACTTAATAGAGTCTTTCACTTGCTTCCATAAAAATTGTGTGTGTGTGTGTGTGTGTGTGTGTGTGTGTGTGTGTTGTGTGCATGCAAAAACCCTGAACAAAGGTGATAAACTTCTTTTGGCATCTGCCTACCCCTGAACGAGGTGACAGACTTATTCATTTTTAATTTTTGGAATTCACTTTAAATTCTCTTCAGTGCTATGAGATTTGGCACATTATGAAGATCCCGCTGCCCTTAGAGAAGAAGAAAAGAGATAATGACACTAATCCTCAGATTAAGTGAAAAAATATTAAAGAAAGATAAAAATACACCTCAGAAAACAGTGAAAACAAGTGACACCCAAGAAAAATCAATATACTCTGCAAGTCAACGAAAGCTAAACAAAGAGTGAGGTAAATGTACAGGCCCATCATACCACAGAAGCCTATTGCTAAACAAACACCGCAGCCTAGCTCTGTGTGCTTAAAGATATAATTACTTAAGTAGCCTACTAACTAAATTTAAACATATAGTTGTTTAAGTCTCTATTGTAAGCAAAATTTTGCAAGCTCTGAAATACATTCAGAAAAAAAAAATGTTAGACTCAGCTGCAACTAGGAAAACAATCAAAAGACATTCAATAGCATTTCTCAAGTGATAAGAAAATATTCAACTAATTTAGACCAGCATCCAATTAAATTAAAATTTCATGTTGTCCTTGGAGTATTAAAACCTATTTTTATTTTAAAAAAAAAACTTCTTTAAAAAAGCATTCATTTGAGTTTTTTAAGCATTCCCAGCTGGATGTGTTATCTGTATTGCATTTCTCACTCAATGGAACAGTACCAGCTGGTCCCCATAGGCTTAATGAAGGTTTGATTATAAGTACCAGGGAACCACTACAATAACAATATCTTTATTCTAAATTGTATGGCTCTCATATGTCTCAATATAACACCTTTTAGTTACAGTATCTTTATCCCTAACAGAAACCGGTTGGTTATTTGCCAGAATCTGCTACAGAGTACTGTGTCAAAAATTTTATCTTTGCCCCACTTTCTCACTCCACACCTACTGTAAGGAGAGGAATTAGAGTTCACAGCCATAGATGATGCTAAGAAACTCCATGCAGGACGCATTCAAGTGCCGCCAAGCAGGTTGTTAGGCCATGAAGTAGAGTTTCTACGGTAAATTTAAAGGGTGAGGCTAAAGAAGGAAAGAGGGTGTATTTGCAGCTGCCTGTGATGAAGTGTTGGTTACCGGAAAGTCACTCTTTAAATCAGACTTGAAAAACCTTTGACTAGCTGGTCTCACCTAACTGAATTTCATTCTAAGTATGTGGGGGGAGGGGGTGTAAGTGGGAGACCCTGGAAACCCAATGGTTTCATTTCTCCTACTTTCTATGTTCTCCCATATATTTGTACCTTTTTCTGCCAGCTATATCCCAGAAATACTATCTAAGGAGATGAAATGTCTTTTGTTTTCCTGAGTAACTTTACAGAGTTTAGTAAAGGATGGGGGGTATTTGAGGTCCACTTGGAATATAGGAGGCAGATAGTTTTTAATTCCGGGTGGGATTTTAAAAATAGGTACAAATTCCATTCTAACCGCTGAGCTGTCTGTAACTCGTGTGGGAGAAGCAGCTTTTGTGAGCTGTTGCCCATGTAGGGGTGGGATTTTTGTTGACGCCTTTGTTTTTGAGTCTTCCATCTTCATGCAAGTAACTCCTTGTTCACAGCCTTGTAAGGAACTCCAGAAAACTTGTAGGGTTTTCTGAAAAGAAAATGAGCACAAAATCTAGACAACACTGTAGGTAAAGGCTCCTTAAAATTAGCATCAGGGGGCACACCTTTAAACTGTGAGTTTATCCGTGCTCTTATTTAGAAACCTTTAGCTATCATGAGCATGGAGGCTTATTATACACCTAAATTCCTTATGCAAACAAACAATGGAGTATATAGAGGTTTTAATTTTTAAAATAAAATTTGAAATCGCTTGTGCTGAATGAGGTAAATTAGTTAGCTGTAGGGAAATGCCATTGAGTGTTTCATCTTAAAGAAATTAGTGAAGTCAGGGAGCTGGGGAGATGGGTAAGTAGTTAAGAGCACTTGTTGCCCTTGCAGAGGACCCAGATTTGGACCCCAGCATTTACACGGTAGTTCACAACAGACCTGGGTTCAGTTTCCAGCTCCGACATGGTAATGGCTCACAACCATCTATAACTCTAGTTCCAGTGAATCTGGTATCCTCTTATGACATTCATGGGCACCAAACATGCACATTCAGGCAAAACACTAGCACACAAAATAGGATGAATAAAATAAAATAAAATATTTTTTTAAAAGATATTGGTGAAGCCATTAATCTCATTCCCCAGACTGCAGCCTAGCATATCTATGTTTCTAACAGTAAACAAGGTTATTTCATAGCCTGCCTCACCTGAGAAGACTTTACTTCCTCCTCCTGGAATAGCCATCAGCTGTCAGTTTAGGGAAATATCTACAGAGTATTGACATAATTGAAGAGTGCCTTCATGCTCAAGTAATACCTGCTACATAAACCCAACAGAACGTGTCATATTTAATGTATGAATCCACTTTCTTAGGAAATGTTTTAATAATTTAGGCATGAGTGTTTTTACAGAAAATGTTATTACAAGATTGACAATTATGCTACAACTTCAAATATCCCTCCCTACCTAACATATGATTTAAAATTTGCCTTCTAGAATAAAGAAACGCCTTATGGAAAGAATAACTTAACAGTCATATGAAGTTAATTACGACAGTCTGTTAATTAAATAAGTCTAGAATGCTTTACTGAACCCAAACAGATACAAGGCTAACAAATGATTCAACACATCTTTAAAACTTAGCAATTCTTAGAGTATGACATGATAATGGACATTTGCAAATGAAGATGTGTGCAAAAGAGTATGCCATGGGACACGCTGTGACACACTACTGCTTCCACAAAGAGATTTTGTTGTTGTTGTTATTTTGGTTTGGTTTTATTATTTATTATTTTTTGTTTTTGTTTTGGAAGGAGAGGTTGCAAGGGTAGAGGGCAGATATGAACGTATGGGGAAATGAGTGGGATTGGGCTGCATGATGTGAAAGTCACAAAAAAATTTCAATTGAAAGTTAAAAAAAACCTCAAGGTAGAAAAATAAAGACAATTCGTCAGTAGAATTTATTTTTTAAAGTGAGGAGGTGTGGGGGCAGTGAGGGCATATGCCTTTAATCTCAGCACTAAGGAGGAAGAAGCAGGTAGATCTCTCAGTCTGAGGCTAGCCTGGTCTACAGAGCAAGTTCCAGGACATCCAGGATGACACAGAGAAACCCTGTCTGGAAAAAGCAACAAAAAAAGCAAGGGGGCAAGACCAGTATGGATTTATAACCTATATTTCAAAATGTGATTTCCATTAGCCATCAGAACTAGCTCATGTTTTTTTTACTATAAAATGATTACATATTTAAGATTATAATATAATCACACCATTTTTCCTTCCATTTCCTCCTTCTAAACACTCCCATACACACTTTGCTCTTTTTCAAATTCATGGTTTTATTTTTTAAATTAATTTTTGTTACATGTACATATGTACATGTGTATGCATTATCTCCTAGTAAAGATTATCTCCTGGTAAACCAGGGGCTATTCCCATGAAGTTTCACCAATTAGATTGTCTAGGCATGAGCTGAACAAGCACAACAGTAGACTCGCTACCATGGGTGAGGGGAAAGCCGAGGAAGCCTAATTCATACGAAGAACTCTTGGCACCTAAGGAACGCTGAGAGCAGAAGAAATGGGCTTCCTCAGGAAAGAGCATTCCAACTGATTATCCAGCTCCAAATGGTCAGGCCTGACAGCCTGCAGGAGTAACATTGCTTTCTTACTTCTGACGTTTTCTGTAGCAAAGTATCCAAAATGCAGACAGGATTTTTTAAAGGACAGATAATGGGGAAACTAGATATTTAGAGAACTCAAGGCACTAGTGTTGAGTAATGTAGCATTTTCCTTAAGAGAAGTTGGCCGTTTGTTGTTTTTTAAAATGCACTTTTAAATTCTCATTCAGAGTCTTAGTTCTACCTCAGAAACACTCTACTCTCCTCAGCTTTCAAAGTATTATCTTTCATTCACTAAATGTGCAAGAATTGTAGTTTGTTTTTGTGCACAAATAACATTTGTAAAAATGTGCAGCAGTAGTTGTAAATAGTGACCTAGTTTAATAACTGATAAGAAAGAAAAAGTTTGGTTCCTTCTATTTATTTACTCATACATTATTGGGAAGTATTATATTCTAAATTAACGTTAAAACACATTGTGTCAGTATTTTCCTTCCAAGAATTTTTATACAAAATATCCTCTAAAACAAAGATATTTGTTGCCTATAAAGCATTTTTTTTTTTTTGGTAGCAGCTGCACATGTTCCTGTAAGTTTTGATTGCCCTCAAAGTGCTGGTATAGATAGATAGATAGATAGATAGATGATAGATAGATAGATAGATAGATAGATAGATAGATAGATAGATAGATA
>NW_026591086.1:39935583-40026442 GCF_907164565.1 Psammomys obesus
ATAGATAGATAGATAGATAGATAGATAGATAGATAGATAGATAGATAAAGATGTTATGTTGTGTGGTTATGTTATGCACAACAGTAGACACTACCACGGGTGAGGGGAAAGTGTTATGTTATGTTTAAGTAAGAACGATCCCCATAGGCTCATAGATTTGAATGATTGACTCGACTCGGAGATCTGAATCACCAGGGAGCGTACTATTTGAAAAGATTAGGAGGTGTGTGGCCTTGTTGGAGGACATATCCCTGAAGTCAGGCTCAGAGGCTTTCACTCTTCCTGCTTCGTGAAGAGTGATACGCCCCCTCTTCACATCTCTTTCCTTGGCTGCCTTTAGATTGTGGCCAAGGTTCATCCTCTCTGACATTCATAGACAAAGTCCCCCATCCAAGCTAGAGATGAAAAAATGACCCACAGAGGCTATTCCAGTGTAATCAATGAAGCAGTTGGCAAAACCCAGGGGGTGTTAGCAAGTTTTGTGATACTAGAACAAAGTGCCTGAGAGAAGCTACTTTTAAGAAAGGGGACCATTATTTAACTAGAAGTTTTGGAAGAACAAGTCCAAAATCATGCAGCTCATGGCTCTGAAAGTCTGATGAGGACAGTGAGTGCCCATGAGAGAAGTTAAAACATTTTAAACTAGAACACAAAGATTGAAGACAAGACTTGGTCCCACTATCCACTTAGAGAATATACTCCTCCCATTGATGTAGAGACCTTCCAGCCAGTTCAGGTAAACATCACCTTCCAATTGCACCATTTTGTGACCAAGCCTTTGTGTATAGACCTTTGAGGAGTAACCTTCCTATATAAGAAACTTATCATTCTCCAAATTAACTTACCAAGAAAATTTCTCTTCGATTAAAATAGCATAGCTTAATGAAAACTTAGGCCAGAAAAATAAATGATCTCCTATAATCCTGAACTATTCAACTAGGGTGCTGTATCAGTTGCTTGCCTTATTGCTAAGACAAAAATACTTTTAAGAAGCAACTCTAGGGAGGAAGGCTTTATTTAGCTCACAGTGTTGTGACAGGCAAGGCATCATGGTAGGAGTGTGAGACATCTAATCACATTGCATCCACAGCTGGGAAAGAGGAAGGGATGAAAGCTGATGCCCCACCACTGTCCTCCATTTGTTCACCCTGGAGTCACCATCTATGGAACAGTGCCACCCACATCTACAGTGAGTCTTCCTCCTTGGCCAAGCCTGTCTGAAGACTTTTTCAAAGACACACCCAGAGGTCGGTTTCCATGTTGCTTAAGAATCCAGTCAAGCAGACAATGAAAGTTAGCCATCACAGGCATCTTTCATCGATGCTGATATTATCATCTCATCCTGAACTTCACCCTTTAATTTGAGGTTTTCAATTGACTATTCTGTTCTCTTGGATGAAAGTCCTATTTGGAAGCTGGTGTGTAAGTCTGATTCCCTCTATAGAATGGTTTCTGTTTCTCTTTTTTCTTGGTTCAATTTTAACTTTGTTTTTATCTGCCTTTGATTTCCATTATGATCTTTAGGTTTTTCAGTGTTTTAAGGAGTGTGCAGTTTTAAATGATATTTTAATTTGTGAGAAATTCTGTGAAGTAACAAGGAAAAGGAAACAGACATAAACTGTCTTTTCTGTGGGGAAGTAAGTTTGCTTGCATATAAATACATGTCCTCTCAGACTGATCCAGGCAGCAGATTAATTGCTTTGTCTAGAAGTCTATCAATGTCAAGGAAAGATTCAAACTCAAGATTTTTCATTTTGCCTTAGTTCGGCAGATCATTTATAATCAAGAAATGCTTGCTGAATCCTAAAATCCGAAACACTAGACTACAAAAAAAAAAAAAAAAAAAAAAAAAAAAAACCATCCCTTAGCTTTCAAAGAAGCTAGTCAAGGAGACAGCCCAAAACAAACGATAGACATACAATGCAAAGTATCACGAAAAGGCAGGAGAACAGCATTGCTTATAATCACTCTGCCTTTCCATCCAAGGCATATCTCTGGAATAAAGGTATTTATGTTTCCCTGTCTTCCTACACTTCCTACATAGATACATGAAAGCCCACTTTTTTTAAGTCAAAGTCTATGACATTAAACTGCTATAATTATTCAATTGGAAGGTTGATAATAATTAGTCAATATTTTGTTGTCTTAGTTTAATCATGAAAGATTTCTTTAATGTATCAGTCAACACTCATTTATCAGGCTTGGAAGATAGTTTAATGGTAGGATGCTTGCTTAGCATGTGCAAGGTTTGAGATTGAACTGACATACTTCAAATTAACAAAATAAAATGGAAAATAGAAAATTTTCACATTTAACTTCTTCATTTTGCAAAAGTTAAGATTTTTTAAATTATCCTAACATGTTAAGAAGATTTGTCCCTGGGTGCTTTTTCCCTGAAAATGTTTCTACGACTATGGTATGTTGACGTGTTATTTATATAAATCATACCCTAGGAAATTCTTGTGCCTTCGAAGTTATTTGTGAAAGGATTTTATGAAGTTCGTCTCTGGATTCAGAAAACTCTATTTCTCATCCAGATCCATACCTGCTGTATTACCTTCCTGTCCCTTATCCTGATAAAATGTCCTGACAGAAAAGCAACTTGGGGAATAAAGGAATTACTTTGGATTTCAGTTCCAGAGTGGTATAGTCTATCATTACAGGGAGGGCAAGGCAACAGTCAGGGGAGCCACGGCAGAAGAGGCAGGAAGCTGGCTGACCTCATTTCATCAGAACACAGGAAGCAGAAGGAGCAAGTGGGACCAGACTATACAACCTTAAAACCTACCCCCAGTGAGGCACTTGTCCCAGCGAGGCTCTGCCTTCTAAAGGTGCCCATAACCTTCCCAAACAGGACCACAAACTGGGGATCAAGTGCTGTAACACAGGACCTATGGGGTAATTTCATAATCAATCCACACTTCCTGGTAAACACAAAGAGAATCTCACTCCCTTGTCAGTAAATGGTTCAATAATGACCTTGTAGAACAGTTTAGACCATAGAGAATCATTGGGATGTCTTCCTGGGAACTTTGGATACCTAATTATGATAAGTTTCAACATGTGATAGTGTCTTAGTTAGTTGAGTTGCTATAATAAAATACAATGGAGTAGGTCATTTAAGAACTACAGAAATTTCTTTGTCACAGTTTTGGAAACAAAAAGTCTGGGTAGGCAGAGTTGACATGAACACATTCCAATGAGAGAAATTTCTATTCATCCAGGTCTCATCATATTTTGTTTCTTTACTTTATTTTGTTTTATTTAGATAACCATTGCCTTGAAACATATTTTTTAATTTTATTTTTTTTCTTATCAGTTACATTTTATTAACTCTGTATCCCAGCGGTGTCCCGATCCATCATTCCCTCCCAATCCCACCCACCCTCCCTCTTCTCCACCATGCCCCTTGCCAAGTCCACTGATAGGGGGGACCTCCTCCCCATTCATCCGATCCTGTTTTATCAGGTATCTTCAGGACTGGCTGCAAAGCCCTCCTCTGTGGCCTAATAGGACTGCTCTTCCCTTGGGGGATGGGGAGGTCAAAGAGCCAGTCATTGAGTTCCTGTTAGAAATAGTCCTTGTTCCCCTCACTATGGGAAACCAATTGGTTACTGAGCTACCACAGGCTACATCTGAGCAGAGGTTCTAGGTTATATCCATACATGGTCCTTGGTTGAATGTCAGTCTCAGAAAAGACCCTGTGCCCAGATACCTTTGGTCCTTGTGGAGCTCCTATCCTTTCCCCATCATACTAACTCCCCTTCTTTCATATGATTCCCTGTACTCTGCCAAAGGTTTGGTCATGAGTCTTTGTATCTGCTTTGAAAACACTGCTAGTTAGAGTCTTTCAGATATGCTCAGTAGACTCCTGTCAGACGTTCAATGCACATCCCATCTCTCTTTCTAAACGAGGATTGATCATCTTACCCCATGTCTGCTCTCTTGATTATCTTTTTTAGGTGTATAGATTTCATTATGTTTGTCATATCTTATAGGTCTATATAAGTGAGTATATTTCGTGTTTGTCTTTCTCCTTCTGGGATATTTCACTCAGGATGATCTGTTCTAGATCCCACCATTTGCCTGCAAATTTCATGATTTCCTCCTTTTTGATTGCTGAGTAGTACTCCATTGTGTAAAAATACCACAATTTCTGTACCCATTCCTCCGTTGATGGATATCTGGGTTGTTTCCAGGTTCTGACTATTACAAATAAAGCTGCTATAAACATGGTTGAGCAAGTATCACTTTTGTGTACTTGAGCAAAGTGTGGGTATATACCTAGCAGGGGTATAGCTGGGTCTTGAGGAAGCACTATTCCTAATTGTCTTAGAAAGCGCCAGATAAATTTCCACAGTGGTTGTACCAGTTTACATTCCCACCAGCAGTGGAGGAGGGTTCTCCTTTCTCCACAACCTCTCCAGTATGTGTTGTCACTTGAGTTTTTCATCTTGGCCATTCTGATGGGTGTAAGGTGATATCTCAGGGTCGTTTTGATTTGCATTTCCCTGATGGCTAATGAGGTTGAGCATTTCTTTTAAGTGTTTCTCTGCCATTCGATATTCCTCTATCAAGAATTCTCTGTTTAGCTCTGTTCCCCATTTTTTAATTGGATTACTTGGTTTGCTGCTTTTCAGCTTCTTTAGTTCTTTGTATATACTGGATATTAGTCCTCTGTCAGATAAAGGGTTAGTGAAGATTCTTTCCCAATCTGTAGGCAGTCGTTTTGTTTTGATGATGGTGTCCTTTGCTTTACAGAAGCTTTTCAATTTCCTGAGGTCCCATTTCTTGTTTGTTGCTCTTAGAGCCTGTGCTGTTGGTGTTCTGTTCAGGAAGTTGTCTCCTGTGCCAATGAATTCTAGGCTGTTCCGCACTTTTTCTTCTAACAGATGTAGAGTATCTGTTTTTATGCTGAAGTCTTTGATCCACTTGGACTTTAGTTTTGTGCAGGGTGATTCTATTTTCATTTTTCTGCATGTGGACATCCAGTTGGACCAGCACCATTTGTTGAAGATGCTGTCTTTTTTCCATTGAATGGTTTTGGCTTCTTTGTCAAAAATCGAGTATTCATAGGTGTGTGGGTTTATTTCTGGGTCCTCTATGTGGTTCCATTGATCCTCCTTTCTGTTTTTATGCCAATACCATGCAGTTTTTATTACTATTGCTCTGTAGTACAACTTGAGATCGGGAATGGAGATACCTTCAGATGATCTGTTGTTGTACAGGATTGTTTTGGAGATTCTGGAATTTTTGTTTCTCCATATGAAGCTGAGAATCTTTTTTTTCAAGGTCTGTAAAGAATTGAGTTGGTATTTTGATGGGGATTGAATTGAATCTGTAGATTGCTTTTGGCAGAATGGCCATTTTCACAATGTTAATCCTACCAATCCATGAGCACGGGAGATCTTTCCATCTTCTGAGATCTTCTTCAATTTCTTTCTTCAGAGACTTGAAGTTTTTCTCAAACAGGTCTTTCACTTGCTTGGTTAGTGTCACCCCAAGGTACTTTATGTGGTTAGTGGCTATTGTGAAGGGTGTTGTTTCCCTATTTTCTTTCTCTGCCATTTTGTCTTTGGTATACAGGAGGGCTTCTGATTTTTTTGAGTTGATTTTGTATCCTTCCACTTTGCTGAAGGTGTTTATCAACTAAAGGAGTTCTCTGGTTGAATTTTTGGGGTCGATCATGTATACTATCATATCATCTGCGAATAGTGACACTTTGACCTCTTCCTTTCCAATTTGTATCCCCTTGATCTCCTTTAGTTGTCTTATTGCTCTGGCTAGGACTTCAAGTACTATGTTGAAGAGTTATGGAGAGAGTGGGCAGCCTTGTCTTGTCCCTGATTTCAGTGGGATTGATTTAAGTTTCTCTCCATTGAGTTTGATGTTGGCTATAGGCTTGCTGTATATTACCTTTACTATGTTTAGATATGTACCTTGTATCCCTGATCTCTCCAAGACTTTAAACATGAATGGGTGTTGGACTTTGTCAAATGCTTTTTCAGCATCTAAGGAGATGATCATGTGGTTTTTCTCCTTCAGTTTGTTTATGTGGTGGATTACATTGATGGATTTCCGTATGTTGAACCACCCTTGCATGCCTGGGATGAAGCCTACTTGGTCGTGGTGGATGATATCTTTGATGTGTTCTTGGATTCGATTTGCAAGTATTTTATTGAGTATTTTTGCATCAATGTTCATAAGAGAGATAGGTCTGAAGTTTTCTTTTTTTGTTGGATCTTTGTGTGGTTTAGGTATCAGGGTGACTGTCGCTTCATAGAATGTGTTTGGTAATGTACCTTCTGTTTCTATTTTGTGGAATAGTTTGAGGAGAATTGGTGTTAGCACTTCTTTGAAGGTCTGGTAGAATTCTGCACTGAAACCATCTGGCCCAGGGCTTTTTTTGGAGGGGAGACTGTGAATGCCTGCTTCAGTTTCCTTGGGGGATATGGGGCTATTCAGTCTTTCTACCTGATCTTGACTTAATGTTCAAAGATGGAATCTATCAAGAAAATTGTCCATTTCATTTAGGTTTTCAAATTTTGTGGCATATAGGCTTTTGTAGTATGACCTAATGATTGTTTGAATTTCCTCAGTGTCTGTAGTTATGTCACCCTTTTCATCTCTGATTTTGTTGATTTGGATAGATTCTCTCTGCTTTTTAGTTAGTTTGGCTAAGGGTTTGTCTATCTTGTTGATTTTCACAAAGAACCAGCTTTTTGTTTCATTGATTCTTTGAATAGTTTTATTTGTTTCTAACTGATTGATTTCAGCCCTGAGTTTGATTATTTTCAGCCGTCTGCTCCTCTTGGGTGTATCTGCTTCTTTTTTTTCTAGGGTTTTCAGTTGGGCCATTAAGTTGTTTGTATGTGATATTACGAATTTCTTCTTGCAGGCACTTAGTGCTATAAATTTTCCCCTGAGCACTACTTTCAATGTGTCCCATAAATTTGGGTATGTTGTGCCTTCATTTTCATTGAATTCTAGGAAGTCTTTAATTTCTTTCTTTATTTCTTCCTTAACCCAGCTGTCATTGAGTAGCAAGTTGTTCAGTTTCCATGTGCGTGTAGGCTGTTTGTTATTTCTGTTGTTGTTGAGGTCCAGCTTAAGTCCATGGTGGTCAGATAGAATACAAGGGATTATTTCAATCGTTTTGTATCTGTTGAGGCTTGCTTTATGACCAACTATATGGTCTATTTTGGAGAAGGTTCCATGTGGTGCTGAAAAGAAGGTATACTCTTTTGAGTTTGGATGAAAAAATCTGTAGACGTCTATTAGGTCCATTTGATTTAGGGTCTCTGTAAGTGTTTTTATTTCCCTATTTGTTTTCTGTCTAGTTGATCTGTCCCTTGGTGAGAGTGGAGTGTTGAAGTCTCCCACTATTAAGGTATTAGGATCAATGTGTGATTTAAGCTTTAATATTGTTTCATTTACGAATGTAGGTGCTCTTGTATTTGGGGCATAGATATTCAAAATTGTGATGTCCTCTTGTTGGATTTTTCCTTTGATGAGAATATAGTGGCCCTCCTTATCTTTTTTGATTAACTTGGGTTGAAAGTCTATTTTATTAGATATTAGGATGGCTATTCCAGCTTGTTTTCTGGAACCATTTTCTTGAAGAACATTTTTCCAGCCCTTTACTCTGAGGTAGTGTTCATCTTTGTTGCATAGGTGTGTTTCTTGGATGCAACAGAATATTGAATCCTGTTTCCGCAACCATTCTGTTAGTCTGTGTCTTTTTATTGGGGAGTTGAGTCTGTTAATTTTGATAGATACTAGTGACCAAGAATTGTTACTTAATTTTGATGTGGGGTTGGTGGTGTTACTGAGTTTCATTGCTTGTATTCTTTTGATTTTTTTTTTTTTTTGTGTGTGTGTGTGTGTAGTTATCTATTTCCTCTGTTTCCTTAGATGTAGTTGTTTTCTTTGGTTTGGAGTTTCCCTTCTAGTAACTTCTGTAGAGCTGGGTTACTATGTAGATATTGTTTAAATTTGGTTTTGTCATGGAATATTTTGAATTCTCCGTCTATGTTGATTGAAAGTTTTGCTGGGTATAGTAGTCTGGGTTGGAATCTGTGGTCCCTTAAGAACTGTATGATTTCTGTCCAGGCCCTTCTGGCTTTCATAGTTTCTGTTGAGAAATCTGGTGTATTCTGATAGGTCTACCCTCATATGTTACTTGGCCTTTTTCCCTTGCTGCTTTTAGAATTTTTTCTTTGTTTTGTAGGTTCAGTGTTTTGACTATGATGTGACGTGAAGAATTTCTTTTCTGGTCTAGTCTACTTGGTGTCTGTAGGCCTCTTGTATGTTTATGGCCATCTCCTTCTTTAAGTTGGGAAAGTTTTCTTCTATAATTTTCTTGAAAATATTTTCCGGACCTTTGAGCCTGATGTCTTCTTGTTCTCCTACTCCTATTATTCTTAGATTTTGTCTTTTCATGGTGTCCTTGATTTCTTGGATGTTTTGTGTTTGGAACTTTTCTGATTTTATTTTTTCTTTGAGAGACGTGTCAATTTCCACAAGTGTATCTTCAGCTCCTGAGATTCTTTCTTCCATCTCTTGTATTCTGTTGGTGATGCTTACCTTTGTAGTTCCCAATCTTTTCTCTATGTTCTCCAGCTCCTGGTTTTTCTCTATTTGTGTTTTCTTTATTGATTCTAATTCTGTTTTCATGTCTTGCACCATTTCCTTCATCTGTTTGAATGTGGAGTCCTGCTTTTCATTGACAGCTTCTATTTTTTTGTCCGTTTCTTCTCTATATATCACTAATTGTGCCTGTACTTCTTTGGCTATAATTACCTGTATTTCTATGAGAGAGAGCTTTGTTTATTTCTTCTTTATTTACCTTTATTTGTGTGGACATTTCTTTGAGAGCTTTGTGCACTTCTTCTTTGTTTGCCTCAATTTTCGTGGTCATTTCTCTGAGAGCTCGATTTGTTTCCTCTTGGTTCATCTCGATTTCTTTGGCTATTTCTCTGAGGGCCTTGTTCATTTCATCTTTATGGGCCTCTAATAGCTGGAGAAACATAGTTTTGAGGTCGTTTTCTTGTATATCTAGTGAATTGAAGTGACCGTTGTTTTGTGGGGTTGCTGGTGAGGTCATTATGTCCTGATTTTTGTTGGGAGTGTTCTTATGTCTGCCTCTAGCCATCTGGTTATTTATAACCCTCACTGTTTGTTCCTTGAGTTTGTAGTTCGGGCTATGATCGTCTCTTTCTGTTTTCTGGACTGTTTTTTCAGGAAGATGAGAGAGGTTCACTGGTTTGGGAGTATGCGTTGTGGTTTCAGTTTTGCCTAAGTAAGGAATGTGACGCTGGCGCTATTTGCATGTGCTTTTAGTGGGCGCATTGTGCATGTGCGGGTTCTCTGACTATTGCAATGGCCTGCAGTCCCCTATTATGCAGTTCTGTCTGAGATCCAGGAATTGTTTGCCTGAATTACACTGGTGGACCCACAAGGCAGAGGCTTCAATGTTGGGGTCGCTATCCCAAGAATCCCTATGATGCCCACATTAGGGGTGTGGGTGGCAGGGATCTTGTCTGGTTGCTTCTGTGGAGAGGCAAACTGGGTCTGGGGCAAATTCTCCCTAAAAGGCTCACTCACTCTCTTGCAGGACCAGTTGGAATGCACAGGGGTTCCCCTTGCTCACTACTCTCTGTTTTGGTCCTGCTGCCGAAGTGCACGGGTAGGCTAACAGTCAGCTCTGTGGCACTGTGGCCGCAGGGCTCGGTGTCCACCTTTCCTCTGTGCTGCCTCTCTGTCCTTTCCCTCTGCCAGGAGGGGTTATGTTGACTGGTCCCGGGGTAGCACGGGAAAGAGTTAGGTTGAGTGTTCTCAATCCCAGATCCCGGGCCCAGATCTCTCTGCCAGAAGCAGCCTGGTGGAAGAAGAACCTATGTTTGCTGATCCTGAGAGATTATCAGGTAGGGTTGAGTGTCCTCAGATCCAGAGCTTGGGTTTCTCTGCTAGGGGTCACTGGGTGTGCTGGAGAGGGGGTGCTGTGTCCTGTGGCAGGCTACCTCTCTGTCCTTCCCCTGTGACCTTCCCCTCTGCTAGGGCAAGCTTATGGAGGTGTTCTTAGGGGAGTGCCAGCAGGGGTTGGGACTTCTCAGTCTGATCCTGAGCTGGGGTTTCTCTGCAGGGGGGGGGCGCCAGTGATAGGACTTGGTGCTAGACCTTATTGTGCTGGACCCAGGAGAGTCTCAGGATGTGTAGAATGACCACAGTCCCAGATCCCGAGCTGTAGTTTGTTTGCTAGGAGCGGCCGGCAGCACTGGAGTTCCGGCTCTGTGAAGCTGCTGTGCGCCTCTTTATCCTTCCGCTCTGCGGCAGCAGGGTTATGGCGGCATTTGGGGAGTGCCCGAAAGGATTGGGTTTTCTCAGCCCCGATCTCGGGTTGGGGTACAGACAATGTGGTCTGTGGCAGATTCTGCTGGATGCCTCCTGCCTCCTCCAAAGAGGGAGTAGGGATTTTGAGCTGGGCGTGCAGCTGCTCTCCGAGTGTTGCGGGAGCTCAGTTGTGCTGGCGGCAGGTACCCGTGGTCAGCGAGACTTTCCAGGGAAAGACTGGGTGACCCGTGATCAGTCTGGCAACTTTCCTTCCCCGTGGGGTTTTTTTGCGACTGGGACTCCCAATCTCTGGCACCCTTGTGCCCATCAATCAGCCTGGGAAAGTGATCGGGACACGCAGGTGTGCGGCTCCGGCCTGGAGACCCAAAGCCAGCGTTACCCGGGATCTCTTCCAGGTTCTGGCTGTGCGGCCAGAGAGTGGACCGGACGGATTCCCACGCTGTGGGAGCCTCCCCTCACCTGGGAAACACAATCGCTATAGTTTTAGGGCCCAGAGTTCAGTCTCCTGGTCGCTGCTTGGAGAGTTTTGTCCAGCTTCTCAGACACAGTGTTCTCCTGTCGCCGCCATCTTGGCCCCTCCCCCGCCTTGAAACATATTTAAATTCTCCTTATTACAACTATATAACACTACCCTTTTAAAATTAAATTATTTTTAATTAATTACAGTTTATTCAGTTTGTATCCCAGCTGTAGCCCCCTCCCTCATCCCCTCCCAATCCCACACTCCCTCCCTCTTCTCCTCCCTTGTCCCTCCCCAAGTCAAATGATAGGGGAGATCCTCTTCCCCTCCCATCTGACCCTAGCCTATTAGGTCTCATCAGGACTGTCTGCATTGTCTTTCTCTGTGGCCTGGTAAGTCTGCTCCCCTCTCCTGGGGAGGTGATCAAAGAATCAGCCACTGAGTTCATGTCAGAGACATCCCTTGTTCCCTTCACTAGGGAACCCACTTGATCACTGAGCTGCCATGGACTATATCTGTGCAGGGGTTCTAGATTATATCCATACATGGTCCTTGGTTGGAGTATCAGTCTCAGAAAAGACCCCTGTGCCAGATGTTTTGGTTCTGTTGCTCTCCTTGTGGAGCTCCTGTCCCCTCCAGGTCTTTCTTCTCCCCCTTATTTTATAAGATTCATTGCACTCTACCCAAAGTTTGGCTATGAGTCTCAGCATCTGCTTTAATACCCTGCTAGGTAGAGTCTTTCAGAGGCTCTCTGTGGTAGGATCCTGTCCTGTTCCCTGTTTTCTCCCTCTTCCAATGTCCATCCAGTCAACCAACCATTACAGTAAACAAACACTAAAACTGCAAATATCTGGGGCCAAAAACTAATACTCTCGAGGTCTGATAGCAGGTACTTCTACAATCCCAAGCCTAGGGTAATCAAAGAAGAATTTGAGTAAAAACTACCTTTTAAGAGCATTTATTGATTAAACATAGAATGGGTAACATGCTGTGTGATGGTTTGAGTGAAATGTCCTCCATAGTCTGGTGCCTTCGCATACTTGGTCCCCACCTGGTGATGCCATTTGGGGAGGTTTTAGAAGTGTGGCTTTGCTGGAAGAAGCACGTCAATAGAGCAGCCATTGAGAGTTCAAAGCCTCATGCCATTTGAAATTTACCTTCTCTGCGTGCTGCTGCCAGTTCAAGAAGTAAGCTCTCAGCCTGCTCCTCTGGCTGGCATGCCCGCTGTCTGTTTCCCTATAAGGGTTAGAGCTCTTATCTCTCTAGACCTGTGAGCCCTAATAAACCCTTCCTCAAGTTGCTTTGGTCATAGTGTTTTATTACAGTAATAGAAAAGTAATGAATGCATTCTGTTTTCTAATTTTCTGCCTACTTTATGAATGCTGTAAAATTTGTTTAGAAACTTTATATTTCTCATGCTCATGTGAGCTTTCGAAAAGACAAAATAATAGTACTTAATTTTACAGGGAAGCCAAAGTAAGGTGCAATTTTTAGCAATAAGACATACTTAATATTTATTTATTCACATTTTAAATGGAAGCATAACTACTGCTGTCACAGCACCGAAAATCAACACTGTCACTAGGAAGCAGGAGCACCTGCCATAGAGGCCAGAAAGGATCAAGCAATATTAGGAATTTTCCCTTTGAAAGGACTGCTGGTCTCTCTCAGCTGGGTGAGTGATTCAGCACGTGGCTGGTATCTGGACCAATTCTCCAGATTTGAATGTGAATGGTAATGGTAATTGTTCAAAGCTAGAAAAACTAATGAAAAATCACTTGGGAAAAAATGAAATTCACACATATAATATCTACAGGCAACCATGAAAGGCTGAGAGTGGGAGAAAAATGTCTCCCCTGGGAAGAGCCCACCAGCTAGTTATCTACTACCCAATATCATCCATGAAAACTTACCTGCAAGTAACATTATACATACTGAGAAGGTTGTGTTTATGTACCTAGGAATGTATATATGTGTGTTTAGACTGCAAATTAACAATTGCTTCAAAGGCAGGCAGACTGCTCATAATGTCAAAATTAAAGCCCAAACCTGAAAGGTTTAAGTATGGATACCTAATAGATGACATAAAGCCATGTGAACACCTGTAAGCACACAGAGGCACACTCTGAGCTGGTGCAGTAAAGGGATTCTAGCAAGAAATAACAGGAAAAAACATGAATGCCACAGTAATTGTAAAGGTTGAAATTCTTAAAATCTTTATGGATTGTAGTTCTAAAGATACACAGTTGCTGAGAGAGAGTAGCCACCTCCACCAAAAGATAACAAGATAATCTAAAATTCCGATGTAGACTGTAGAACTGTAGACACAACACAGCAAATTCACCACACACGTATAAGCTTCTGCAATAATGAAAGAGACTTCAGCGTGCTAAAGGGTGTATTATATACTGCAGGCTACACCAATCTGTTATGTGAATGATGGTCAATAGCCAAATCTGAAATAATTTCAGTGATGGGAATAAACATTAAATATTTACCAGCTGGTGCCCTGCTGGATCGATGAGACCCATTTTCCTCCCATGAGTACACACAATAATAAATGAATAGACCTGGGCTCCCAGCAGCAAGAAGAGGTTGCCTTGAGATTGCAAATCAATGATACCACCATGAGCACATCAATAGGTTAAGCGATAAATGGAGGTTGCTGTCATTTTTTTAAAATGTTGCAATAATGGACGGGGGTGTAAAGGCAGTTTTTCTGTTATGTTTGCTTCATATACTTTCAAATTTAATAAATTAATTTTTAGGAAAATCTTGGCCTATAAGTAAGAATTATGGTTTCTTTAACAACATATAAATGTTATGTTTTTTGTTTTAATCTCAGGTGTAGGATATGGGGCTGCTTCCGACTGACTGCGGCAGCTAACTATGATTTGGCTCATGCTCTGGCAAGGGCGTGATTTTGCCAGCTGAGGATAGTTTTCATTTAGAATTCTGGGGGACTCTTGAGAAGGTATAAAATGCCAAATCCCTGAGAGGCCTAGCAGCTGCTGCTCCTGTTGCTGCTGCTTCCACCTCTGTCCCTGCCCCTGCCCCTGCCCCTGCCCCTGCCCCTGCCCCTGCCCCTGCCCCTGTTTGCTCATGCTGCTTTCTAGGTTTCTGTTTGTTGCTCTCTCGCTGCTGGTTGCTGGATTGCTGGTTGCTCACTGGAAATGTCCTGATGAGAAAGATCAACTTTGCCCCAAGAACCTCGATGTCCCTAATCAGCAGGAAGTAGTCTAACAGATCGACATCCCTTTCCCCTCTATCCTTCTTTCTCTCCTAGGGTTGGAAAGTGTTGGAATAGAGAAGGGTGGTAGGAAAAACAAATAAAGTAGCCAAAGTCTGGTTACACTGGCCCAAGTGTACTGTCTTAAAAGGACATCTTGCCTCGAACTCATAGGCTCACCTAATATTAAATCCAGTTTCTATTTTTAAAAATAATTTAGGTTCAGATTTTCAGCTCTCACCCAGTGCTAAGCTAAAGTGCAATAACCAAATTCTTGCTGCAGAATGGGAGATGAACTTACAATGAATTGTGCTATGGAAACCTATAAAAGCAAAAAATAATGGTTCTTTTTCTTCTGTTTAATCTTTTTTAGTCTACCAAATCTCATGGCTTCTAAGTTATCCAGAGCTAATGTAGTTCCTGAATCATGGCCTATGGAAAATTCTTGTGTTGATGCTGTCTCTTATAAATAAATATTCTGAGCTTTAAAAGTAAATTTCAATGGAGCAACTGAAACTAAAAAGTCCATTAAAAAGGAGAATGGAATTTTTTTATGCAGCGCTTCAGACTCCCTGAGATACAGACTCCCTGTCATCAGAGAGTATGGCAGTGTCGCCTTCATCCTCTCCTTCCAGCTGCATTAGTTACTTGTCTTATTGCTATGAAAGTAGCAATTTAAGAATGGAGGAGTTTATTTTGGCCCACAGTTTGAGGGTACAGCCCATCACTGTGGGGAAAGCATGGGGGCAGGTGCTGCGGAACCTGAGAGAGTTGAATATTTGTGCTCAGCTCTCTCCTTCTTAAATCCAGGACCTCATCCCTTAAAACAGTACCAACAGCTAACCCATCCTAAATCTCCATTACAGACATTGCCATAGCCTTGTGTCTGATGTTTTTAGATCCTGTTAAGTTTACAATATTAACCATGACACCAATCAAAACCTACATGACACAGTCTACACATACACAAATCCCATGATGCACCAGTGAGAGCCTCTGTAAGACCCTGAACCAAAGAGTTGGTTGCCACACACTTTAGGAATAAAATAACAATGATACTAAAAGGAATACTTTGGTAAAATTACAAAATCCATCTTCTCAGAACTGGTATTAATTAAAAAGAAATTTCAATCACAGTTTGATACAACCAAAAGCTCATTTCTGTACCCCAAAATACTGTTTCTTCAACTGATATTTTGAAATAATTATTCTTTTTTGAAATTATTTTGAAATAATATTCTATTGCATTTGGGATATTGGAGTTAGAGCTTTTCTTTACTGTAAAATCCATTTTTAGGATAAATTATATATTCAAAATAATAGAGTTCATTTTGACATTTGATACACATATATAATGTACTTAAATTGTATTCACACCTATCCCTCCCTTTTGGAACCTTTGTTTCTACTGGTTCCATTTTCCCTGAATAAAGACTCTGCTACTTTCATGCTTTAAAAAAATGATTCTTTGTCATTTCACATACTCTATTTCTGTATTTTCAATTGTGAAATATCTATATTTTCTATTGTGAAATATTTTTAAATAATCTCTGAAAAGTTATATTATTTTTCTATGGCATATTACTTTTATGAAAGCTTGAAAGCCTGTTGAAACATTATCTATAAAATGTTATGCAGGTACACATACGTCACTAATAGAAATTAAATAGTTAAAATGTCTCCTGCATAAATCACTTTATGAATGGCAACAATAGCTTTTTTTTTCTGTTCTTCCACTCTATACAGGCTCTATGAACCTTGTTGGGGCAAAGTTTAATCTGTGCAAGTGTTTCCTATAGCCTGTCATATCAAGCCATGTCTGAATACAGATGCCAACATGCACATTTGATGGAAATAATAACGTTATTCCATAAACACCAGCATTCCTTTATTGTGCCTCTACTGTGTGCTACAAGCTACATAGACAGACATGACAGAAAGAGGCATAAGACATAGTCATGCAACCTCTCAGGTTTGAAATAATGTATAGTTCAAGTATAAAAACATACATGCCAAGGAATATGCAACTAGAGAATGCTTCATTTCCCAAAATCCTAGCAGTACAAGCATTTTTAGAGAACAGAATGTGTTCAAAGTCATACCAGTGAGATTGCAGAAGACACCTGAGTAAAAGATGCTAATGTGTGTTTTCACTGGAGCAGAGAACAATTGTATGTCCCTGTGTGATCCAGTTCCTATGACCGGTGAGTAAGCAAGCTGGGAGTCGACATCAGAAGAGGTTGGCCATAGTGGATACAGGGGGAAAAGGATTTCACAGCCTCTCAGAAAATTCAGAAGAACAAAGACTACCGAGGAAATGGGAAAAGGGAAGAAAAAGAGAATGGAGCAAGATAAAGGAGGCAAACAGGATTATCATCCTCTTGAAGGTCAGGCCAAGGAGAGGCCAACGAACATATGTGTTATATTTATCCTGAATGCTTTTATGTTTCCTTTATAAGACTTCTATTCATATACAATCCCCAACCTGTGTTCTAGCAAGTATTCAAAAAATATCACACACACACACACACACACACACACACACACACACTTTTTCTTCTTAATAAAATCATTGACTCTATGTACCACATGTAGACTAGTACAGGCTGAACAATCAGTCTATCCTGAAAAATATACACTGATATAGTTACAACTATAAAAATCTATAAATAGCTCTAGTTAGAAAGGCACTAAAACTGGTACAATCGGTTATCTTTATGAAACTTCACAAAAATATAAAACCAGTTACAGGGATTTGAAAGGGTGTCATACAAGTGAGGGGTGTTCAAATTCAAGTGTCACTGACTTCAAAGTAAATCCACTTTGGCCTCCGAGTCAAACGGGGAATGGTTCTTAAAAGAAACAATGATTATGCTGTCATGCGAGACGATTCACATAAGTGGGGAGGAGATGGAAATACATGTTAACGACTATTTATAAAGTCAGTGTTTGTCATTAATTATCCAAATCATTTCCTGTGTGCCCATCTTTAACACAGTCTTTTCATTAAATGCATGCCTAATATAGAAGCCATCTCATTATGTTTCTATAATCAGATAGGAGCAGTTTCTGTCATTGCATTTAAATGCACAGTAATTTCTAGTGTCAAGGTAAACATATATCGAATGTTGATTGCAATTTTATTCAGTTATTCATTAAAACTTGTCAAGAATTTGCATAGATTATGAACCATACTATTATTACAATAATTATGCGAGAAAATAGAAGGTGAAATGAAGTGCTTTCTTTTATACTTCTGATAATGAGGAATGTCTACAAAAGCACACACCTTGCTGTCAGTAGGCTTCAGCCGTTGATTGGACGTCTTTAAACCATGCTTTTCTGCCAGCTCAAGGACCTTTCTTCTAAAAATTTCCAGAGACTTCATACAACCACCTAACATAAAAAATATGTCACAGAAGCAGATTCTTAATCTGAATATCACCTTTCTACCTGTGTCCGTGTTGGCTTTGGATTTGGTAATAAAACTCTAGGGGCAAGAGAAAATCAGATTATCTGATAGTTCTGCTTTCCCACGGAACAGTGGCAATCCACACAGCCTCCTGGCCCCCATCTCCTGTCATTAGCCTCAGCTCTTCCTATGGAGGGCCATACCCCTGACTCTTACTCTGTTTTCCTGGGTCTATGTTGAGAACTCTTAAGGAAGAACATGTAACTTGAGCCAGGCCACTTGATCTGTCTTTCCTGGGATAATGTATCAAACCACAGCACAATGAAAAGTACACGCAATTCTCTAGAGCTGGCTGGTTTCAAGGACACTGCTAAATGAAGACACTGTCAGCGAACTCCTGGCATTTGCATAGAAGCACCGTTTCAAAGGTATGGCAACTTGGCAACTAGGGTCTGTTACTCATTCAGATTTCTTCCATACAGTCCTCCCATGCTTCAGTCAACTTCTCTCTGCTAAAAGTAGGAGGCATCAGCCTCTGTTGATATAAACCAATATGCCCAATATAAACCCATAGGGTCCCAACTTCTGGCTTTTCAGTTGCATTTATCCCCCCTATGATTTGCAGCTGCATTGCAGGAAAAGTCAGCCAGAAATGGTGGCTCATGACAAGGGTTATCCCAGCTGTTGGGACATGAAAGAATGGATTATGGAATCCTTAAGAGTTCAATACCAGCCTGGACCTGTCATATTCAGTTTCAGACCAACCTGGGCTGTGAGGATGAGAACTTTTCTCAAAGAACCCAAAACAACACAAAGCAAAACAAAAATAATTGAAAAATTCTTCTCTTCAGCTCTACTCCAAAAACCAATAAACAAGCAAACAAACAAAAAACATCTCACATGCAAAAATGTACACATTTAGTTTCTCCAGTATCTGCAGGGTCAGGTCTAAATCTCAAGCAGTGTGCACCGTGACAGTGATAATAGTACTGACTGACAGGGAGAATCTCTAAAGAAAAGGCTTTGGGTTCAAGTTGTTAAAGGACAAACAAAATTTTGAGTTAAGAAACAACCTCTTGTGGTGTGAGACCATACTGGGATTTTTTTTTTCTTTCTGTAGTACCTAAATTTTACATTTACTTTTGAAAAGAATTTTAGCTAAAACTAGTTAACTTTTAAATTAGTTAAAAAAGAATAGTGGGTTTGTTTTTATCTGTGTTTATATAACTCAAAGGAGATTAATTCTGAAAAATTGAAATTGGCAAGCCAGTTACCTCTTGAGGCAGTCTAATTGCTTTATCTATTCAAACAACACGCACAAGTGGATAGGGAGACTTTCTGGTATTCTTCCAAGTTCAGCATCTCCCTGATGTTTTTGCTATCGGCCCAAGAGGTCGCCAAGGGTCACTAGACTCTGTACTGGGGGGAGTGGGTTCTCTATGGACTTACTCGGGAAAGACACCCACAGCTCTGCCAAAGGCCTGGTCTTTCTCCCTCTCCACCCAAGAACTTATATTTCCAAATGCAGAGCTGCCTTCTCTGTCTCTGCTTTAAATTCCCTAGAGTTGGGCCATGCTCCTTACAGACATGTAGATAAATTCACTTTTAAATGAAAGCGAATCTATACCTGTGTGGAATTATGTCAAATATTCATCAATTACTAATAATTCCATAATAACCATTGATTTTTTTTTCTGCCTGCCTGAACCTCTTAATCATTCAAATCAGGACAAACTTTTGCAAGAATCAGCCTATCTAACCTTTTAGATTCCTTCTCAGCTAGACTCCAAGCAGGGTGAGGGGGGAGAGAAAGGGGAAAGTGCATGCTTTTAGCAAGATCTGTATTTACACTGTGTGTGTACATGGTATCAGCATGTGTGAAAAAGGGCATGCACATGTGTGCACATGTATGTAAAGGGTAAAAATACAACCTTGGGTATCGTTCCTTATATATGGTTCATCATTTTGTAAACAAGGTTTTATAGTTTAATCTGTTGCTGTGATTAAATTCCCTGACCAAAACCAACTTAGAAGGAAAGGCTTACTCGGCTTACAAGCCCTGGTTATAATTCATCACTGAAGAAGATGCCAAAGCAGAAATTCAAGCAGCAAGTCCCATCATATCCGCAGTCAAGATTAGAGGAGTGAATCCCCATAGCTCTCCTGCTCTGTACTCAGCTATCCCTCCTACGCTCAGACAGTGGGAGCGCCCTAACCAGGAAAGGCTGTGATTCCTACTAGGCTGAGTTTTCTTACACTAATTAATAATCAAGATGCTTCTACACGAGCCAGCCTGACATGGACAATTCTGTAACTGAAACTCTCTTCCCAGATTGTACCAAGTATCAAGTTAACAGTTAAACAAACCAGCACAGGTGGTCTCTCACTGGCCTAGGACCCATCGAGTAGGTTAGGCTGGTGGCATACAAGCCCAGGATTGTTCTGTCCCTGACTCCCTCGGCTGACTTACAAGAGTACTCCACCATGCCTGGCTTTCTAGGATGTGAATTCTGAGGATCAAAGTTAGATCCTCCTGCTTGTACAGTAAGCACTTTGCTAATTAATCTTTCTCTCTGGCTCTGCATTTGCATTTTGGTTTTAAGCAATAGATAAGAATCATAAAGTTATAAATATTAATGGCACCATGAAATTGACACTTCATGTATAATTGTAGAGTGAAAACTTCAGTTGTGATTTGAGGCTAAATAGACATCTTGTAGCCAAGCCTGGCCTTGAACTTGAGTATGTGGCTGAGCATGGCTTTGAACTTCTGACCTTTCTGACTCTGATTTTCCAGTATTCCGATTATATGAACATACTACTGTACCAAGGTCTATATGATAAGAATTTTGAAATATTTAGTACATAACTGCTGTCTCTACTTGCCATTGCCCTACTGTGAGATAGTTCCCAGAACTTGTATTTATAAGCTATAACTTAATGTGCACTGATTAACTGACCTTTCCTCGTATTTCCCTGCTCTGCACCACTGTGCGCGAGCCTCTGCTCCCAGCATCTATAAAATCAGGGACTTCACTTTAGCCAATGTGAGCTCATGCAGTACTTGACTGTGTGTGACTGGCTTATTACAGTTGACATAACGCTGCCCATGTTGTCACAAATGACGTGATTTTATGATTATAGCTGAGTGATATTCCATAGTGTGTGGCGCACGCTCTTCCTCTATTCATTAATTAATGGGCACTTGGTTACAGTTTCTTGACTATTATGAATAGAACTAACAACATCATCAATCACTAGCTAACGTTTGTCAACCTTGAGTTTATGGAGGTGGTGAGCACCATGCTGCCAAAGAGAAAATGCTAAGAACAAAGTCTTGATAACCGTATGTTGGCTACTCTTTAGCAATCAGCTGAAGAAGAATATTAATGGAGATTCAGTAAAATAGCAATGTTAATTATTATGGGATAGAGTGATAATTTCAGAAAAATGTTGATTCGTTTCTCATGTAATGAAGATAGCACCCATGTTCCCATTTCTTTCTGTTGGCTCTAGAATAAAAATTGTAGAGTTGTTTCTTGTCACTGACACTAACTAAAGATATGAGAATTTGTGTTCCTGTTCCCATACCTACCTAGCTGTCAAGCTTCTAAATCAATGCTTTTGTTCATATTGTGCATATAGTATTGGAAATGACACAGAAATTGTCACTTCAGTGAACAATAAAGTGGTCCTGCCAGGAAGAGATCCACACTAGAGGTTCAGACAGAGCTCAGCTTTTCCTTTGCCTACCACATCAACTTGTGATGGTCCTCATCAGATACCCTTGAAGAACAGCTGTGTGCCCTTTTGGTACACTTCATATTGTGGGAATGGGCAGGCATTACCCAGGTCTGCCTGTCTCCGGTAATGTCCACATGACATTAGACAAGCAGACTCTCAAGGTTCTGCTCCTTTTGTTCATGTGATCCCTCCAAATCTGCTCCCCTTGTCCCAGTGGCTTCCTCCTCACACATTACAGTCCATGCACACTCCTCTAACACTAAACAAGCCTCATGCAGCTGCCATGACTCTCAGTCTGTTTACTCTCCTTATAAGTGTGGGTATCACAGTTCCACATCTCATGGAAACCTTTGTATCTCTAGAAATTATATTTGTTGACATCTTAGTATATACTCCATGCAACCGCTTTCCCCGAAAGATGGGAACAATGAAAACATATGGACTTTCAGAGCACATATGTCAGACATTAATCTTCAAAATGTGTTCTTACTTTCCAGTGACCATCACTACTTGTTTTCTCAGTATATGTTCTTCATTTTCACCATCTCAGACATCATCCGTGACCATGCAACAAAGAACACTTACCCTCAGGCATTAGCATGGCTCCCTTTGACCATGGATCTTTGCACAACGAGGCTAAGCTGAGCTTAAAGGCTCAGAGAAGTCCTGCTGACTCCGTAGCCAGATCTCTTGCTGTCTCTTCTCTTATGAACCTCTGGCTGCAGTCTTATAACTTGTGGGGTAGATTTTTCATGACTTTGTTAATCCTCAAGCTCTCCCAAGCCTGCCTTACTATCCCAAACTTTAGGATCTTTTCCTTTCATTGTTAAGGAGTTTAACCCAGCCCGCTAAATCAATAACAACTCTGCTAATATGCTCCAGCCTCCACACTCATCCCAGAAGCTTGCATAGCCTCCTCCCTTCAAGAAGAAGCCAGTGCTCTCAAAATCCTTGACTTACGAATTTGGGATCTTTCATGCTCCTCCATTTCCCATAGCTGCCCTGATTTCAGGCCAATTTGTTCTGGTTCTTAGCTATGCAAATGTGCTGTACAGGGCATTCTTTAAAACTTCAGACACCATAACTGTGCAAGAAGTATGAATTATGGAATGTTAAGAAGTACATTGAATAGGTATGTCTTCATAGCTTACACATCTCACACACTTTTTTTCTGTTTATGGTTGGAAACATAATGGTTTTAAGTATGAGTATAAGAGAATGTTGAAATAGAATGTTTCTGTCTGAATTGTGACTGATGACTCAAAATAATAAATACCAACTGTACAATTTCTGCTCCCTCAGTGAAAAGAGTTCCTTTAACTATGCTCCTGACCACAGGCCCCTAACTATGCTTTATGAAGGACAGGGTTTCGTATCTTTCTTGTCAACTCCAGTCAGTCACAAAAAAAGAATTCAATATGACCATTTACAGGGCTTCCATGAACACCTGGGATTAAGATGATTCAGCTAATTGTGCTTTTTCTCTCAAAAATTGTCCTTGAATAGACTCTCATAGAGAAGAGCAAAAGCTCCACTGTTGCTAGTAATTCAGATTATCCCTGTGAAAGTCCCCACAGTTTTTGTGGCTTTTCTCAGAGAGCAGAATGTCTTCTCATTATGTTAGTATCTGAAATAGGCTGCTTTGGGTAATTCATGTGTGTTTCAGTGTAATCTCATTCTGAGATAAAGCTTCCATCATGCTCCAGCTGCAGGCCAGAAGAAAGAAGTCCTTTCCTTCTCTCTCGCACTCTCTCTCCCCCTCTCTCTCTCTCTCTGTGTCTCTCTCTCTCTCTCTCTCTCTCTCTCTCTCTCTCTTGGAAACAGTCTCTAGATAAAGGTCCTGCTCTCTAACTTGCTCTCCCTGAGCTCACAACAGGAAGAAGAGGGACTGAGGGTAGAAAAGGCATGACTCATTCTGAAATGCTTTCCAGAGATTGGAAAGCAGCTGGAACGGACTCTTTCTCTAGTTGTGATTCTTCACAGGTTCTGTGGCAGCAGGCTGTCTCCCAGTCCCACTTCCATTTCTATATGTGTATAGACAGATAGAAAGACAGACAATTGCACCATCTCCCACTCTCTTTATCATCTCTCTATATTTCAGAGGGCTGGCTTCACCATCAAATGAAGATATTTAAATATTCCACAATGTAAACACATGTGTGAAAAAGGCTTAAAGAGGCAATCCAGATTGGTTCTACAAGTTTACATCCCCACCAGTAGTGGAGGAGGGTTCCCCTTTCTCCACATCCTCTCCAGCATGTGTTGTCACTTGAGTTTTTTATCTTAGCCATTCTGATGGGTGTAAGGCGAAATCTCAGGGTCCTTCTGATTTGCATTTCCCTGATGACTAAGGACATTGAACATTTCTTTTAAGTGTTTCTCTGCCATTCAATATTCCTCCCCAGAGAATTCTCTGTTTAGGTCTGTATCCGTTTTTTAATTGGATTACTTGGTGTGTTGGTATTTGAATTCTTAAGTTCTTTATATATTTTGGATATTAGCCCTCTGTCAGATATAGGATTGGGGAAGATCTTTTCCCAATCTGTAGGCTGTCGTTTTGTTCTGATGACAGTGTCCTTTGCCTTACAGAAGCTTTTCAGTTTCATGAGGTCCCATTTATTGATTGTTAATCTTACAGCCTGTGCTGATGGTGTTCTGTTCAGGAATGTAAACTTGTACAACCACTTTGGAAATCAATCTGGCATTTTCTCAGACAATTAGGAATAGTGCTTCCTGAAGATCCAGCTATAGCACTCCTAGGCACATATCCAAAATATGCTCAAGTATAAAACAAAGACATTTGCTCAACCATGTTTGTAGCAGCTTTATTCATAATAGCCAGAATCTGGAAACAACCCAAATGTCCTTTAGTTGAGGAATAGATACAGAAATTGTAGTACATTTACACAATGGACTACTACTCAGCAATGAAAAACAAGGAAATCATGAAATTTGCAAGAAAATGGTGAGAACTAGAAAAGATCATCCTGAGTGAGGTGTCCCAGAAAGAGAGCATGGTATATATTCACTTATAACTGGATACTAGACATATAATATAGGATAATCATATTAAAATCTGTATACCCAAAGAAGCTAAGTAAGAAGGAGGACCCTGGGTAAGATTCTCAATCCTCACTGAGAAAGGCAAATGGGGTGGACATCAGAAGAGGGAGAAAACAGGGAACAGGATAGGAGCCTACCACAGAAGGCCTCTGAAAGACTCTACCCAGCAGTGTATCAAAGCAGATACTGAGGCTCATAGCCAAACTTTGGCAGAGTGTGGGGAATCTTATGAAAGAAGGGGGAAACAGAAAGATCTGGAGGGACAGGAGCTCCACAAAGAGAGCAACAGAACCAAAAACTCTAGGCCCAGGGAACTTTTCTGAGACTGATATTCCAACCAAGGACCATTCATGGAGATAACCTAGAATCCCTGCCTATGTAGCTTATGGCAGCTCAGTGTCAAAGTCATTTCCCTAGAAATGGGAACAGGGACTGTCTCTGACATGAACACAGTGGCTGGCTCTTTGATCACCTCTTCCTGAAGGGATAACAGCCTTACCAGGCCACAAAGGAAGACAATGCAGCCACTCCTGATGAGACCTGATAAGCTTGGGTCAGAGGGAAGGGGAGGAGGACCTCCTCTATCAGTGGACTTGGGGAGGGGCATGGGAGGAGATGAGGGAGGGAGGAGGTTTGGGAGGGGATGAGGGAGGGGGCTACTGATGGGATACAAAGAAAATAAACTGTAATTTACAAAAATATAAATAAAAAACTATCAATGAAAAATAAAATAAAATAATAAAATAAAATAAAATAAAATAAAACAAGGCAACCCAGAGTACTGGAGCCTGTAGAAAGGCAGAGGTCAAAGTGAGGCTTCATATTCTTCAGACCTGCTACAGGAGATGCAGCGTGATCCAAAGGGATGGGAGGTGACGTTCCTGTCATCCCAGTCACATGGAGGGGGAGGATGTCTAACTTCACGTCACCCATCACTGGTGAGGACCTCACCTTCAGGTCAGTAAGATGGGACTACTCTGGCTTGCCACTGACCCCTTCTTCCAATGGTCACTGGAGACAGAAAAACATCTGCAAGCAGAGGTTTACTTCTCTTGCTAGAAGAGGGTAGAATCCAAAATGAACCAATATCATGTGTCTGACACATGTTCCAGAGGATAAATCCTTTCATCATATCCTAATTACTCACTGTCTTAGTCTGAGATTTCCCCCAGAGGAGTTTCTGAAACAAGGGAATAGGCATTGACTTTGGAAATGTGATCTCACAAAACAGGAGTGAGAGACAAAGGAATAAGGGTGCTGTGTTAGTTTCCTATTAGTGCTGTATCATATCCTCATAAACAGTGTGAAACTGAAAATAATGCAAATGTTTTCCCTCACTAGTACCCCATGAGCTAAAATCAGTTTGTCAGCAGGGATGGTTTCTTCAGGAGCCTCTAAGACTTGAATTCTTTCATTTGTTCTCCAAGCTTAAAAGCCAGTATTCTTTTTTAATTTTTTAATTATTTTTCATTTTTTATAATAATTATAGTTTATTCACTTTATATCCCTGCTGTAGCCCCCTCCCTCATTCCATCCCAATCCTACCCTCCCTCCCTCATATCCTCCCATGCCCATCCCCAAGTCCACTGATAGAGGAGGTCCTCCTCCCCTTCCATCTGACCCTGGCTTATCAGGTCTCATCAGGACTGGCTGTACTGTCCTCTGCTGTGGGTTGTGGCTTTTCCTTCCCCCCTCAGGACTCGGGGGGTCAAAGAGCCCACCACTGAGTTCATGTCAGAGACAGTCCCTGTTCCCACTACTAGGGTACTAAGCTGCCACAGGCTACATCTGAGCAGGGGTTCTAGGTTATCTCCATGAATGGTCTTTGGTTGGAATATTAGTCTCAGAAAAGACCTCTGGGCTCAGATTTTTTTGGTTCTATTGTTCTCTTAGTGGAGCTCCTGTTCTCTCCAGGTCTTGCTATGTCCCCCTTCTTTCATAAGATTCCCTGCACTCTGCCCAAAGTTTGGCTATGATCTCAGCATCTGCTTTGATACACTGCTAGGGAGAGTGTTTCAGAGGCCCTCTGTGGTAGGCTCCTGTCCTATGTCTTGTTTTTTTCTTTCTTCCAATGTTCATCCCATTTGTCTTTCTGAGTAAGTATTATCATCTTACCCAGGGTCCTCCTTCTTGTTTATCTTCTTTAGGTGTACAGAGTTTAGTATGTTTATCCTATATTATATGTCTAGTATCTACCTATGAGTGAGTATATACTGTCTGTGTATTTCTGTTTCTGGGATACCTCACTCAGAATGATCTTTTTTAGATCCCACTATTTGCCTGCAAATTTCATGATTTCCTTGTTTTTAATAGCTGAGTAGTATTCCATTGTTTAAATGTACCACAATTTCTGTATCCACTCCTCCTTTGAGGGACATCTGGGTTGTTTCCAGGTTCTGACTATTACAAATAAAGCTACTACAAACATAATTGAGCAAATGTCCTTGTTGTGTACTTGAGCATATTTTGGTTATATGCCTAGGAGTGATATACCTGGATCTTGAGGCTCATGAAACTGAAAAGCTTCTGTAAAACAAAGGACACTGTCATCAGAAATAAATGACAGCCTACAGACTGAGAAAGGATCTTCACCAACTCTATATCTGACAGAGGGCTAATATCCAGAATGCATAAAGAACTAAAGAAGTTAAAAAGCAACAAATCAAGTAATCCAATTAAAAAATGGGGTACAGAGCTAAACAGAGAATTCTCTGTGGAGGAATATAGAATGGCCAAGAAACACTTAAAAGAAATGCTCTATGTCCTTAGTCATCAGGGAGATACAAAACAAAGCAACCCTGAGATTTCACCTTACACACCATCAGAATGGCTAAGATCAAAAACTCAAGTGACAACACATGCTGGAGAGGTTGTGGAGAAAGGGGAACCCTCCTCCATTGCTGGTGTGAATGTAAACTTGTACGACCACTTTGGAAATCAATCCGGTGCTTTCTCAGGCAAATAGGAAGGCAGTATTCTTTAGCTCATGATCCGTTTCTCACATCACTCAACGTCTTGTTTCCATCACCCTATATCGTATTGTTTGCAATCGTTATATAAGTATGCTTGAGAGTATATTTACTTCATAGAGATAACCCAGAACAATCTCTGTGCCTTGAAGTCCATAAATTAACCACCCTTTAAAAATTCCTTGTCATGTCACAAACTTACAGATGTCAGGGACTGGGGTACAGTCAGCCTTGCAGTATCCTTATTGAACTTGTTACTGAGGCATTGGATATTGCTTTAGGCAATTTGCTCCTTCAGAACCAATACTAGTCTTATAAATGCATAGGTAGGGGAACAAAGAAAGACAGAATTATCAGGAGCACTGTCCCTATTAGTCCAACTGATTTCCAGGGTTTTAACTCTTCCTCAAGTCCAGGAGTCATTTTCAACAGTACCACATAGAATTCCATGCCTCAGATTCAGAAAAACTCTGAAACAGAAAGAAAGATCTGCTTTTACCTCCCAAAATTCACTGAAGCTACATGGAATTATTGCTGTAGTGGTGGCTAGAGTGAAAAGTGAAACTGAAACATTTTGAAATTGATGAAAGCTGTTTAACTCACTTCCCTACTCTAATTTAAGCAACTGAAACCCTTAGCAGATTATCCCTGGAGACCATAGTAATGTAAAAAACACACACAATTTCCCAAAGGTTGAGAAAAAAAAAAAGCAAAAGAAAGGCAGATTATTTTCCCTGGAGCCAGAAGTGATTGCTCCTGAGAGATCAAACTATTCTCCTAGAGCCCAAAAGAAAAAGACACCAGAGAGACAGCCTCTGAGTCCTGGTGTGACATGTATTTCCAGAATGCTACAGAGAATGGCAGAACCAATAGATGCTGAAGATAAGTGAGCTATCCAGGCCATGGATATGATCAAGGACAACAGCCTTTCAACGAGCAAGCGTCTGGACTTGTTGAAAACTTTGGGGCTGAACAATTCAATTCTCAACTATTTATCAGAACGGGGAGGAAGGTTTTCTGTGCACAGACACAGAGTAACCAGAGCAAAGAGCAATTTCACTTCACTGAAAATGCACAAAATGGACCAGATGAGACACTTCTCTGTATATGCCACAAACAAAGATAAAAAGGAAAAAAAAATAAGCAAAGTCTTGGAGAGTAAATGCATGAATTGATGGAACCCTTTTGAAAGGCAGTTTGGCCTTATTTATCAGTGTGTAAAGGGTTCTCATTCTGACTTAGAATTCTAGTTCAAGGAGAAAAAAAATCTTACAGAAATATGTAAATAAATAAACAAAAGAGTATATCAAAGCATGTTTATTACAATACTTCTTCAGCAAGAAAAATTAAAAACTATGAAAATTATACTTAGAGGGAACAAAAGAATGTACATGATATTGTATGTCATGAAAATGATTCACATATATGCAAAGAGAAAGGAGCAAAATGCAAAATAGTTGCTATATGATGATCTTCTTTTGTTTGTATTCTTTTATATATTTTTGAGATTATAACATAACTGTCATTTCTCCCTAACCTTTCCTCTCTCTAAAGCTTTCCATATAACCCTCCTTGCTGTCCTTGCTGTCTTCCAAATCCATGGCCTCTCTTTTCATCAATTGTTATTGTATGCATATATGCATACACACACACACACACACACACATTCTTCGACCTGCTTAGTGTGTATAATGTTCCGTGTATGTATGTGACAGGAATGACCACTCAGTTTAGGAAAACCACTTGGTATATGCTCATCCCTGGGGAAGACTCTTTCTCCTGCTCTCAGCATCCCTTAGTTGCCTGTCGTTCTTTGCGTAGATTTGAGGCCTCGTTGACTCACCCTGTCCACTTTGGCATGTCTGTTGTCACTATCCTTGTTCAGCTAAACAAAACCGAAATTTTTGAATGAGCACTTACCTTGATGGAACTGTGCATCCTATTGCAGTATTCATCCAGGATCGTGTTCACAGAAGGGAAACCTGCAGCCCAGGGCTGCTCCCCTGTGTCACATTGTGCTTTGCTTATGCAAATGAGGAAAATGGTGATTAAAATGATATGGTTTGTGTAGTGGAAGAAATAAGAGTGATTTAAAAGGAACAAAATTAATTATCTTGAACAAACACTTGATACAATCAAATGTCAGCAAGGTCAAGTAAGATTGGATTTGATTGGTACTCTTGAACTTATAAGTTCTACTAAAATCCCCACAGGAGAAACCTACACTGTTTTGAGTTTCTAAGCTCTAACTCCAGCCCCTTTTCTATCAAAATAATTTAATGTATAATTTTTTTTCAAAACAAAACAAGACACCTGAAAAATCCAATTGTATAGCAGACCTCCTTATACATACTCATAAACCATGTCAAATTCTAATGGCCTCAGACTTCATAGCAAGTGACAAGTGAAAAGTCCATAGATGACATTCCCTTGTGAAACCCAGTAAAATTATATGGAAGTTATTATATTTTTATTTAAAAGAATAAATGTAACTATGCAGCATGGTGGCTGAATATGTTAGTTTCTTTCCACAAGGTTTAGTGATTTCAATGGCAGCACTTTGTCGAATGACCCACCTACCTTGGTAGGTGGGCTAGCTGGGAGGGCTCTTTTTTATCATAAATCTTGGTGAATTATTTGACCTTTGAATCTGTGTTCACATATGCTAGTGATTGTAATGCATATGTTATTAAAGAAGAATATCCTGAGAACAGTCATTCCACTACTCTCTCTGGGCACATAAGGTATTTTTTAATATTTGCTGTTTTATTACATTTGGATTTTTAAAATATTTAAATGGTCTTTTGATTTTTTTTAAAATAAGATATGAGTCTGCAAAGAAAGATGAATAATAAAAAGAATAGTTAGTCCTGCTTAAGTGCACAGAAAGACAAAGCTCAGGGACAATCTAGCTCCCAAACTTCTTTTAGTCAAGGAAAGGCACAATTAATCCCTGAAAGGCTGCATGGCAATGTCAGTGAGAATGTGACAAGGGAGAGCTATGCTGCAAGCCTTCAGCATTGCCAGAACCAGGTGTTAGCATCTTATACATGCCATCTAACTCATAGTGATAAGGATTTGGACCAAGGACTCCCAAAGGACAACAGAAGAATTGGTCTACATCTAATGGAGAAGGTAAGCGACAGAGAGGTGCAGCCTAAGAGAGAGCACATAATCTTCAGCTACTTTAAAAACATCTGCAAAGATCGGATTATGAAAAGACCTCAGCTGTGTCCCTTCCCATGGCCTTTGGCTGAAACCAACTGATAGATGCCATAACATCTGTCTTCTGGGAACAGGTAGGTCTCAGGACTGATGTGATAAATGGCATAGAATATAATTTTCCAAGTACTGTGATTTTTTTCCTCTGTTTAAACCTCTTCAGGATAGTAATGCATGCCATCACTCATTTTAAGAATTAGAATGAGTGGAATTATACCAAATGAGTGTGGAAACTAGGCTAAGTGTCGTAGAAGAAGCTAGAGATGCAAAGGGCAGATAGATGGATGGAGGCCACGTGAAATGCTACTCTTGTGTTGTAGGGAAATGCTTTAGCACTGTAATTATGAATCAGGTAACTTCACAGTTTAAGCTGTCTATAGAACATTAAGCTGTCACTGGGTCTATAGAAACATTCAGGGAAAGGGTGCTTTTCTAAGTCTACTCTAAAAGCAATCTTCCTTACCTCTATGCTTTACAAGGCAAATTGTAATATACATTAACTATGATGTGGGCCACAATAGACGGCAGATATCTTATGCATAGGCCTTTCTTGCCCTCTTATTCACAATATGAAGATATTCTTTGGAGGGAGACTAGCAAAATGTTGGAAGTGTAATCCATATCCTTATAATTCTGGAGAAATTGTTACTTCACAGGAAAAATAAGAATAGAACCAAGAGTGAGGAAAGAGCAAAGGATAAGCTTGGCTCTTTTAAGACCAGGACTTTCTCCAGGGAAATCGGCATTTAGTTCTAAGAACCAGAAAGCAATATTGAGACATAAATTTTTGCTAGTTGTATAATTTCCCCCTTGCAATTGATTACATCCACTAAAGCAGCACCCCCACTGTTCGAAAACATTTTTTAATGACAGTAGCTTCCTTGGAAAATTAAAACAATAAAAATATGTTTTATCTGTAAGATGACTGAAAATATTGAATTTAAAGTCCAGATTCCTGCCTGCAGTAGTCCACAACACAGATAGTTTAGTTGGAAACCATAACAGAGATACAGAGTAAATCAATGTATATCCACTCCTTATTACTAGAAGAAAGACATTTGGGGCTTTTTGTGATGCCCACTACTAGTCAATATGCACAAATCAGTGGAATCAATGGTTGGAAAATAATCCAGGACTGCCTCATATTAGACTATTCCATGCAGAGACTAGAGAGTTGGCTGTGAAGTTGAGAGAGCTTAACTGCTCTTGCAGAGAATCTGGGCTCAGTTCCCGTCACCCACGTGGTGGCTCACAAACACCTGTACTCCAGTTCCAGAGAATCCAATGACATCTCTGACCTTCAAAGACACATGTATGCATGTGGTACACATTTATCCATGCAAGCACAAACGTACATTTCTGTAATAAAGTATATATATTTCAAAGACTATTACACGTAAAGTTTTCTATTCAAATCCGCTGAGATGAAGAGAGTTTACATAAGAACTATTCTCTGAAGCTGCTTACAACTCTGATCACTAAATAACCCAAAATCTGAAAAGTTAACAATTTTATCTGAACATACTGGTGACAATGTAAACTGTGCTGCTGTATGTGAAACTCTAGATTCTATCCTGACAGAGTCCATGGCTATGAAGAATACATTAAAGTAACAGCAACCCCTCGGTGAGTTACCATAATAAACATGTATTTGGGCCACAAGTCAACGATACACCTGGGTAGCCCTTCTGCTCTTGCGCAGACTTAACTGAGCTTGGCTGATTCATCTGTGGATCTGCACCATCTGGGAGTTCAGAAGGAGGCTGGCTGTTCTTTTTGATCTCTTCACTCAGCTGGCATACTTCCTCTCTATTTCATGTAGCCTTTCAGTCCAGCACGCAGTGGGGACTTCTCTTGGAGCAGGTTAGGATTTAAGAGAATGAACAGGACTTCTTGGAATACAAGAGAGTCCCAATCTGTGAGGCCCAATTCCTAGGTGGGGTAGTAGTAGTCTCCATATTCCATAAAAAGTGCTAAAATTTCATATCGCATGGAGCATTTGACAAGGAAAGATGATAAGCACACACCCTTTGGGCAATCAGTTTACAATACGAGTCTTTCAGTGCCACAAAATTAACTGTGATTAAGTTAAAAGAACTTAATTAAAGGCAACATGCTATCCTCAAAGAAAAATAGTAATTGCTAGAAAGCTGATAAAGGCTGGATAAAATATAGGCAGTGGTGATATTGATTCTTTAATTTTGACAGAACCACAACTATTCAAAGAGAAATAGGGTGGAAGGGAATATGACATGTTTGTTCTGTCTGTGTAACTTTCCTATAAAGCTGAAATTATTTCTAAGTTACTCGTTTATATTTTGTATACATGATAAAGGAATAACTTGGGATATCAGCCAGTTTGGTGACAGTACCCTTGGCTAAGACCATTACTAAATCCTCCATCCTAAATGGAGACACTTCTGTGGGCTGGGAAAACTGGGCAGCATGAAGAATCCTGACAGGAGAGAAAGGGGTCTGGACAGAGACATGTCTCTGCAGGTTTCCAAGGCCACAGCTCACACTGAGCCTCAAGCTTCAGTGGGGAAATGCCAAGATCTACAGGGCAGAAGCTTTGCCAGTATCCTTTCTCAGTGTGACAGAAGAGGTTTAGCAGCTGGCTATGCTACTTATAGCACATACTACAGGGCCACCAAGCTGAAGCCTGGAACCTTTTTCTTCCCATTTAAGGGAGAACAATCTAGATTTTACTACCTCCTAATTTTGTAAGAGTGATTAAGTGTGATCTTTTTCAGTGTGATACCTCTGAGTCTAACGTTGAGACAAATGCAAAAGATAAACACACAGCGACAGTATGAAGCAGTCAGATCCTATAGTAGACACGGGCTCCTTCTTGGCTACTCCCTTCCTTCAAGAACCTCCAAATCCCTTCCAATGTGGTTATCAAGGGGATCTCCCTCCACCTTCCCTACTATATGCCCCATGGTGAGAAGCAGGACACACAGCCCAAATCTAGCAACTCTGAGTGTCCATGCCTGGTCACTGTAATTGGTCAAATGTTATTGATTGATCCTCAAACTGAGCTAATCATACTTTACCATACTTAATATAAGACTACTGGGAAAAGAAGGGTTTTCCTTTCAAATTCTAGCAAGTTCTGTAAAATCGTCTGACACTGAAGACCACCATGAGAAGAAACAATATACAGAGAAATATATCCTCATCATAAAGCAATTTACACCCCAGATGAAGGCAAACAAGGCCAGAGACATTGCTGGACTACAATATTTCTAGCCTAGATTATAGCTGGCTTTCTCCTATAACCTAAACAGTATAATATAATGAAGAATTAAAATACCTAAAAATTGGGTCTTGGGCTGAGAACTGACAGGGTACAGGTAATTATATTGTTTTCTTAAGTAGAAGGTCAACAGGGTTTGTTTAGTAGGTTCATGGCTGTGCAGATTTTTGTTGTGCTTTTGTGTCTGGGGAACACAGGTGTCAAAGGCCAACTGAGCTGACCATGATTTCCAGCCTTCACTAACTATCTCAGCAGCTTTACTTCAACCTGCCTCTCTGACATCAGAAAGGCCAGGTCCCACACTGCTTAACCAAAGAGATTAATTCTTCCTTCAGGAAGCCTTATGAAACCACAGGCATCATCCTTCAGCTTGAAAATAGATAATGTAATGATGATTTCCTAAGTCCTCAGTGTAGACTTCTAGCCATCTATTCTCCACCCACGAGGGCAAAATCTTCCTGTTTCAAAGAGACATAGATAAGAATGCACTTCCTCCTGATCATCCAGCTCAGTGACCTAAGAACAGGGAACAAGAAAAAGAAACTGCCAAACCAAGATGATTCCAAGACAGCACTGTCCTGTGACCCTCTGTTCTGTAAGACCAGCTCACCACATTTCTAGAATCAAACAGGTTGCTCCTTAAGATTTAAAAGTGATAGTTCCAAAACAGCCGTAAGTCCTGCAGTCCTATTCGATTGTGTCATAATCCCCAAGGCCCAGAGCCTGAAAGAAAAGGAGGTTCATTCGCAGTGGCTCTTTCTAACCTCAGGCAAGCTTGAGGAAAGCATTGAAATGGCCACATTTTAGCATCTCACCCCATCACACCTGTGCCAAGCCCCAGACTGCAACATTCTTAGCAGTCGTTAGGTATTTCATTCCAGTCTCATTTACTTATATATCTAATCCACAATTGACCACCCCCAAAAAAAATCAATAAAGAAAGAGGGTCAGCAATGCAGTTCCACCCCAAACCCTAGAACCAAGAAGTGGACATTTTATTTTGTAGGCTTTAACAAGCCATGAGGGGCTTGTCACCAGTTTCAAGGAGATGTGAGGCAGGAGACACTCACATGGTGCTTTGTAAGGAAACACTCATGGGGTGCTTCGTAAAGATAACTGGCAACATGGTCTGTCACCAGGACAAGAATGAATTCATTGATCCTTAAGCAGTAGGGAAAGTAATGAAGGCTTGATCTCATAGAGGCACAGCGAAGGCTGTAAAGCACTGAGGGATGGGATTGCTCAGAAGGTGTTGGAGCTAGACAGGATGTGAGAGAGAAGCAGCACACTCTGCCAGAGACAGACATCAAGCTTTATGGGCTGTGAATGAACACAGGCTCTTGTTTTCTCTTTGTTGGAGGACAGCAAGATGCAAACAGCTGGAATTTCTGTCTGCAACAGAAGGGAAGACTCTAAAATCCTTGTTTATTTTTCACTTAAAGAGGATTTGTCCTGAAAATTGTCAAGCTGGATGGATGCTCTTAAAGGATTTTTTAGTCAGAAAAAAAAATCCACATATAAAATATGCTTTGGTGAGCAGCACACGTTAACCTGAACTGTCGTGGGCAGCGAGGCGCCTCTAGGTCTGCTTCATGTGGTTTTTGGTGAGAAAAAAAGAAAAAGTCCTTTCTTTTTGACTTTTCATTTATCAGGATGAGAATACGGGGCAAAGAAATTCTGAAGAACTCTACAGACTATGGGAACACACAGGCTGAAAACAATTACACCAAAATGTGTTTGTGCTTATGAAAGCTAGAAGAGATACCCCAGGGACTTTGCCATTAGCTCCATTCCATCCACATCCCTTCCCTCACTAAGAGTCTATCACTTACTGATTCCTTTCAGTACAGTACCTTTCTTCCTTTGTCTAAGCTCCATGTTGGTCCCTAAATAATATTAAGTAATTGTCCTTCATATCATAGGAAAATTTAGGATGAGTTTAGCTATTGTAACCCATCCATCATGCCAAATATATAACTAGAGTGAATTAAACATTTTAGGTTGTGTGCCTCCCTTAGTTCCTAGGATGTCAAGAGGCACTCACCTGCGGTAGCTACACACGATTACGGACACTATTGGAAACTTCTGGGTTTAGCTTCCAGGAAGTTGTAGAAGACGTTATCTTTCTTACCGACAATCTTGGCCGCCATGCTCTTGTGCAGCCACAGAAATAGTAAGTTCACGTGGGCACCAGGACTGACATGTTCTTCCAATGCTGCTTTTCTGCAGACATCCATACCTCATAGTCTTACAATCTTTATGCCTCCTCTTCCCTGAGGATCCCTGAACTATCAGCACACATAGGGACAGATTCATGAAGTCCCACTCACTACCTGAGGAGCTGTTGACAACTGAGGCTACTGGGGAAGGGAGAATCAGTTTTCTTCAGTGGAGCAATGGCTAAAAGACTGTGTATGCTTGAATAGATGGCCGTACACCCATGGACATACAGAAAGCACCAAGTAGACTTGGTGAGGGTGTTGTTTTGTCTTTAGAGCACATAAAGTTAATTGAATAAAGTAGTGAGGAGATGAGTAGGAATTGGAGGAGAGAGAATGGATGTAGATTTGATTAAAAAAAATAGTTATATGCATGTATAGGTTTCTCAAACAATTGAAACAAACGAAGGAGAATGATGGGAGATGGCTCGTGGTTAAGAGTGATTCTTGCTCTTCCAGCTATTCAAAGTTTGGATCCCAGCAATTAAGTCAAGGGGTTCGCAACTGCCTATGACCCCAGTTCCAGGGGATCTGATGGCCTCCTCTAGCCTCCACAAGCACTCATGCACACACATAAATAAAACTGAAAACAAATCTATTTTATAAAAAAGAATTGGGAACTTAAAAGCTTAAATTTAAATTTTTTCAACCAGTTCAAAGGCCATCAAGCACCACCCAAGCATGCCCTGGCTAGGTCAGCATTGTTAATGCCCACAACGCTTATGACTCTAACCTTAGCAAAGAGAGAAACTTATTTTTCATCATCCATGGGATGTTGTAAAGTCCTTCCCCAGCACTGGCTTGAAGTTCTTTCCCCAACTTGGCCAGCTGCACTTGAATTCAAGGTTTCCACCCCAGAAGGAATGTAGCTGTGTCCAAGTAGGATGAGTCACAAATTCTAAGTGGAGAAGTTTTCATGTCTTCAAGAGCAGTGGGGAGTTCCATTTTTATCACAAAATAGTGCTCAGAGCAGGCCAAAACTAGAGTCTCTCCCATCTCATTTCCTCTTCTCCATTTCTTGCAACAGTGAGAGGGAGGGAGGAACTGACAAAACAGAAAGACTCTGAACCCTGGCAAAAGGCCACTTGGCTTTGTAGATTTACCAAGTAATCTTGTCCAAGAGAAAATGGTCCTTGAGTAACAGTATGGAACAGTAAACCCCTCTGGGATGCTCATTAAATGCTCATTAGCTGTCTGTAGAGAGTCCTAAAGCCCATGGACTCATGCTGTCCTATTTGTTGCTGCTAGCTCTGTGGGCTACCTCCCACCCCCGTCTTCTTTGGAGCTCATCTATAAAACCATGACACTGTTTTTGAAACTTGAAATAGTTTATCATCTCTCCAACACTGTGTGATGATGAGGGTTTTTATTAAGTAGTTTATTGATGGCTGATATTTTCAGGTAAGTTCCTACTTACGAATGTGTAAATAACCCAGGAATTTTTTTTATGTAGTTGTTGAGGATGAACCAGTTTCCGGTTGTTCATGTTTTTCAGCATATTTCTTTATTTAATCATTATATCTGCCCTGAAAATGTAAAGTACATTCCATTTGGTCCAATTTTCTAAGAAGCAGTCAGTGAAACAAGCTACTATACTACATACGTTGGAAAATATAAAGCTGAGAACACATAGTCCCTGCTCTTAGCTTCTATTTAAAGAAGAGGAGCAAAACAAAAAGTACATACAACTGTAATACCAAGTAGGTAATGAAAAGATTTTGGTTGTTAGTCAAAAGGGAACTAGGAGAACATAACTACAGCAGATTTTAGAAGGATCGTCATGCTGGCAGATGGAAGAAAGTGATCAAATAACACACACACACACACACACACACACACACACCAAAAAAAAAAAAATTAGGAAAAATACATTGCTAGGGATTCCACAAGAAATAAAATCTAGGACCAATGGACGATGTCAATTAAAGACAGATGGACAAACATTAGATTGATAGATGATAGATAGATAGATAGATAGATAGATAGATAGATAGATAGATCATAAATAGATAACAGTTAGATGATTAGATAGGTAGATAGAAGATAAATAGATGATAGATAGATATATACATACACATATACATACATACATAGATACATAGATGATATATAGATAAGATAGATGATAACCATCATAAAGAATTGGTATCATGGATCCCGATTCCCATGACCTTCTGTGTGCAAACTGAAGAAACTGTGGTCTAAGCTCAAATACCAGTGCAAGAAGAAAGAATTTACTCTGCTGACTTTTTGTTCTATCCCCGCTTGGCCTCTATTTGGGTGAGATGATACCCGTTGGTATGAGATAAGATCATATGACTTTCTAGTCTGGTAATTCAAATGCTAACTTCTTCAGAAAGTAGCATCACAGGCACACTTGGCAATGTTAACCAGTCCGCAACCCAGTTAAGTTGACAAATAAAGTTAGCCATCATTCCAGGCTACTAGAATGCTCTAGGTAACAGAGCAAAGATGCCTAGGTTAGGAGGTTTGTACAAGGGGACACAGGAAGTGTATGAAGAGATTTGTATTATGGGAAATAAGTAAGACAAATAATTAGCTGATGAGGGAGAGTGAAGAAATATGAACAAGTAAACAGAACCCTGCCTCTGGCAGTAAATGGAAAGCTAGTCACTGTAGAAGGGCATGGTGGAGGTGAAGGGTGTTGGGTCAGTTTGAGAGATAATTGCAGATCAAGGAGAACACTACAAAAGAACAAGGAGACTCTGACAGAGCAGCAGAAGCATGGCAGGCAAGCCCTGAGAGCATTCTTCACTCTTCAAGGACCTACATGTTCTTCTCCTGATGTTAATCAGCCACATGCTTTGGAACTCCTGGGATTCCTGGCATTTCAGCATTGTTCCCTCAGCCTCTCAAGTCCTCAGCCACGGACTAAGAATTAGAGTTACACTAACAGCCTCCCTGATTTTGACATCTCAACCTAGACTATATCATACTTGCAAAGATGTCGGATGTCCAGTTCTGGCATTTCTTGACTTCCCAAACCAGTGAGAGCCCATTCCCCTAAACTAATCCTTTATATCAATCCCTTTATACCATGCATACTGTAAGGGTTAACATTGGTTGTCATCTTGACTGGGCATGGCATAAAATAAAAGACAAGCTGCTGAGCAAGCCTGTAGGGACTTTCTTCACCCTAAGGGTGGACAGCACGATCCAGCATCCGTGGCAGCCCAGGTGAAAGAAGATCCTTTGCGTTTTGTCTGCTTGCCTTCATGTCTTGCTAGAATATTCATCTGCCCCATCGGTGTCTGCTTCTAACATGGAGTGAAAGGCAGTGGCCTTCCAAGGATCCGCTAGGCATTCAGTGCCAAACTGAGACTCCTGCAGGATCCGGCCTTGGGGACAGAACAGCTGCCAGATTAACCCATCTGGTAAAGACAGCCGCTGTAGGACTACCTAGACTGTATCACTGAAGAAATCATTTTTTAATATATAGATTAATCCTATCTGTTCTGTTTCTCTAGAGAATCCTAACATACACACAGAGAGAGAGCAAGAGAGAGACTGAGACAGAGAGACAGAGAGAGAAACAAACACAGATAAACAGACATACAAACACAGACACATACACAGAGTGTATTTATTCAGTGAGAAATAGAGAGGCTTTTAGGTTATAGAAAATAATTGAAGTAATTCCTTTGGAAAAAAAATTAACCTGAGCAATGAACAGGCCTAGACTGTAAAGGTTAACAGTTTGGGTTAACAATCTGGTGATTCAGATGCTAACTTCTTCTGGAAGTAGTATCTAAATGGCTTCGAAACGGTGTCTGGGATGTGGCAAAGACACAAGTCTCCAGACCCCAGAGCAATTTCCCATAATAAGGAGGAACTTTGCCTGCCTCTAAGGTCATTCTGTCTCTCAAAGTCTTCTTCCTTTAATGGATGCTACAGCCTTCATCAAGATTGTGGACATACACCTAAGTACAGAAAAAGAACAAATGGACACATCCAGGAATGTTTGATTAACACCCAAAGAGCCCAACCCTATGTTATTCCAGTTCATCAAGAATTACGTGGGATTGCTAAATGTTGATGATGGCAAGGACTGAAAGACTGACTCAGAAGAGGAAATCAAAGAAGAAAGTTTTTTTAAAAAATCTTTTAAAAAAAAGTAATTTAAAAAATAAATGTAAATGGATTACAAATTATTATTTTCTCAATCACATATAACATAAAATATAATTCATAATACTCATTTGTATTATTTAGACAATATTAATCAGAGTTACAGTTAATCAAAATACCAGTACTTCCCAGAAGCTATTTCGTTTTTGTCCTCACAAATAACTATTTGATGCAGGAAAAATACCCACTTAGAAAGATGAAACTATCTGATGCCTCTCAGTAAATGATGGATTCAGAATTGAAGCCCAGATCTAACTTTCTGTGTGATGTCTGCCCTTAAGCTGTCTGCCATTCTGCCCTTTGGAATGGTTTGCTAGAGAAAGTTCAAAACAAGCTGGAAGAAACAGCTGAGTTTCTCTTCTTTTAAGAGTAATAAACAGTGATTTTCTTGTGGCTGTACAAGCCATTAGAGCAGACGGTTGTCTTTTACTCAGGGCCACAAAGAAAACCTACCAACACAAATTACAGCTCCCGACCACAGCTGAACTGTTTGCAAAGAACACGAAGTTCTTCTTGCCCTGGAAATAAAGACAGGGGAAAGGACAGAGTGAGAAAGCAGTGACTGCCATTAACCTCACTTATTTTAAATAAGCACTTCGTCAATGAACAAAAGCAATCAGGAAGTTAAAATAAGCCAGATTCTAATGGATGTGTGTGCTTTATGTTTTGTGTGCCTGTGTTCACATAGGGACTCACACAGAATGGAAAGAGGGGCTCTGGAAAGCCAAGAGATCAAATCCACAGAAAGCAGAGGTCTGCCCTGTCAACTTCCGAACAACTACCCTTATGATATAGGTTATATATTGGCTTTTCTTCAGGTTAAAGCCCCGGGGTACATCATTTTATGAAGGTGATTATTTGCTAAAGTCTGTTTAGTAGAGGGGCAAAAATTATTGTAGTTTTAACTTTTTTTGTACATTTGTATTTATGTGTGGAGAATGGGAATGCACAAGCCACAGCATCCCTATGGGGACAACCTTCAGGAGTTGATTCTCCAGTTTAAACATCTAGATTCTGGAAATCAAACTCAGGCAGTCAGTCTCAGTGACAACGACTTTTACCAACTGATTCATCTTGTCACCGAAATTTTCAGTATTTTTAAACAGATACTTTAATCTGTTTAACATTAACATCTCTTTTACTATGCTTATTCATAACATCAATGAATTATAAATATAATTCTTTTATGACCATCTCAAGTAAATTTCAAGCTTGATGAGACAGGCTCACAAAAAGAGACTCCTAGGCTGGGCTAAGCATTCCTGCTACTTGGGAAGGAATTAGAGGAACAAGGAATGACCAAAAAAATGGGGAAATAGTGGTTAAAGCAACACCTGAAGAAAGGACAGAGGAAGAGGCCAAGAGACAAAAGAAATGACAAAAAAAATGGGGAAACAGTGGTTAAAGCAACACCTGAAGAAAGGACAGAGGAAGAGGCCAAGAGACAAAAGAAATGACAACAGCATGATCACAGCAGACAAAAATTAAAGTTTTCTTGTACTAAATCCTTTAATTGTGTGCATCCATGTGGCAGGGGTAAGTGTGTATGTGTGTGTGTGTGTGTGCGTGCGCATGTGTAGAGGCCAGAGAACAAACCAAAGTCAAGTTGGAAAGGTGCTATCTACTTTTGTTGAGAAGGAACCTCTAGATAGCCTGACACTTCCATATAAGCTACTCTGGTAGGCCAGTGAGTCCCAGGGCCTGCTTGTCTCTATGCCTTCCACACTGAGATCATAAGTGAGCATGGGGGGGGGGGGCATTAGGTGGTTCTAGTGATCAACCCCAGGTTCTTCTTCATGCCAGGCAAGCAGTTTACCCAGCTGAGACTGAGGCATGTCCTTAGTCCCCTGATTCCTTCCTTTTCTCCAGCCTTCATGACCTAGATGTTTCATGGTATCATCTGAATTACAAAGCCACAGCTATTGTGATGTCAACTTAAATAGCTACAAGGTATGTCCAGTTAATTACCTGTGACTTCTGCAGAAAAAGACCTAGAGTGGATGCAGGGGTAATGTGTAGCTTCAGTTAAGAGCTAAGCACGAGATGAAATGGTGGCTTACAACCATCTATCCCCCCTCTAGTGCCCTCTTCTGGCACACAGGTGTACATGCAGAGAGAGCACTCATATACATAAAATAAATAAATAAAATCAAAAGAAAGAAAGGAAGGAAGGAAGGAAGGAGAAGAAGGGCTAGGAAGAAGGACAGAAGGAACCACTCACAAGCACAGACCGAACTCTAAATAAAATAGCTGTTTTTTAAACTATTTGTGCAAGCAAAAACAGATTGAACAGCCCAAAAAGCGTAAGAATGAAGAAATAAGAAGTAAATCTCAAAAATGTTACCCTAGATCCTTAAAGCTGCAAGTTAAATAGTTATAATATTTCAGGTTGGAGCGTAGACACTAATGGCTAAGCCCTCTCTCCACTCCTATACAATAAAAGAACCTCCACAATATCACCATCCTTGATTTCAAGCTGTACTACAGAGCTATAGTAATAAAAAACACATGATATTTGCATAAAAACAGACACATTGATCACTAGAGCTGATTCAGAGAACCAGACGTAAATCCACACATCTATAAACACCTGTTTGTTTGTTTGTTTGTTTGTTTGTTTGTTTTTTATAAAGAAGCTCGAAATATTCAATTGAAATAGGAACGTGTCTTCAGCAAATGGTGCTGGTCTAATTGGATGGATGCCTGCATGTAGAAGAATTCAAATAGATTAATATCTATCACCCTCTACAAAACTTAAGTTCAACCGAATCAAAGACCTCAACATAAAACCAGATACATTAAATCTGATAGATGAGAAAGAGGGGAAGAGCCTTGAATGCATTGGCATGTTCTCCTAAAGAGAACATCCATAGTACAGGCTCTAAGACCAACAATAAATAAATGAGACCTCATGAAACTGAAAAGCTTCTATAAGGCAAAAGACACTGTAAGGCAATAGGACAAAACAACATGCTACAGATTGAGAAAAGATTTTTGCCAACTCCACATCTGACAGAAGGCCCTTATCCAAATGTATATAAAGAACCCAAAAAACTAGACATCAACAAACCAAATAATCCAGTTGAAAACTGGAGTACAGATCTAAACAGAGAATTTTCAACAGAGTAATCTCAAATGGCTGACAAATAATTAAAAGAATGTTCAGTATCCGTAGCCATCAGGGAAATGCAAATCAAAATGACTTTGACCTTTCAGAAAAGCTAAGACTAAAAAAATGCTGATGCTGATGAGGATGTGGAGCAAGGGGAACACTCCTCCATTGCTGGTGGGAGTGCAACCACTTTGGAAATCAATATGGCAGTTCTCATATAACTGGGAATCCATCTACCTCAAGACCCAGCGATATCACTCCTGGGCATATACCCAAAGGATGCTCCATCCTACCATAAGGGCACTTGTTCAACTATGTTTATAGCAGCTTTATTCATAACAGCCAGAAACTAGATGTCAGAATAACCTAGATGTCCCTCAAGCAAAGAATAGATAAAGAAAATGTACATTTACACTGTGGCATATTACTCAGCTATTAAAAAAAAGATAACATCATGAATTTGCATACAAATAGGTAGAACTAGAAAAAAAATCATGCTGAGTGAAGTAACCCTGACCCAGAAAGACAAACAGGGTATGTACTCACTTATAAGTGGATGTTAACTGTAGAGTAAAGGGTAATGACTCCACAATCCACAAATCCAGAGAGGCTAAGCAACAAAAAGTGCTCAACAGGGACAGCAAGGAGCTCCCTGGAAAGGGAGAGAATAGACTTTGTTGGTGGACCGGGGTGGGTGGAGATGAGAATAGGGGATTGGTGGGGGTGTGTTTGAGGGAGAGAGTATTGAGAAAGACTGGAATTGAGGCCCACTTTGGGGGTGAGGTTGAAACTTAGTGTAGTGGAAGCTCCCCGGAATCTATGAGGTGACGACGCTAGTGGGAGGAGAAGAGGGAGGGGGGGGGATTCAGGGGGGGAGGAGGCTACAGCTAGAATACAAAGTGAATAAACTGTAATAAATAAAAAAATTAAAAATAAATAAAAAAAATTTTTTATTAACCTAACCCTAACCCTAACCATGGCTCATAGGGGATCACAGAAACTAAACAGTCAGTCAGAGAAGTGCCTGTGTGTCTGAGCTAGGTCCTCTGCCTATGTGATAGTTGTATAGCTTGGTGTTCTTGTGGGAGCCCTAACAGTGGGAACAGGGATTGTCTCTAGTTCTTTTGCCTGCTTTTGGGACCCTTTTCCTCCTACTGAGTTGTCTTGTCCAGCCTTGATATGAGGGTATGTGCCTAATCTTATGGCAACCTATTAATTCATGTTTGGTTGCCATCCCAGAGAAGCCTGCTCTTTCTGAAGGAAAACGGAGAAGGAGTGGATCTTGGGGAGGAGGAAGATGCAAAGTGGGGAGGGAGCACTGGGAGGAGAGGAGGGAGAGGAAACCGGCGTTTGGATGTATATGAAAGAAGAATAAATAAAAAATGAAAATATATAATGAAAAAGTTATAATACACAGTGAAATTAAACCAATGTCTGTGGTGGAAATTATAACAAGGCAACACAATAAACTGTCACATGTCTAGATAAAGACCAAATCTAAAAGAAAAACTACTGACGCAATGGAATTATCTGAGATCTTCTGAATATTTTATTAACTGTGGTAAAGATTTTTGACTGAAAATTTAAAAAAAAAGGGGGACTGTATCGAAGATCATTGAAATTTTTATATGTATTTTCAATAACTCTTCCCATTTTTTTCTGTAGTGTGAAAGGATCGGCCTTCTTTAAGCAGCTATCTACAAACTCATTATTGTTCCAGACAGCACTGACTTCAGAACAAACAGAACTTAATCTCATTTAACCTGTCCTACATTTCTCAGAGGAAATGCTATAGACAGTCTTGAAGATGCCTGTCAGTTAATTTGTAACCATTTTTCATTCCAACATAGACCCGATAAAAGCAAAATGACCAACTTTCAGAGAATGACTCTCTCCTGAATATTGCATAGTTTTAAATTACACTGTTTCTGATTTTAAAAACATGAATTGTATTATTTATAGCTAAATCACAAACGACCATGTGAAGTAAAAGGCTGTGGTCCATCGAGGTAAGCACCATTCTGACTCCGGGATGGTTCAGCTCTAAGCAAACAATGAAGTGGCCGGTTGGCGTGGTGAATCTCCACAGCTGATGGGCCCGTGGAAAAGAGCAATGGGAGAGAACATTAGAGTGGCTTGCATGCAAGATCTACAGTCAGAGGCTCAGCCCTTGACAATCTGGCCTTTGCGGGAGGGAAAACAGGAAGAGCTGGAGGAAATCTTCCTTGCTTCTTCACGCCCCCTCGAGATTTCAGCTTGGAGGCTGTAGAAGAGGCAAGTGCTTCCACCTCCTGGAAGTCATAGCATCAGCTTCCCCTTCTGAACCCTCTGTCTCTCTTTTCCACCTCAGTGCATCAGTTGATTTCTGATCTCCTAGGCTAAGCAGCGTCAGGTCCTGTTAGCACTGGGATGGAAGAGCAATCTTTAAAGCTTGACCCCACACCTTCTCACCACTGCAGTGTCAAATACCGTGCCTGAGAATGTGCCTCTGAGCATTTTTGCTCAGCCTGCCATCCTAAAGCCAACACACAAAACCAAATCTAAAACGTCAGCAGAAAAAAAATCTCCCACTTCCGATATGGAAACTGTCCCAACCACAAGCCCCACAGAGTGAGGCTTGTCTGCAGAGCACTGTGCACTATGGACTGCCTTAGACAGCCAGCCTCGGACCCTCGGATCCTCAGATCCTAGAGAGATGAAGCGTTACCCCGGCAAGTGGTGTACTCAGTCCACAACTGAAAGTTTGACTGCTGTGCATGAGGACAAAACTCTGGAGAAGATCCCTGAAAGGTCACCGCGTGTCATCACAAGGCTACTGGGTGCTGGGGAAGCTCTCAAGACAGCATGACATCTTGCTCTTCCTGTGGAATGATTCAGCTCCTTAGGAGTAGAAGGTAGAGATGGGAGGAAATGGTGATGAGCAGAGGTCAGCCGCCTGTGAATTTTTTTGCTCTTAGCTGTCCTAGCTTCTGAAAACTGAAAATACAAAAGGAAATTGTGTCCTGTAAAAGAAGAACTCTGGGAACACAGGAAGTTTTCAACACAGAAAACCCTGAGGGGATAATTAAAGTCCACCACACTATCCCCTCTGTTTGTGCCATGGCCAGCACCCCTTCACACACACACACACACACACACCACAGTTAATGGTAAGTCACTCCTAAAAATGAGAAGTTAATACAAGAAGCAAAAAAAGGTGAAGACGTTAGAAACAATCTGCTCTCCTTAACAAGAGAGATAAGCAAAATTATTCGGAGCTTCCTCCTCACACACTCCTCCTAACAAACAATATTTCAGAAATGAGCTTGTCAGGCTTCACAACAATATGACTCTGGTCCTCACACCTGAAAGACCAGCATTTCAGCCACTGAGCTGTCTCCCCAGCCCAGCTACCTCGTGTGTGTGTGTGTGTGTGTGTGTGTGTGTGTGTGTGTGTGTGTGTTTTCTTTCATTCCATTTGCTGTCTTCTTTTCTCAAGAACAATTATGCACATATTAAATTTCTTTTGTCTGGCCTTTCTGTTACCTTTTATGTTTATACATGACTATTTTTCATCTTATTTTACTTGATTTTCTCAGAGTTATTTATGGTGCCCTGTCGGTATTTTCTACTCTTCTTATTCTATTTTTCTTTTACGTTTCTTCTAGTTGGGAGTGGTTTTTGTCTGTCTCTTCTATTTGTTTCTTGAGCTTTACCTAATTGAAGAGTAAGGTCCCTCCAATGATTGAAAAAGTGAATAAAAATTTTAGTGGAAATTTTCCCAACCATTTTTAGTGGTTGAAAGAGGACATAGCAATAAAATACGTGAGAAATAAATTTGAGTCTGTGATTATGGTTCATGTCTCCCTCTCTTTCTAAGTCTGGGGTACTCCACAGACTCACCACCCTGACCATATGCTTTGTGAAAGATTACGGTTAGCTTCCCAGGTGAGCTGTTGCAGGGATGGTGAGAAGAGAAAATTTCTTCCACTGGATTCTTGAAGTCTTGCAGACACAGGTTTTTGTTAACCTCATGAAAAAAAAAAAATCCAAGAAGAAAAGCCATGGTCCTCTTATAAATGTGTGTGGTAAGCAGAGAAAGGGACTATGCAACAGAACATTGGGCCCATAGGACCGGAGTCAACCCTGCTCAGGGCTGCTGAGCTACCTACCAGTCTCATTAGGTACATCTTTCTCCTTAGGGGAGATTAGAAAGACGTCAGAGGTTCTCTCTCAAGCCTTTTTCAAAAATGAGCAAGAGCTGGAGGTCAGCAGGAAGCAGACATCTGGTCCCATCCTGTGAGTGAACTTAACAGCATGGGTAGGGCCAGAGAAGTTGTTTCTACTGATGAGAAAAAGTACATAAATCCAGGGCCAGCAGACCCTGCTGGTAGCTCACCAAGCCCTGCTACCCACCCAGGAGTTAACTACGGACCTTTCCTGTTTAACTGTCTTTCTATTATTTCTCTGCCCCAGAGATACTCTCTGGCGATAGACGGCTAATCATCCCAGGCACAGCTCTCAGTTCACAAAAGATATGAGGCCGTGAACACATACAAAGATGTAACAGTGGCTCATTTATAGCCATGCTTTGTATAGGCTTTCATCCCTTCCTTGGCTCACTCTTCTTGGTGCACCCTGGAATCTCATACCAAAGAACCCACTTACAGCCAAGCCCTTGTCTCACCCTAAGATACAGCCTTGCAGGAGGGAGATAGTTTCACACTATCTCCGGGGATCTACCCCTTACTCTAAGTACTTGGGGTAATAGAAGGTCTAGTATGTTCTCAAACCAGCTACTGGGAGTACCCAAGTTTCAGCGGGTGTCTGGGTCAGAAGCCACGTGTGAAGCCGCAAGAGCTCACATTTTTGGAATGCCCAGTGCTTAACACAGGATAGTGTTTATCAGTGTGACTTCTCTTTCCCTTTCCAGAAACTGTGAGTATCCTTCCCAGGAAACATACTTTTGCGGGTACCTGGCTGAGCCCGAATGAATGCATCATTCGCATGTGTTTTATCATCATCACTATAAATTTAAGAATCATCTTTAAGTTCTTTTATTTCCACTCAAGTTTTTGCTCAAAGGAGACCCACAAAGCCATTGCCCTTAACATGAACTTAAGCTTTCTGATTTCTGCCAACAAATAATTTCAGATGTGTCCCCGTCTAGACATGGAAGGAGGATTCTGCAATACATCTGGCTCTAAAGGATTCTCCTGTTCACAGTAAAAGTAAGGCACAACATGAAGACTCCTGTTTTAGATGTGATAGAATTTACACTTCTCTTGTTTCTAAAAGGCAACTGCGTTTTCCAGTTAGAGCTCTCTGCTCCTTTAGCATACAAAAAAAATATACTGCTACTTTCTTATTTCAAAATCTCACCCTGCAATTATGCTGCTCTTCTCATCCATCTGTCTATCTGTTGTTGTACTATTTCTCTCCCTCTCCTGAGCCCACGAGCCCCTTTCGTTTTCTCCCTGTTAGCTTTCTACAACTAACCTATTATAGAAATGGGCTCTCTGTATAGGCCTTCCAGAAAACGCAATGGGGAAAAAACAAATCACAACTGTATCCCTAGACAAGACACAAGTCCCAGCTGATGTTTTGTATTCATTAGACGTGGGGTTCTGAGGAGCACACTAGGAGGCTCTGCAGCCTTTAGGAATACATCCTTTTGCAACCATCACAGTGCTTTGCCTTCCCTCTCTAACTTCTCTATAATTAACCAGAGGAAAACTCCTGTGATCCCAGTGAAAGAATAGCGTGCTCCTGATAGCAATAAACATATTCCCTCATCGGTTGAGCGAACAAAATATTCAGATCGAAGTTGCTGAGCCCAGACAGACTCCACATTCCTCCCAGGGCCCCTGAAGCCCCACTCTTCCTGAGCAAGCTTTCAGACTTCCCTAACTGCTGCCAGGGACCACAGCTGCCGCCCGCTACAAACAGGAAGCAGGGTGTGTGGGGCCAGGTGAAATGAAGTCAAAGACACAGGAAATCCTCAAGGCCAGAGTCCTGTCGTTGCCCAGGGGGATGTCCTATGCCTCAGTTAACTACACAATCCAGCAGCCTCCTGCGGTGGAGTCAGAGCCCAGATAGCATCTGTCCCCATCTGTCACCCAGAGCATGAATTCTGATGGAAACAGGCCTGCAGTTCAGCCATGTACCTTCCGCCTGACTGTAGAAGACCTTCGGAAACATGGTAGACCAAATCGTCTCCCTCTTTCACATCTTTTGTCTTCTCTTGTGCAAGCTAAACTGCCCTGGTTCCTCCCTCACTACTTGTTGAACACTTCCTAGAGGTTCTGTGTTCTTTTCCTTGCCCTAGGATTAGCATGGCTGGTTTCAGGGACAGTTTCAAACTCAGTTACTCAGCCTCTATAATCGATAATGTGTTGTTATCTGCTGCTGGTCTACTTCATTGTAGATTAATACCGGATGTTAGGAATAACTGTTAAACGTTCCTCATGAATTGTGTGTGCTGGAACATGCCTATAAATCCCAGCACCTTGAAGGATGAAAAGGGGGTCACAAACCCCATGCCACCCCAGAATATACAGCAGGACTCTGTCTCAAATCATTTTAAAGGAACAAAGTCTCACTACATATTAAAGTAGCTATTAGTCGTTATTTAACTTCTTCCACGTTTTTTAATACTCAGGCAGAGGAATTAGAAAAATAATAGCACATCACTCTTTCACAATATCAAAACAAACTTTAAAATATCAAAGTATTTCAAGAATTTTTCCGTTTCATGTAGCATCACACCTGAAAAGAATTATCACTGAAAGAGAGAAAAAATTAAGATGAACAGGAAGAAAATGAACACTAAAATAGATGGGAAATCACAGTATCCAGATATCAGAAGAATCACATGGAGTATGAAGAAATATGGGAAGTAAACTTAAAAAAAACTATTTTTGATTATGTGTCCATGGGAAAAACGTAGCTTTGTGAGTATATAAATATTTAAGAAAACTGCAAGCCCCTTCTCTCTTCACAGCTTGAGAAGCCAAATACTAGACCCTGCCAGGTCATCATACCTTACAGGAACAGGCTGAGCATAGGGAAGGAGAAATAGAAAGCAAGGAGACAGGAAAGAAAACAGGAAGGACTAAAGTAGTGACAGAAGAAGCCAAGGGTATTTGCCTCACTAAACCACCATTTCTGCCAAAAGAATATGGGTGTGAAGGATAGTTTAATTGTCAGCGGTCCATCTCTCCTGTCCTTCATTGTAGTTCCACTCCTGTCGATTTTCACAGTACTCAGCAGAAACATTTCCTACCCTCAGTATCTGGTATGCATTTGTGACAAAGAACACAGCATAAATACCGAGAACGGGAAAGCAGAAGCAAGACCACACTCGGACTGAGTGTGCAGGAACAGAGGGAAAGAACAGTTTCTTCCTGGCTTCAGAATGTGTCTATCAATGAACAAAAAGAGTTGTGTGTGGGCTTGTGCTGCACCGCGCTCTGTTTCGCTTTGTTTTATTTAGTTTTGCTTTCCAGAGTATAGCATCTGTTGAGACCTTCAAAAAGGCAAAGAAACTCGGCTGCAGGTTTAGCAGAGGAGAGCTGTGTTTCCTGAAAGAGAGCAGCAGCAGATGCAAGGAAGACACTTACCGAAGGGTTATTTCACACTCTCTGCTTCCTGGGTTTGGGCTTTCCTTTGGCCTCTACACAGCATTCCATTTGCATGTTGTTATCTTTGTTGAGTGGAGCAGAACAGGCAAAGCCAAACTGATGACTTTCAGAGTCCTCACTCAGTGTCCTGAGAGTTTGAAGCTGTTTCCCGGTACACTTGGGATAGTTTCTCAGGCTAGCTACAAAATCTCTGCCATGTCTGTGAATTTATTTTCTCGTCTGGTGTTTCTCCTCCGTAAACTCTTCCAGATGGGTTTAGTTGCCTTGGAAGTTCCCTGTTGTATGTAAAATTATACCTCATGTTCACTCCAGTCTGTCTGGTATTCACACAAGAATATAATGAGCAGAAACAAGTTTTAAAAAGGCTCCCAGGTACTACACGTTTTAAATGCAATAATAGATTTAGAGTTTATTATTATTTTTTATTGTTGTGATTTTTTAAAATTCTTTATTAATTACACTTTATTCACTTTGTATTCCCCCTGTGGTTCCCTCCCTCCTCCTGTCCCAATCCTTTCCTCCACCCTCTGCATGCATGCCCCTCCCCAAGTCCACTGATAGGGGAGGTCTTCTTTTTCTTCCTTCTGATCCTAGTCAATTAGGTCTCATCAGGAGTGGCTGCATTGTCTTCTTCTGTGGCCTGGTAATGCTGTTTCCCCCGGGGGGGGGGGGTTAATTAAAGAGCAGGCCAATCAGTTCATGTCAGAGAAAATCCCTGTTCCTATTACTATGGAACCCACGTGGATACTGAACTGCCATGGGCTACATCTGTGCAGGGGTCTTAGGTTATCTCCATGCATAGTCCTTGGTTGGAGTATCAGTCTCAGGAAAGACTCCGGTGCTCAGATTTTTTTTGGTTCTGTTGCTCTCCTTGTGGAGTTCCTGACCTCTCCAGATCTTACTGTTTCCCACTTCTTTCGTAAGATTCCCTGCACTCTGCACAAAGGTTGCCCATAAGTCTCAGCATCTACTTTGATAGTCTGCAGGACAGAGCCTTTCAGAGGTCCTCTATGTCAGGCTCCTGACTTGTTGCTCCCTCTTTTTTCCTTCTGATGTCTATCCTCTTTGCCTTTCTGGATAGGAAGTGATCATTTTAGCAAGAGTCCTCCCTCTTGATTAGTTTCTTTAGGTGTACAGATTTCAGTAGGTTTATCCTATATTATATGTCTATATGAGTGAATATATACTATGTGCATCTTTCTGCTTCTGGAATAGCTCACTCAAGATGATCTTTTCCAGATCCCACAATTTACCTGCAAATTTCATGATTTCCTTGTTTTTTTTATTGAGTAATATTCCATTGTGTAGATATACCACAATTTGTGCATCCATTCCTCCACTGAGGGGCATCTGGGCTATTTCCAGCTACTGGCTATTATAAATAAGGCTGCTACAAACATGTTTGAGCAAATGTCCTTGTTGTGTACTTGAGACTCTTTTGGGTATATGCCTAGGAGCGGTATAGCTGGATCTTGAGGAAGCGCTATTTCTACTTGTCTGAGAAAGTGCCAGATTGCTTTCCAGAGTGGTTGTACAAGTTTACATTCCCACCAGCAGTGGAGGAGGGTTCTCCTTTCTCCACAACCTCTCCAGCATGTGTTGTCTCTTGAGTTTTTGATCTTAGCCATTCTGATGGGTGTAAGGTGAAATCTTAGGGTCGTTTTGATTTGCATTTCCCTGATGGCGAATGAGGTTGAGCATTTCTTTAAGTGTTTCTCTGACATTCGATATTCCTCTATTGAGAATTCTCTGTTTATCTCTGTACTCCATTTTTCAATTGGCTTACTTGATTTTTTGCTGTTTAACTTCTTTAGTCCTTTATATTTACTAGATATTAGTCCTCTGTCAAATGTAGGGTTGGTGAAGATTCTTTCCCAACCTGTAGGCTGTCGTTTTGTTCTGATGACACTGTCCTTTGCTTTACAGAAGCTTTTCAGTTTCATGAGGTCCCATGTATTGATTGTTGCTCTTAGAGCCTGTGCTGTTGGTGTTCTGTTCAGGAAGTTTGTCTCCTGTGCCGATGAGTTCAAGGCTCTTCCCCACTTTTTCTTCTAACCGATTTAACGTGTCTGGTTTTATGTTGAGGTCTTTGATCCACTTGGACTTTAGTTTTGTGTAGGGTGATAATATGGATCTATTTGCATTTTTCTACATGTAGACATCCAGTTAGACCAGCACCATTTGTTGAAGATGCTGTCTTTTTTCCATTGCATGGTCTTGGTATCTTTGTCAAAAATCAGGTATCCATAAGTGTGTAGATTTATGTCAGGGTCTTCTATTTAATTCCATTGATCCACCAGTCTGTTTCTATGCCAGTACCATGCAGTTTTTAGTATTGTTGCTCTATAGTACAGCTTAAGATCAGGGATGGAGATACCTACTGAAGATCTTTTACTGTAGAGAATTGCTTTAGCAATTCTTGGTTTCTTGTTATTCCATATGAAGGAGAGAATTTTTCTTTCCTGGTCTGTTATGAATTGTGTTGGTAATTTGATGGGAATTGCATTGAATCTGTAGATTGCTTTTGGTAAGATGGCCATTTTTACTATGTTAATCCTGCCAAGCCATGAGCATGGGAGATCTTTCCATCTTCTGATATCTTCTTCTAATTCTTTCTTCAGAGACTGGAAATTTTTTTCATACAAGACTTTGACCTGCTTGGTTAGGTTCACACCAAGGTTACTTTATGTCCTTTGTGGCTATTCTGAAGGGTGTTGTTTCCCTAATTTCTTTCTCAGCCCTTTTGTCTTTTGTATATAGGAGGGCTACCAATTTTTTTTGAGTTAATTTTGTATCCGGCCACTTGGGTGAAGGTGTTCCCTGGTAGAATTTTGGGGGTCACTCAGGTATACTATAATATCATCTACAAATGTGATACATTGACTTCTTCCTTTCCAATTTGTATCCCCTTGATCTCCTTTAGTTGTCTTATTGCTCTAGCAAGGACTTCAAGAACAATGTTGAAGAGATATAAAGAGAGTGGGCAGCTTTGCCTTGTCCCTGATTTTAGTGGGAATGCTTTAAGTTTCTCCCCATTGAGTTTGATATTGGCTATAGGCTTGCTGTATATTGCCTTTACTATGTTCAGGTATGTGCCATGTATCCCTGATCTCTCCAAGACTTTAAACATGAATAGATGTTGGATTTTGTCAAATGCCTTTTCAGCATCTAAGGAGATGATCATGTGGTTTTTCTCCTTCAGTTTGTTTATGTGGTGGATCACATTGATGGATTTCCGTATATTGAACCACCCCTGCATGCCTGGAATGAAGCCTACTTGGTCGTAGTGGATGATATATTTGACATGTTCTTGGATTCGGTTTGCAAGTATTTTGTTGAGTATTTTTCCATCAATGTTCATGAGGGAGATTGACCTGAAATTCTCTTTCTTCGTTGGGTCTTTGTGAGGTTTAGGTACCAAGGTGACTGTGGCTTCATAGAATGAGTTTGATAGTGTTCCTTCTGTTTCTATTTTGTGGAATAGTTTGAAGAGTATTGGTGTTAGCTCTTCTTTGAAGGTCTGGTAGAATTCTGCACTGAAACCATCTGGCCCTGGGCTTTTTTTGCATGGTAGACTTTTGATGACAGCTTCTATTTCCTTAGGGGATATAGGACTATTTATTTAATTTGTTTACCTGGTCTTGATTCAGCTTTGGCATGTAGAATCAGTCAAGAAAATTGTCCATTTCATTTAGATTTTCAAATTCTGTGGCATATAGACTTTGGAAGTAAGAACTAATTATTGTTTGGATTTCTTCAGTGTTTTGCCTTCATTTTCATTGAATTCTAGGAAGTCTTTAATTTCTTTCTTTATTTCTTCTCTGACCTAGCTGTTATTTAGTAGCACGTTGTTCAGTTTCCATGTGTGTAGGCCTTTTGCTATTTTTGTCATTGAGGTCCAGCTTTAGTTTATGGTGGTCAGACAGAATACGAGGGATTATTTCAATCTTCTTGTATCTGTTGAGTTTTGCTTTGTGACCAACTATATGGTCTATTTTGGAGAAGGTTCCATGAGGTGCTGAGAAGAAGGTAAATTCTTTTGTGTTTGGGTGAAAGGTTCTGTAGATGTCAGTGAGGTCCATTTGATTCATGACCTCTGTCAGAGTTATTGTTTCTTTGTTTAATTTCTGTTTTGTTGACTGGTCCTTTGTTGAGAGTGGGGTGTTGAAGTCTCCCACTATTAATGTGTGGGGATCTATGTGTGGTTTAAGCTTTATTAAAGTTTCTTTTACAAATGTTGGTGCCCTTGCATTTGGGGCACAGATGTTCAGGATTGTGATGTCTTCCTGGTGGATTTTTCCTTGATGAGTATGAAGTGTCCTTCTCTATCTCTTTTGATTAATTTTGGTTGAAAATCTATTTTATTAGATATTAGAATGGCTACTCCTGCTTGTTTCTTGGGTCCATTTGCTTGGAAAACTGTCTTCCAACCCTTTACTCTCAGGTAATGTCTGTCTTTGTGATTTAGGTGTGTTTCTTGAATGCAACAGATTGTTGGGTCTTGTTTTCTGTTAGTCTACGTCTTTTTATTGGAGAATTGAGTCCATTGGTATTGAGGGAGATTAATGACCAGTGGCTGTTAGATCCTTTGATATTGATGTTGGCTATGGTAGTATGTTTGTGTGGTTGGCTACTTTTTGTTTTGCTGTAGTGAGGTTATTTATTTCCTGTGTTTTCTTGAAAGTAGTTTTCTTGGGTTGTATTTTTCCTTCTAGTATCTTCTGTAACACTGGATTTGTATGTAGGTATTGTTGAAATTTGTTTTTGTTGTTGAATATCTTGTTTTCACTGACTATGAGGACTGAGAGTTTTGCTGAGTACAGTAGCCTAGGCTGACATCTGTGTTCTCTTAGGGCCTGCATGATATTCATCCAGGCTCTTCTGGCTTTCATAGTTTCTGTTGAGAAGTCAGGTGTGATTCTGATGGGTTTGCCATTATATGTTACTTGGCCTTTTTCCCTTGCAGCTTTTAGTATTTTTTCTTTGTTCTGTATACTTACTCTTTTGATTATTATGTGGCGGTAGGATTTTCTTTTCTGGTCTAATTTATTGGGTGTTCTGTAGGCCTCTTGTATTCTTACTGGCCTCCCCTTTAAGTTGGGGAAATTTTCTTCATTGATTTTGTTGAAAATATTTTCTGGGCCTTGGAGCAGGGAATCTTCTTTTTCCTCTATTCCTATTATTCTTAGGTTTTGTCTTTTTATGTTGTCTTGTATTTCTTGGATGGTTTGTGTCAGGAGTTTTTTAGATTTATTATTTTCTTTTCTTCCATTGTATCTTTCACACCTGAGATTCTTTAAAAATATGGAACGCTTCACGAATTTGCATGTCATCCTTGCACAGGGGCCATGCTAATCTTCTCTGTATAGTTCCAATTTTAGTATATGTGCTGCCGAAGCTAGCACGAGTTCATTATTATTATTTTCTGGTCACGATAAAAGAAGGTTTCAAACAATCTGAATATATTCAGTTTGCATTTATAATATGCCCAGAATGATAAACTGGCTCTGCAAGAGATACAGCATTTTTTTTTTCTTTAACACAAGACATGGTCCTTGCACCTACACAGTTTAAAAATTGAATTAAACCACTTGGAACATTGAAGAGGCAGGCAGTAAGAAAGGTCTCAGGAGGACTAGATCTGCCAACAATCTTGAACAATGAGGATCCCTGCAGAGGTAAAGAGAGAGAGGCCTCCAGCCTGGGAACAGCAGGATGAAAGTAAAGAAAGGGAACCTTTGAGAGCATTCAGGAACAACCAGCAGACCTAAAGAGGAAGCCAGCAGAGACAGCAAATTAATCCCTTAAGAGAGTTTCATTCTTTTGACTGTTAAGAAGAGTTCGGGTTTTTCTGCTCTTTAAGATATCAAGCACTTTAAGCAGGCTTTTCTTTTTCTTTTAATTTTCTTTTTTTTTTTTGTATTTATGTCAGTCTCCACTTTCTTTCTTCTTCTTTTTTTTTTATCTTTTGTAGAAATTTATTTTTCAAAGAGTTTAAGGTCCACACAGAAGTTAAGGGAAAAGTACAGAAATTGCCAACCAGAGTGGTACATTTGTTCTGTTGATGATCCTACACTGACATGGTAATTCTTACCAAGACCCATCACTTACTACATATTACAGTTTATAGCAGAAATGGAGTAAAAGAAGTACACGCCCACCCTTCTCAAGTCCAATAATGAATGTCAGAAAGAAGTGCAAGTACATGGAGGCCAGAATGTGGACTAAGCATGGACCGAGCCGCAGTTGTTCTGTTTGGGAGATTTTTATGGGCATACACTTGTTACCATTTTATACAGAGACATTTAGCCACTTTCAACTCCATTGGAAAATTAAATTATCACCAAACACTACACCCAAGAAAAAGACAACATGTATTTCACTAAGGTTTTGGAGAATCAGTAGATTTCTTGCTCCTTTAAAGCTGAATAACCCCCAAAGAGGCCCTGTACAATCTATGTTCATATGAAATCCTGCAAATTATTGTGACATTTCTGCTTCTATTGTTCACCACTGCAATTCCTGTAAAGTTTTGTATCCAGTTGGGCCAAAGTTCATATAAAGCTCTAAAGGACCTATCGACAGAAGATTAATCTCACCAACTTGATGAGATTAATGCACACCTAATGAATTAATGGAAAGTATTAACTCAGGATGGAAGACCCACCCTGAATATGGGCAGCCATGTCCATGTACCAGGCTCCTAGACTGAATGAGAAAGAAAGATGAAGAACACAGCTTGAGCGGCAACATTTACACCCTGCTTCCTGACTGTGGAAGCAATGTAGCCAGCTGCCACTCAGGGTCCTGATGCCATGACTTTCTTGCAAGATGGATGGAATCTTCTCATACTGCTAACTTAAACAAATCCATCTTTGCCACAACGAGAAAAGTAATTAATAGACTGTCAGTTCTTATCATCATTATTCTGTAAAATTATGTAGTGATACAGTCATAATTTCTTTTTAATCCTTCCCACTGTCCTACAAGGTAGGTACCATATGCCCATTTAAAATACAAGGAAGAGTCTGTCAGAGGCCCTCTGCAGTAGGCTCCTGTCCTGTTATTTGTTTTCTCCTACATCCAATGCCCATCCCATTTGTCTTTTTAAGTGAGGATTGATCATCTTACCCCGTGTCTGCTTTCTTGTTTATCTTCTTTAGGTGTATAGATTTCATTATGTTTATCATATCTTATAGGTCTATATAAGTGAGTATATACCATGTGTGTCTTTCTCCTTCTGGGATACCTCACTCAGAATGATCTTTTCTATATCCCACCATTTGCCTGCTGATTTCATGATTTCCTTGTTTTTGATTGCTGAGTAGTATTTCATTGTGTAAATATACCACAATTTCTGTATTCATTCCTCCTTTGATGGACATCTGGGTTGTTTCCAGGTTCTGGTTATTACGAATAAAGCTGCTACAAACGTGGTTGAGCAAATGTCCTTGTGTGTGTACAGTGTATCAAAGCAGATCCTGAGACTCATAACCAAAACTTTGGCAGTGTACAGGGAATCATATGAAAGAAGGGGAGTTAGTATGATATGGAGAGGATAGGAGCTCCACAAGGACCAAATATATCTGGGCACAGGGGTCTTTTCTGAGACTGATACTCCACCAAGGACCATGTAGGGATATAACCTAGAACCTCTGCTCAGATGTAGCCCATGGTAGCTCAGTAAACAATTGGTTTTACCTAGTAAGGGGAACAGGGACTATTTCTAACAGGAACTCAATGACTGGCTCTTTGACTCCCCACCCCCCCCAAGGGAGGAGCAGCCCTGTTAGGCCACAGAGGAGGACTTTGCAGCCAGTCCTGAAGACACCTGATAAAACAGGGTTAGATGAAAGGGGAGGAGGTCCTCCCCAAGCAGTGGACTTGAAAAGGGGCAGGGAGGAGATGAGGGAGGGAGGGTGGGATTGGGAGTGAATGAGGGAGCATACAGCTGGGATACAGAGTTAATAAAATGTAACATAATAAAAAGAAAAAAGAAAAGAAAATACAAGGAAAAACAGAGGCTTAAAGGGGTTGAATAGTGTTCCCTAAATCATATACCATCAAGGAATAGTGCTAGGATTTATGATCTATCATGAACATCAGGAGCAGTAGAGAAAAGAAGATTAAAGATTTCTGGGGGTGGGGGAAGCACACAGAGAGGAAAAGACCATATAGCTTGCACAATGACTGATCTAACAGTCTTTGTTTTTTCTACTTTTTTCTTTTAAATGTGAGGCCACAGAGGGCTTACCGTTTAAAAGAACATTCTACTTTTCTAGAGGATCCGTTCAGTTTCTGGTACCTACATCTGGTTCCTCAGACCCACCTGTAACTGTAACTGCAAGGGATCCAGTGCCTCGGGCCACTGCAAGCGCTTGCATTCCTGCATTCATGTGCAGACGCTCACACACACACACACACACACACACATACACACAAAACAAAATTATTTTAAAAAACAGCTTTAAAAAAGAAAAAGAGCAACTGAAAAGAACAGTAGACACTGATGGGAGAAATCTACAAAGAGCCAAATGCTTGGTTTCAACTATAAAGTCTGACACTAAAATTCACTGCCTTCGTCATAAACTACTTGTGTGGACTCTACACCTATAAATCAGCCAGGGCATGTGAGCTGCTCTTGAAATCAAATCCTCCTTCCTTCACAAATCTTCATTTCCTCTAACAAAAACTTTTGGCTTTAACTTTTAGATATTTTATTTTTCTATATATGTACATATGTATATATATATATTTTTTTCACTTGTGATTTCTTTGGTGTAATTTTATTTGAAGTGAATACAATCTTTGTCTCACAGTTAACCTATATAACACAAGAAGTCATCCAAGAAGCCACAAATAGCTCGAGAGCAAACCTGGTGAGCTTCAGGTGATGGATTCCTGTACCACATAGAAATGTTTTACTCTCCTAGGTGTTATCATAGGCAACGCCTAACCAAAAGGCATAAAGACATGAGGAAAATGCTGCAGGTTGCAAATCAAACCCAGCAAGGAGAGAAATAGTGCCCTGGGAAAGATGTTTACTCAAAGACCCATTGAGCTTATTGCACTGAGGTTTTTTCAGGCGGAAGAGCTGATTGCATTACTTTTGCAATAGCCAACATTTGCTCAAACACAAATAAGAGTTCCTCTCTGTGGGGAGATTTTTGCTGACAAAGAGCAATCCCTCTTGGGAGCTTGTCTACTTCTTGATTAAACGTGAGAACGTCCCAGAACACAGTCTGAACATCCATCAATCCGCCTCATTTGCACTCAGGTCTTCACAGTGCTGCTAGAGTTTCATGGATGAGACTACATACCAATAATCCACCCTAGGTGGGTTTGGGAACTGAGATGACACAATACCACTGAAACTGACTAAATGCTTCAAACTCTCTGGATCCTCTCCTGCTATGGCCAACAGGCTGGCTGGAGGTCTTCGTGTGATATCTGGATAGAAACGACAAATAGACAAGCTTTATTGGTGCTGGCAGTAATTCCAGGCACTTGAGTATTAAAGAACCAGTGTCTGGACTTTCAGATTCTTACGGCTCCCATCTCAAGTGGCCAGACACCTACAAAGCTGTTAGTTCAGAAGCTTTCTGGTCTGATTCTCCACAGACAGTTGCCGTATCTTACGTGAACCATGACTTATAATCCCACCTACTATTTGCCAGAAGTGTTAATCGTCCTGGGTGTTAGAACCCTTTGCTCCTAACAGAAACTAGCACTACAAGCTGTTGGGCCTTCACTGTCAGGATCACCAACATATAGGCAGCTTCTCAAGCCTTCTAGTGGCCACGTCAAAGCAACTATGTCTAAATGTGCCTTTACAAAAGTTTGCTCTCTGTCACGTGCAGGCAGATGTAAGACTTCATGACACAGTCTGTATGATACAGAGCCTGAAACCTAAGAGCTGCCTGACAATTTTAAAAGGATGCAAAGGCACAGCAGATGTTATCAAACCGTGAGTACTGAAGACGGAAATGCCGGTGGCGTTTGGTCAAAGGGAAATGCTCTGATCTTAAACAGCAGACGACCTGCTGATTGAAGCAGCAACAAAGAGAAATGAGGAGTGTTTGATAACTCCTCTGTCCCACCTTTAACCAATGATTCAAGGTTAGAGCTAACGAGTGGGCTGGCAGAGATGGAAGGGTGCATCCCTTGGCTAAGGGTAGCGTTCTCTGTTTGAGGTCTCACAAGCTGACAGAACTCATAATCTGAAATTTGGCAGGGTTAAAAAAAAAGGCAACATGTGTACCCTAAACCAAAGAGGCATTTAACAGAAGTAGCAAAACAGTGGCCTTTGAAGGGCTAAGAATGGTGTCCTATCCTATATGCCTCAAAAGTCTACTAGCCAAAAAATGAGCTATCATTTTTCCAAATAAATCCACTGTTAAAGTCATCATTTAGTTGGATAGAATGGGAATATAATGTGCAGAGAAGACAAGATTAAGGAGTTAAATGCCAGAGTGTAGGCTTAACTGTGGTTTCAACACAGGGCAAGCAGAGAAGAGAGTAACTGGGCAGAATACTTAAGAAGGCTCTTGTATCAATTTCCACTCATCTCCTCTCCCCAAAGGTTTCACTGCCTCTCACATCAGCACCCTGGAGACCAACCTTCTAACCTTCAAATGTTGCCCATCCTGGTAGCATCAACAGCTCAGGCCCAGCCAAGGCCCAGGGCGAATATCCTTCAAGTTTTCACTGCAACATCCATTCTTGCCCCTCCCTGGTCCAAGCTCTGTCTTCTCCATAAAAGATGTTTCTTACTCATGGCACTTGGCAGAGAGAAAACAACTTGAAGCCTTTTTGTATTGCTAAAGGCATCCCAAACCCAGTCTACAAAAGCCAGGGATGGCTCAGTGGTTAAAACAATGGTTCTATACCAATGCTATCTGGATCTGCATCATATAGCAAAGCTATTTACCCCCACAGTGAGGCTTTCTCTTCAGTGTCCACCTCAGCACTAACATGGAGACAAATGGGAAAAACAGAAAGAACAAAATGGCAAAGACAGAAGCCCCAGGCAAAATGATCAGGGGATATCTTCTCATTGAGAATTTCCAAAGAGGAAAACTAAGTTCTCCCCAGCAGGAAAAGACAATTACGGTGACAAAATTACCACCATTTGTTTCTCTTCTTTTTCCAAATGAGGCTTTTAATCATACTTATTATTTTTCCCTCTTCTGCTACAGTACATCGGGTGAGTCTGAGAAGGAACTATGCAGTTCGGTTTCTATGATTCTACAGAGCTACACAAAGCCACATAGATACCCTGCTGAAAAGGTTTTCTAGATGTAGAATGCAGTGCAGTTATTAAATGGAGTCATGGGTTTAATTGTGTCTAACCCAGGACATAAATTCTAATTCCCAGTACTTCAAAATGGGAACTCACTTGGAAATAGGGTAATTACATACACAATTGCATACCACATGGATCAGAATAGGCCCATACAACCATTGCTCACATAAAAGTGAAATTTGTATACAGACAACACAAGGTAAGAGCACCATGTGACGATGAGGCAAAGATCAGGGTGATTGCAACTTACTGTTGCAATGGCTGTTAGAAGGTCATGAGCAGGTGATGGAGTGAATGGTAAAGACACATGAATGCACCAAGCTACAGATGCAAGAGACCTGAGCCACACAGAAAGAACGAATCCAAAGAATTCTTGAACTTTTGACTAGAAGAAACACACATCCCTGGGGGTGAACTCTGTGTTTCACAATTGGAAGCTAAGTCCAGAAGGGGCATGTATTAGGATGTTTCTCTGCAGCCCAGCCCCTTATCCACTCACCAGAGAACTGTAGGTGCTCCTGGAAATGAAGGCCAAGCTCCAAAACCAGGAGAGAGAAGCTGACAAGACCTCGAGGGTCATTGTCCAATCTGACATGTATGTGACCAACTTTATCAATCAACTGGTAAAAGAGAATAGGATTATAAGTTCAACCAGAGTTGAACTAATAGTCCATCACTGCCTCACCATGGCCCATCCCATTCATCTGCATAGCACTCACTCTATAAAAAACTTATAAGTGTCTATTTCTAGAGCCTGCTGGAAACTGAGTAGTAGAAGTAAGTCTGACACTCAATTTTAAAACTCCACTTTATTTGAGGTGTTTGGGCCTCTACCTCCCTTCCAACCTCCTAAATCCACATAAAAGAGAGAAGGTTAGGGGGAGAGGGGCCACAGACCCCTTTGCTTCTCCCAGCTGTTTAGGGTCAATGGGTCTTTGGGGGATATACCAATCTTGGTCAACAGCAAACGAAGCCAGCAGTCTCCTCCAAGCTCCTGCACCTTGAAGCATTTCTCTCTGTGTTTCTCCAAATTGCCACACTGTTCATCTCTCTCTCATCTCTCCAAACTGCTACATGCCACATACCAACACTGCATACCATATCTTCTCTTTCCAGGCTCTCAAATTTGTATCCCTCAGAGCCCTACACCAAGCTCCTCTCTGTGACACATGCGGCCTGATGTAGGCTGTTACCAGCTATCCCCATGAGATTGCATGAGATAACTATCAGCTGTGGACAAACTAAAGTTCAAACTAAAACGTGGGATTAAAACAAAAACTTACTTATGTAACATAACTGAGTTTACAAAGAAACCAAAATTCTCATTATTCCACATGCTGCACGTAGGGAAATAGGTGTGGAGTGGAGGGAACTCAGCAGCAAAATAGGTTTAAAATAAAATGTTTGCTGATATTAGTGTCTGAACAATATCAAAAAACATAATGTCAGAAGGTTCTGGGAAAAGGGACCTTCCACATAATGATGTGGTTATTAATAATCACAAAAGCCTAAGAGGGGCACAAGCTTGTAGAGGTTGCCATACAGTAACTGTGGCTGAAAGGCCATCTGCCCAGCAGCCATCAATTAACTCCCAGACTGGTGCCTGCCCCTCTTGTTATTATTTACCAGAAACATACATACATAACTGTTTCACATACCTGATGTCATCCCCTTTCCAATTGTCTCTAACGTACCCTGTTGCCTCAGTGTCTTTGGATAAACTTGTCATTTGCTATGGCATTCATATGCCTTTCACAGTGTCCTAAGTAAGTGTTCTTATTCTTTGGAGAATCTCTCTGTGGGTTTCTTCACATCGCACAGTCTGGAGGCACTCCAGAAACATGATATCCTTTCTCTTTGGGGGAACTCCAAATTTTCTTCAAAATTAGATTTTGAAGAACAATCCTTTAACAGATTGGATGAAGATCTCTAAGAAGACAGTGGGATTCAGTTCCTTCCCGTCTCTCTTTCACATCATAGGAATGACATGGGGGCTTTGTGCACCACATGTTCCCACCATGATAGTCTGTTTCATCCAAGCTAACAAGCATCCAAACTACAGAGATGGGGCTAGAAAAACTTCTCATGGATTAAAAGCACTGGCTGCTCTCTCAACACCCACATAGCATCCCCCAACCACATGTAACTCCAGCTCCAGAGGATCTGATACCCTCTTCTGGCTTCCACGGTACCATGGACACAGGTATTGCACATACATGTACACAGACAATGTACACATAAAAATAATAAACAAATCATTTTTTTTAAATAACAAGGCCAATGGACCAGGGACTGAACTTCCAAACTTGTGAGCCAAACTGATCCTTTCTTCTTTTTAGTTTGACTTAATGCAGTTGTTTCCTAAGTATCAGAAAGCTCACTAATAAATGTTAATAACCACATTTAAAATATACCTTCACAACAATATTTATAATCATACTTAAAATATTAAAAGTGGCTACTATAGCATTGCCATATCAACACATAAAATCACATCATCACGGAGGCCAGTAAGCCTGGATATCTTCATTCCCTGTATTCTTCAAGCTTTATTTCAAATGTGGACACTATAACTGCTGATTTATCATACATGTGTGTTCTACATCAGCTGTACCTCATCCCAGCAATCAGTGGGAAACCCAGATGTTCAAGAGCCACCTTACTCAGTCCTGTGACTGAAGTGAGTCTGTCCTCTCTAGAGCACAGCATCACAGATGAATAGGGAAAGGAAAGTGGGGTGCTTATCTTCTGCACTCTTACATAGACCATAATCTTCTGTCCAAAGAGAGTATCTTATTTAGGGTTTCTATTGCTTGGATGAAACACCATGACAAAAGCAACTTGGGAAGAAAAGGGTGTTTTCAGCTTATGCTTCCACATCACAGTTCATCATCAAAGGAAGTCAGGACAGGAACTTAAAACATGGCAGGAACCTAGAGCCAGGAACTTAAAGCATGTAGGAACCTCCATGCAGAGGCCATGGAGGAGAGCTATTTACTGGCTTGCTCAGCCTACTTTCTGTAGAAAAAAAACTGAGGACCACCATCCCAGGGATGGTACCACCCATAATGGACTGGGCCCTCCCTCATCAATCACTAATTAAGGAAATGTCCTTCAGGCTTGTCTACAACTGCATCTTATGGACACAGTTTCTCAACTGAGGCTCCCTCCTCTCTGATTATGTCAAGTTGGCTAGGCAGTACAGGGAATTAAATTAGAAGATGCATACCATTACAAATTACACTTTTAGACTTAACATGCAAGCAAGACACTGAACTGTTTAGAAATCACTCAGAAAGCCTAGATCATCATTTAAGTTCAAAGTTGGAATTTTTAAGTACATGAAAACTTACATACATTTTAATATATTTTAATGTAAATGTATAAATGTACTCATTATTTTCAGAAATCAATGCTTCACTGCTGTTGTTAGTAAAGAAAACTACAGCAATGAGTTATCAGAAGGTGCATCTCGGGCTCCGAAGCCGTTCAAGATAGAGGAAGGACAGAATACATGGAAAAGTAAGGGTACACACAAAAGAAGAAAGGAGACAGCCCCTCCCTCCCACACTACTGCTGATGTCATTGATGTTTTGGAAGGCTGGCAATCGAAATTTTAACACAATTGACCAAGCAGTCATCAAGACCTTGCTCTGGCCGAGTGTCCGCTCCCTGTTCTCATCCTCTGCATTGAGTGACTTCAGATAAGACGCATATGGCAACGCAGGAGACATGGGCAGCTATCAAGGCAGAGCAGGCAGTGGCAAAAGGGCTGGCCAGGAAGACACTCCCCAGAGAGCAGTGGGCAAGGGCTACTGAGGTGGCAGTGGTGGCACGCTTATTTAGGCAGGCCTCGTTCTGCTTTCTGAAGTGTCTGGAATAGACGGCTTTCCTGGCAGGTCTCCTCAGGTCCAGATAACTGAAGGTACATTTGGAAGAGCTCTGGAGGGAAGGGACTGTAGCATGACTTTGTTCTTCAGCAGAAAGTTCCCTCCAGATAGAAACCTTGCTCTCTCATGGGTGGTTTAGAACAGCTTATCTCCACCTAAGGCCAGAGACATGATTCAGATCCCTTCTTTTGGCCAAAGATATGTAGCAGAGTGCATTTAGAAGAACTAAAATAAGGAAATAAGGCCATGAAAACAGGCCTATAATAGGAGGAGGAAACAACCTGAACTTAACAGACCCCAGCAAGCTCCGTTACTTCCACCGTCCTCAAAATCATATGGTCTTTTAGACCTTGAGAAGAAACAATTGCCTGGATCCTCTTCCTCTGTGGGCTGGCTAGGTCGCCCCACAGGGAGAAGTCATCAATTAACAGGCAACTGAGTTCATGTCAGAGACTGTCTCTTCTCTCCTTACTAGAGGATCCACATGGAGACTGAGCTGTCTATGGGCTACATCTGAGCAGGGGGTCTAGGTCCTCTGTAAGCATGGTCTTTGGTTGATCCATCAGTCTCTGCAGTCCCCCCTGGACCCAGCTTTTTTTTTTTTTTTTTTTTTTTTTTTGCTTTGTTGGTCCAGTTGTGGAGCTCCTGTCCCCTCTAGGTCCTTCTATATCCCCCTTCTTCCAAGATCCAGGCAGTCCTGATGGGATCTGAGAGATTAGAGTCTGACAGCAGGGAAGGAGGACTTCCCCTATCAGTGAACTAGGAGAAAGGGATAAAGGAGGAAGAGGAAAGGAGGGTGGGACTGGGAGGAGATGTGAAAGGGGGCTATAACTGGGAGACAAAGTGAATAAATTATAAAAATAAGAATAATTAATAATAATAATAGAAAAAAGAAAAAAAAGGAGCAATTGTTATACTTTTCCCTTCATTAAAATTAGTGTCCTACCAGAGACACAGAATGTGAGGCCCAAAGTTTGGCATGACTGGCAGGCCTCCCTTCACTGATCTATAGCCTTTCTAGTGTCTCACTAGCTACCTAGACAGCCTGCACAGCCACTAAACGCCCTTCACTTAATCTATCTCCACCTTGCTTTTTAAAGCCAGGGTGTCTCACTGAATCTGAAGTGAAAGACAAGAATAGTAAGGCAGCAAATGAACCATGCATGCTTGCCACCAAAATGTAAGCCTTAAACCTTTTTGCCCTTTGATGTTTAACCTTACAAGCACACATTTCTCCTCCAGAATCCTGAGCAATGAACCCCATCACCAGCTAGCTTATAATGTCATTTGCAAAAGGAAATTCTTCCTGAGAAGAGAAATAAGTAAGCCTGTTCATACGGTTTTTACTTAGTTTTTTAAACTAGCTCTTAGTCTTTGAACCTAGTTTCAGATTATACTCTTTGAATGATTTAATTTAATCTCAAAAGCCAGGATATCAGGGGGAGATGGCTAAGGAGCACGCTCGCCATTCAAGTACGAGGACTTGGGTTTTGTCACTTGGGCCAATGTTTTTTAAAAGCCAGTTGTGGTGACAGGGACCCTTAATCTCAGTTCTAGCAGATATGAGAAGATCGTTGATTATTTTCTATCGAGTGAGTTTAGTTTAATATGTGAGCCCCAGGTTGTCTCAAAGGAGTAATGTGGAGAGAAATTAAGGAAAATAGTCTACTAACATCAACTTCTGATCTACACGCACAGAGAGGAGAGAGAGAGAGAGAGAGAGAGAGAGAAAGTCACACTATCTTAAAGACATAAAAGTGCATCTCCTTCTTAGCCCACCACTGACCTCTGTCTTCAAGTGCTCAATTTTCTTAGTAAACTCTGCTTCATCCTCCTCCAGAAATCAAGATCCCAGCTTAACCTGAGTGAGATCCCAGGGGTGAGGACCCTTCAGGCTGCACAGGAGGCAGAGAGAGATGTAATGTGTCTCCAGCTGCCTCTGACAAATGGGTTCTAAAAACCCTGAGTTCTAGCAAGAGACAGAGAATGCCCAAAACAAAACAAAGGGAAACAAGAGGAGCATCTCCCACCACCTCTGTAGGGAACACTCCCTTTTTCAGAGCTGACCTACCTACCGCATTCACCCACAAAGATTTTTATCAGCTCTGGGGGCAGAGTAAAAACCAAAATAGGAGCAGCGGCATCAGTACGAGGGATTAAATTCACACAAGTTATTCATTTACCAGCCAGAAAATTACAAGGAACCACGGGGTCCTAAACTGAGTTACTGCAGACCCAAGTCTTGCTGTAGAAATCAAATTAGTTCCTCTATTCTTAGGACAATGGATTACTACTACAGTAATGGATGGCTGCAGGCAGCCCCGAGGAACCTTGCACAAAACAGGGAAGTGACTGCTGGTTTCTGCTTCATGGGGGGGGGGGGGGCTAGGGGGAGACTTCCTGAAGAGTGAGGCCAAGCTGAAGGAGCTTTGGTACTTATCATCACTGACAGTCAATGTTTGCCCTTTACCAAGCAAGCAAGCAAGTGTAAACAGTTCCTTAACTGCCAGGTGCAACCTGGAGCTGCCCAGTGGACTCTGAGTGCTTTCAACAGCAGGGTATCACTAACCATCAAGAGTCTCTAACAAGAAGGCTTGGACTTGCCTCGTCAGACTGAGGCTTTCCAGTTACACAACAGGAAAAAGAAGTGGCCCAAAAAGTACTTAAAAAAAAAAAAAAAACAAGGAAAAAAATGTTTTCAGTATTAAAATTCCAGTTAGATTCCCTAGTAAAAGCACAAACTGAAATTAGCTATGGTTGCCACATCTTGGATTTGAAATATAAAAGGAATGTCCTTATAATACAAGGAAACCTGATTTCTACTGTACAGGGAGTCCCTCCACCCTTTGCTGAGATATTACTGTCATTGTCGCATGACCTCGGCGAACTCACTTAATTTTTGTGTTCCCATTTTCAGTTTGTAAAGTGAAGAGAACAGTAAAACCAGCCTCAGAAGGTTGTCGTGAGGATGACATGTAATAAGCCATATAAAACTTCCCAGCACAAAATCAAGCATATACTATGTCTGTGACAAATGTTAGGTTAATATAATTACAATACGAGGGCACTATGCAAAATGTTAGGCAAGACAGAATGTAGGGTACTGTACTACCCTTATGTGACACAATCTGTTTATAATTACTTCCAAAGAACACATCTTTCTGTAAACAGATCCATATGACAAACATCATGTTACAATGAGTTCCCTGCCTGCTAAAAGGAGCTACCCTCCATAGCTAACACCAGAGTGAGGGTGAGCTTTCCATCCTAACGAAGGTGAAAAGGCTTATCCCCCAGAATGTCATTCTGCTTTTGTGTAGGCACAGATTCCATCGTACGAATATCAGAAAGGACACGAAGATCATTCAAAAACCTAGGCATGGATGAATCCCTGATTCATAACACAGAGCCTGGCCCACTATTAGTCTCCACATAAATATTTAGATGAATATAACACACGTGAAACATTTCCAGACCACTCCCTTTAACTAACCACGGGTGTTTGCCTGTTCGTGACCTGAGCGAAGCACTTGTTGAAGTGATGAAACAAGCAGCTGCTCTATTTTCTCTTCTGTTTTGGATTTCTATACTTCTTTCTTATTAGATGTCCTTTCCCTCCCTTCTTTATCCTTCCTTCAGTTTCAAAACAGTCAGCTCAAGGGGTTAAAAGAAACCTGAGTCACAGGAGTTGACTAGTGTGAATGGCCTAATCACTAGCTAAAGAGGCAGCAGGATTCTTGCAGCCATAGCCATAGATAAGGAAGAGTACAGAGGCCTAGTACACACACCTGCAGCAGCTGAGAGAGACACACTAGAAAGCCACATTCCACTGTCCCCTTATTTTTATGGAAACTTTGTGCTGTCCCCAAAACAGCCAGTGTTCCCATGGTGCAAGGCTAATCATGTGTCCTTACAGCTCTTCCTTTCTCCTCAAGCCTCCAGCTCCACCATTCTCACCCTTGGCTGCACACGACCTACTTGCTGTTTTACGAGGAAGATGGAACTCCTCCAAACAGTCCTGAAAACATAGATGTCATTCAAAGCAAACTCCCAGAAGTGTGCATTTGTCTACACAGCAGTGTCTGCCCAGAGCAGCACCCGGGATTCTGCTTCTGTCTTGCAGACAGAGGTTCCTCTTCCTTTTTGACTCTTCAGGGAGGCCTGGCATTATATTTATTCTCGCATCTTTTCTGCAGTTTCAAATCTACAGTTTCCATGGAACCCTATCCAATAAAAAATAGTAGTTCCTTATCAATATTTCCCAGGAACTCTCAAGATCAGGTTTTTGTTTTCTTTTGTTTTCTTTTGTTTTATTGAGACAGGGTTTCTCTGTGTAGCCTTGGCTGGACTAGTCTCACTTCACTTGGCTGACCTCGAACTCACCAAGATGTGCCTGCCTCTGCCTCCCAGAGTGCTGAGATCACAGGTGTGCACCACCATGGCTGGCTAGGTTCAGGGATTCTATCTTAACTCTTCCTGTTGTGTTGTAGGTCCACACCAGAAACACTTCTACCTTCAAAATTCCATGAAAGTCTACAGTGTGTGCCATACTGCCAAAACCATGGTGGCTACTCTGTCTTCACCTTGTTGGCATATCAGCAGCTTTGGAGGCCAATCATATCTATCTCCTTTTAATAACAGCCTCACTTAGTTTCTCTCCTCTTACTTGGCTTTCTCCCAAATCTCCATATGTTGAGTTATCCTTAATGTTACCTCAATTTCTCTTTTCTAACTATACTCACTCCATTGATAATCTCAACTAAGTACATAAACTGAAATGACATTTGCATGTGATGACTCCGAAAGTAAATGACAATTCTCTTGAACTTATATAAAACAGTTCTGGGGAATAGCTCGAAGTGTTCCTGATGATGGAATGCAACTCCATCTTCCTGATGCTCAGGCTCAAGCTGGTACAGTCATCTTGAACTCCTTTCTTTGTTGTGCCTGACATCAGCATTGTCAGCAAATTCGATGGCTATATTTTTAAAAAATTTAATCAACATATTCTGTTATTATTAAAGAAGTCTGTGCCTTGTATAACTTCACAAATTTAAAGAAGATACATGTGCCATCAAGAGTGTCAATGACCCCAAGAATAAGCCGCAGCTGTTCCTGTCCCCCAGACCTCTCCTCTTTCCCTGCTAACACGAGTTTCCTCCTGCCTCACCTCCACATCAGTTAATCACACCCTTTAGCATTTTGTTAATACAAATTCACAGTAAGTTTCAGGGACAGTATCATGAGGTTCCAGGTAGCCTTGGCCTGTATTTCCTTCAATGGTTACATCCGCAACTACAGCACAGTACCACGAGCAGAAAACAGACATTAAATTCCAAGTCATCTGACTGTGTGCAAGCTCACATACCAACCTCTGCAAGTCGTTGGCAGAGATATTTCTGCCGCATAGAGTGCTTCCCAAGCTACACTCTCTGCCATATTCCACACCCTTGGACCTATATCCCATTTCTATCATTTCATTAGTGTCATAGAAATGGAAACCGACCGTATTTGAGACTGACATTTTCTTCTACTTTAAAAAAAAAAAATAACCTTAAGACTCTTAAAAATCACTGGAAGGAGACTTTAGTTATTTTCTGTTTATGTATATTGGAGACAAACCCGCTGTGAATAATTCTGTATGAGATTCTGTAGAAGCATAAGTTTTCATGTTCCCGTGATAGATGCCTAGGACTAAAGTTGTAGGGTTGAGTGGTAAAAATTACCTGTTTAGGTTTGGCTCAGTTCATTTGCATTATGTTTGAGAGAGTAATAGTGGTTTTCCAGAGTGCCTGAATTGTTTTGCAGTCCAGGATGTTTCTAGAGCCTCACCACCAAGCCAGCTCCCTGGGCCATGTCACTGTTCTCCCTCCCCAAGGTCCCCATAATGCACCTTAACTGAGGACCCTTCAACTCTCGGTCTCTCTCTCTCTCTCTCTCTCTCTCTCTCTCTCTCCTCACCCATCTCCTCTCAATGCAGCACCAGGGTGATTCTAGAAAAAGGAAAGTCAGATTGTCTCCTGGGCCTGTCCAGTAGCTCCCCTCTCCTCTAAGTACACGTCCTCACCTTGACTGTGAGAACCTCCGTGACTGTCTCTTACCTGTTAAGCAACTTCACTTCCAGTCAGTATCTCTGTCAGTCACATCCCTCCAGCCATTGTAGTGGCATCCCTGCTCTTCCTTACACTCTGGGCATTGTCTCTGAGACTTTGCAATTGCTGCCCCCTCCACCTAGAGTGCTCTTCTCAGATAGCTCATTACCACCTTTTCCTGGGTCCTTCTGAAAGCAGTGTCCCTTCCCTCTGAGGGGGGCTTGTCCAGTCTCCTTCCCTGCTCTGTTCTTCTCTGTAGCACATCCGCCCAGCACCCTTTACTTATTTTGTCTGTTCACTGATCCCCTTCACTGGAATGCATGCCCCTCGAGGCAGCCTGTGTCTTGCTTGCTAACTGCTGAAATCCCTGTAACCAGAATAATTCCTGGCATATGACAGATGCTTGCTAAATGGGGTTTTGGTGGTAAATGGATGGGTAAATGAATAAACAATCACTGCGTCGAAAAATGCAATCACCAGCATTTCATATTCATTTATAATATACAATATTGAGTACACAGTGAAACAGATGCCAGACAACATGGAATGAGGAATTAAACAGGTTCCTGGAAAATTATGAAAAATACATATTTGAAAATGGGCTCCTCAATCTGTGCCACCTGGATGGTTTTCTCATGTTTTTACATCACTGGAACAAAATTCTAGGGCAGCTGCTGGTCTGAGGCTTAAAGTCGGGACACACAAGTCAGGAAGCCAAACAGGAAACCACCAGAACACACCCTGAAAGCCCATAGGACACGGCCAAATGCAACTCGCATTCTCCTTTGGCTCTCAAGGGAAACAGAAACCTGAGGTTCTTTACTCTGAAAAAAGTTTATTAAAGACTGGAATAATAAAATTTTGTCTTATTATCCATGGCATTGTACTTTTGAATCAGCTTTATGCTTGATAAGAGATGTAATTCAAATAACAATCAGAAGACAGTTTAAAGCAGATAAGAGAATATTCGGAGCCAGCAAAAATAATTGTTTTAAAGCTGAAAGAGACCAGGGTATGGCATGGACATGTTAAAAATAGTCCAAGTGGCTAGTTAATATTTGTTAACATCAGTTACTATTTTAAGTACTTTATTTGAAAACAAGTAGTGTTTATGTAACACACGTTCCATGCCAGGGACCACTCTAAGAACCTTGTGTATGTGCTGTGGCTTGTGGTTTGAATGAATCCCCATAGTCATGGATTGGAAACCAGATTCCCAACGTGACAGTACAGAGAGGTGGGACCTTCAGACACGATTAGTTCATGGAGAAAGGTTAATGCCTTTGTGCCAGGAGTGGGTGAGTTAAAGTTGCTTTCCATCAACTCTCTTCTATTATTCCGCCTCACCGTGAAATAACACAGCAGGAAGGCTCTTGCCAGAGGCAGACCCTCCACCAGCCTTCAGAATTCTGTGGCATCTGCCTTATTTTTTTTTAATTATTATCTAAGAAGCCTCGGATATTCTCTTACAGCAGTGTAAAATCTACAAGGAGAGTATATTAACTCTTTGTATCTGCTCTGACACCACACTGTTGAGCAGTGGTTTTCAACCTTCCTAGTGCTGTGACCCTTTAATACAGTTCCTGGTGTTGTGGTAGCCCCCAACCATAAAATTACTCTCATTGATACCTCACAACTGTAATTCTGCTACTGTTAGGTTTATGTTATGGATCATAATGTAAATAGTTTTGAAGACAATGGTTTGCTGAGGGGTCATGGCCCACAGATTGAGAACCTTAGACTTTACACTCCCCGGCATGCTATGGACATTTTACTGTTGTAGCCAAGCCATATAGCTAATGAGTGAGGTCCCAGGACATGCAACCCAGGCAGACGGGCTCTGGGGTTTGAACTCTTTCACTTTACCTCTCTGTCCTATGCTAACATCTGGCCAAAAATATATGCTCTTATTGTTGCAATAAATGTTGAAAATTACTTCCAAAATTAACAGAGGATATAGAAGGAATGCGTGACTCTAAAGTCCATCGCCAAGACCTCTTCCTGTTCTCTCTTTCTTTCATCATGGCGTGTGGGAGTCTGTGGCACTCCCCACCGCCTGACTGCTCCCACTGCTCTCCTTTCCAGACTCGAGGAGTCAACACAGAATTAAATACTATTAAATCTTTCCTTTTGATAGATTATACTGATTAAATCAAATGAAAATTTTATTGGTAAAGTTTCAGACCCTAAGATAAAAAGTCTTGGAAAATATAATGGAAATATCTCTGTCAAGGGGTCTGACTACCAATAAAACTTCTGAGCCCTTAACTTTGTCTATGAGCAAGGCTAGCTAAAACTATAGTAACAAAGGCTTATTGTGCGATCTCTGACATGTCTGCAATCTTGTACCTCAGTTTTCCATCTACAAAGGAGAGAGAGAAAGAGATTTAAAAATGTTTATCTTGTACCTGATAAAACAGGATCAGATGAATGGGGAGGAGGTCCCCCCTGTCAGTGGACTTGGCAAGGGGCACGGTGGAAATGAGGGAGGGAGGGAGGGACTGGGAGGGAATGAGGGATCGGGACACGGCTGGGATACAGAGTTAATAAAATGTAACTGATAAGAAAAAAATAAAATTAAAAAAAAAAAAACATCATTGCCCAGACCAAGGGCTATAAAGATTTTTTTTTCTTTTACTAGGTTTATGTTTTCAAATATTATACTTAATCTTTAATACATTTTGAGTTGATTTATAAGCCTCTCATACAAGGATCTAATGTTCCACATTGTCCTGATAGCATTTAATGAAAAAAAGTATCATTTTCCCATGTGTATTCTTAACTCGAATTCTCAAAATCAAAAAAAAAAAAAAATTGTTTATCTTGGTAGGTTCCAGGCAAAAGGTAAGTGTAATAGTGTTAACTTTTAGCATCATGTTTATCCCATCCCTGGACTCTGACTGGCATGAAACTAAGGGCCAGGATACTCTCTCCATTCCTAGGACACAGAATGAGAAGCTAGACTTTCCCTCTTGAGCTTCTCCCAGTCTCTCCTCCCTTTCCACTACCAACTATCAAGAGAGATTATTTTCTGCCTCATGGAGTGGAGAATCAAGTTGACTTAATAATACCTACTTAACAGACTGCTTTTCTTAAAAGATCTCTGTGTAACCAACATTTCTTTCCATGAGATTAACTACTGGAAAACTCTTCAAAGAAAATTTTTTGAAAGAATTGTTATGGGCCTCCTTTTCAGGAATGGCCTCACTGCTTTAGGTCTGCTCACCCTGAGAAACGTTACACAAACTTCCCAGAAAGCAGAACGTCCATAGGCCAAGACTGCATTCTGTTCAAATTGCAAACAAATAAAATCTGCTTTGCATTTATCAGCACTTGAGAGTAAATTTGCATTATCCTAAGCATTTCGCATGCAGTTTCTCCAGCCTCTTTGAAGACAAACTGAAGAGAAGGAAAAGAAAAGTGAACAGTTAATAAAACCAAAGCAGTGTTCTCCGGACCATGAGAAGAAACAGGCTGCTAAACAGCGTGATCCCATCTCCTTGCACAATCTGCTAGCAATACTGGCCTCACTTGATAGAAACTTCTGGGCTTCCCCTTCTCTCACAGGGGACGGCTAGTCTTCCTCATTCATAGTCTGTCCCCAAGCTGTGTTAAGTCTTCAGCTATTCACCTTTAACTCTTTCCTCCCTTTGAACACTAAGAAAACTCTGAAATGTAGAAGCAGAATATGCGTACTACTCTCCACAAATTTCAGAAATAATAACTGCCCTGCGATAATCCTTCACAATATGGCAACATAGTACTGAAAGGAAAATCGTTCCTAGAGTTATGGATGGAAGCAGATAAATGAGCAAGGGCCTACAGAGTCAGAGGAATGGAGTGCTTCCCAGACAGTGTATCCAAAGCCACTTTGCTTCCTGTAAGCTGAGGGCAAGTTCTCTAGTCTTCGAAGGTGGAGATCTGTACCAGGCCACCAGGGACTCTCTTCAATGTGTCCGTGTGATTAACTGACAGGTTCTGATTTTACTTACTTCGCCTTCATAATGTCTGACCTGTATTTTATGTTAAAGAATTGTATTGTTTGTTCTTGGGACCCCTGTCATCCTGCTCCACTACCTAGGCATGCTTAGCCAATGGCCCCATCACTAAACAGTCTATGGATTTGTGTAGAGCCTTGGAGCTGCAGCCTCCTGCCTCTCAATGGCTGATACACAAGCCTTTGATTTTGCCAGTTTTGAGTGGACCGCCTTCTTTCAACTTCCAGTACAGCGATTGCTTTGACATCTTGTTTTCACACACTTTGTTCACAGGCACAGATAAGAAGAGTGAGTCCAAGTCTGCACAGTGTCTCTTCTTCAGTAGATTGTCTGATTAAGTTGTCAAGTTGTGAGTAACTTCAGGCCCAAGGTGGTCAGATTTAGGCAGGATCTGTGTGGCTGGCTGAAAACAGAGAACACCTGGAGCTTTATTTCTGAAGTTTATTCTAGTTATCCTTGTTCCCATGAGATCTTCTTGAAGTCAGTGTTCTTGAGCTTTGACGAGGAGGACATTATCTTAGTAAGGGGAGAGCCATGGCTTTCAGCTGTTCACTTGTCCGCTAATGTCACATTTCCATAATCACAAAATGGGCTAGTCACATACAGCTGTCTCCAAAATGACAACAGGCTATAGATAAGAACAACTTAAAATATGGCTAAGGCTGCATAAATCAATTACCACAGCAGATCAAATAACTCAAAAGCACCCACCCTACCAAAGATGGGTCATTTTTCAAAAATTTTCGAGCCATTCTGTAGCTCAAACTGTCCTCCAATGGATGGTTTTCCTGCCTAAGCCTCTCTCATGCTAGGATTACAAGCATCAGCACAAGGCCCACTAAGGTAGGCCACTTTTCTTATGGACTCAATTACTCTGAATGCAGGACAGTCCCGTTCTGAGTAGTGTCCCTCCAATGTGATGCTAACTCCAAACCAGCATTTAATTCCTAATATCAACAACCAGTTCATACATAGTGAAAGGTTTACACTCCTTGGCTTACAAAGTGATGATAGCATAGCCACCAAAGCTTTCACGTATTTTTCCTTAGGAGTTCCTAAGGTGAAACGCTGCTTCAAGGATGAAGTACACACAACCACCATAGCTACAGTCATCTATTTATTGCACCCAGCAAGCAGCATTACCACTTATGTCAGACTCAGGAATATGGTAGCCTCATGGAGCCTGATCTTTATTAGACATTAATCAAGGAATTATGTAAATCCCTATTGTGATGAATGCCATGAGTGAAAAGTGAATGAAAGAGTATAAAATAATTTAAACCCCACAGTATTGTCATTATACTGTTCAACTACAAACAAAATATAAAAGTTCACTTTTGGAGTGTTGTGAAGATAAAATTTGACATAAATAGAATATATTTTTGAACTACACATCATTAGATAAAAGTCAGGGTCATTTTGCTACAGTGTATAGACTTGGCTATCCGCTGCAACCATAGTTAATGAGTAAAGTTTTGATGGTTCAGTATATGAAGGCTTATTTGTCAACTGGGCAAAATCATCTGCTTGTCTGGCAACTTCCCAGGGCAAGTTTATTCAAGCAGTGAATTAGGAATCCACCCCACTTGTTTAGCATAACTGTGATACCTCAGGCTGTGCCTTCTGGGTCACTGTGGCAATAAAGACCAAGAAAACAAGTGGATGGACTCCACGCATGACTAGATGTTCCATCTTGCTGCAGAGCTAGAGGAAAGTTTGAGGCAGAAGACGGGTAATGAAAAAAATGTCTTATCTGTGAGTAGAAAGTGCGGTGTTTGAATGGGTTGCGTAGCTTTTCTGAGACTGTTTATTCATTGATCAAAAAAGAAGGGTAACTCAAGGGTAACCCCAAGGGTTAGGGGGACATGAGACCACCTTATAAAAGAAACCACAGAAAAAAAACACTACTATTGTTTCTACCACAATCTCCAGCAACACTCATCCCAACACGAAGGGGGAGAATGAAAACTTACAACCACAGAACCTGGCTCAGTGGAACAAGGACAGCTGTATGGTCTGGCTCGCTGCAGCCTTCACTGAGGGCGGGCAGAGCAGAGTGGGTGGACACAGCTCCAGAGCACACTGAGCCAGGCCCCAGCATTCACCTAATGTCCTGCAAAGTCCAAGTTAATGGCACTTTTACCCAGTTTTCCTACTGGGTTAGTCTAAAATTGCCTAACCGGGTTAACAGACCCAGTTTTGCAAATTTAAAAATAAAGCTTAATATGCCTAGTTATGTAAGTATGCTTTTATTCTAGAAAAAAAAAATTACCCTGGGTCAGAGCTGAGGTGCTTGGTAACTGATGTGATCATTCCTGCTTTTCCCATTATGGAGCCAATGGCCCTGATCTAAATGGTCTCAGACCCTTCTTTGCCTAACTAAAACCCAAGAAACCAATAAAAAAGAAATTCCTGGTTATCATTATAGTTCCCAATTGTATCTGGCAACATGGAAACTCAGGTGGTGTTTATCTATTTAAGTAATATTTTATTTCTTTATTCTATCTTAAGCAGCCATCTCAGGCAGTCATATATCTACTTAATACTTCCCCTTTATTGCTTTACTGATAGATACAATTGTTAGGTGAACAGCATGACAAATGTACATTTGGGACCCGGCACAGATGATGTCAGGCTCTTTATCATGTGCTTCAGTTTGCTTCCTGCCACCACCAGCGGCTCACAGCCAGAGCAGATAGGGAGTGTGCGGTAACATCAAAAGCAATATCAAAATAAAGATGATGTCCCATAGAATAACAAGTGGAAGAGAGTGATAGGGGAGCGACTGGTTGTAAGGGAAAAAAGTGTCAGAGATGAAAGTGAAAATCCAAAGACTTGAGGAATTAATTTACCCATAACAAAATGGTGAGTCTAAAGACATTACCTGCCAGAACTAATAAAAAAAAATGATTAACTATGTCAAAAAACTGAATAAAAGTGAAAATTCTGATGTAGAAATAGTGAAAGGACATGTTGAACAAAACTATATTCAAGCCAAGCATGGTGGTATATACCTTTAACTCAAAATGCGGGAGGCAGAGCACCGGATCTCTGTGAATTAGAGGCCAGTCTGGTCTAGATGGGAAGTTCTGGGACAGCCAGGGAGATATTGTGGAACCACGCCTCAGACAAACAAACAAAAAATTAGCTGTTCATATTTATTTTAGGATTTATAAATATATTATCAACGTATGTCAACATTAAAATATATAATAGCAACATATTTAAAACTGCTACTCTTTTTTCTTTTAGACCTTGATTTTTTTTTTTTTTAATGTACATGTTTCTGTGTCTTGGTGAGTTTATGAACGTGTAGCTACCAGCTAAAGTCAAAGGGCTTCAGGCTGCCCTGGAGCTGAAATTAGGACACATGCTCTTAACCTTTGAGCCAAGTTGTAAAATCTTGGGGAGTTTTCTTTCAAAAGTAAAGCTTGAGAAACCAAGAGAGACGGGTAAGCGGTTTAAAAAACTATCATCTTGAAAGCACAACTACATATTTTAGAAAAACAACTAGAGTAGGAACTAGGAACACAAAGAATGTACTTACCAGCTGAGGTAATTGTCATTTTGCACCTTGAAGGTGGCTTTGCTTCTTGCTGGTGTAAAGAGGGAGCAGTTCTGGATGGGTTCAAATAAGCTGACACTTTTACTTTCACAAGAGAACCTAAGTTTCTGGAGTGTTCTTCTGGGAAAGTGATTCACTAAATGACCTCTTATTAATTAATTAATCAAGTAGTACTATATGTCACTTTTCTAGCTAACTTACCAGAAATTAGCTGCACATGAATGCTATGCCATGTCATCATGAAAATAAACATGTCAGGACATTTTAACAGATGTTTATACATGTGCTGATGCTTCTGTCTATCTGTATGAGGGCATAAAGAATAAGGTTAGGGTTAGGGTTAGGGTTAGGGACAGTAACTTCCCATGTGTGAGGTATGGTGTACATACCTGTATGATGAGTGCACAGATGTGTGTCTGTGTGTTATGGAAGGGCATGTGTGAATGCGTGTGTGTGTGTGAGAATGTGCTAGAAAGCTTACTGGGGAGAGTGTGCCTATGAGCCCAGGTAAGTTGTTGCTGACAGCAGAACAGGTCTAACAAAGCAAAACCAAGCTGGTCTGAAGTTCGCCATGTACCCTTTCTCCAGCTTGAGTTCAAGGGCTCTAGCTCACACTGTTGAGCAGGAATCCTGTAGCTGTTCCTTTCATCTGTTTTTGCCACTTTTCTCTATGCTTCAAACTTGAAATGAAGGTTGGAAAAGTGGTCTTTGATGAAGAAACCCCCAGAGGTGCTAGATATTTTTAACTGGTTGTGGTAATAGGGTCACAGGTGTTTGCCTACGAATTTACCGTACCAGGGATTAAAGTCACATAATTGTCTCTACAGGGTGACTCTAAAACATAATAGTGTGTTTTTAGGAGGCAAAATGTGCCTGGCATGGTGCCAAAGAGCCAGCATTTCAGTTGAGATCACAACATCCCTTTCAAACAGCTACATTCAGGGTCATCAATTTATTCTTTTAATTTTTACAAATTATTCACCTTATATCTTGATTGTAGCACCCTCCCTCATCTCCTCCTGGATCCACTCCCTCCCTCATTCTCCCTAATCTGTTCCCCTAGTCCACTGAAAAGGGGAGTTCTCCTCCTCTGCCATCTGGCCCTAGCTTATCAAGTCTCATCAGTACTGCCTAGATCCTCTTCCTCCGTGGTATGGCAAGGCCAAATTGCCAGCGGGAAGTGATCAAAAAGCAGGCAACTGAGTTCATACAGAGGCAGTACCTGCTCCCCTTACTAGGGTACCCACGTGAAAACCCTGCTGCCTATTGGCTACATCTGACCAGGGGTTCTAGATCCTCTCCATGCATGGTCCTTGGTTGGTACATCAGTCTCTTTAAGGCCCACTGGGCTCAGATTTTTTAGCTTTGTTGGTCTCCTTGTGGTGCTCCTGTCTCCTCCAGGTCCTTCTATCCACTCCCACCCTTGCTTCTTCCATAAGACTCCCTGCACTCTGCCCAAAGTTTGACTATGAGTCTCAGCACCTTGCTGGGTGGAGCATCTCAGAGGACCTCTATGGTGTGCTCCTGTCCTGTTCACTCTCTTCCACTGCTTGTGCTGTCTGTACTGTTTGTCATTTTGAATGAGATTCAAGCATCCTCCCTAGGGTCCTCCTTGTTGTTTACCTTCTTTAGGTATGGAAATTTTAGTGTAGTTATCCTATATATATGGCTTAAATCTACTTATAAGTAAGTATATACCATTTGTGTCTATAAAGAGCTCAATAAGTTAGATGCCAACAAACCAAAAAATCCAATTAAAAATGGGGTACAGAGATACACAGAGAATTCTCAACAGAGGAATATCGAAAGGCAGAGAAATACTTAAAGAAATGCTCAACATCCTTAGTCATCAAGAAAATGCAAATCAAAAGAACTCTGAGAGTCCATCTTACACCTATCAGAATAGCTAAGATCCAAAACTCAAGTGACAACACATGCTGGAGAGGATGTGGAGAAAGGGGAACCCTTCTCCATTGCTGTTGGGAGCACAAACTTGTACAACTATTTTGGAAATTAATCTGGTGCTTTCTCAGAAAATCGGGAATAGCACTACCTCAAAATACAGATATGTCACTCCTGGGCATATACCCAAAAGATGTGCCACCATTCAACAAGGAGATTTGCTCAATTATGTTCATGGCAGCTTTATTTGTAATAGCCAGAATCTAGATGCCCTTCAACTGAAGAATGAATTCAGAAATTGTGGTACATTTACACAATGGAATACTACTCAGCTATTAAAAACAAGGAAATTTGCAGGCAAATGGATGGAACAAGAAAAGATCATCCTGAGTGAGGTAACCAAGAACCAGACAGTATCATCATTTTAAAGACAAGGAGAGTGTACCACAACTTCTGTACCCATTCCTCAACTGAGGGACATCTGGGTTGTTTTCCAGCTTCCAGCTAATACAAAGAAAGCTGCTGCAAACATGGTCGAGCAAATGTCCTTGTTGTATACTTAAGCATCTTTTGGATCACCTCCCTATGAGACGGGAACAGCCTTATCAGGCCACAGAGAAAGACAATGCAGCCAGGCCTGTTGAGACCTGATAGACTAGGGTGAGATGGAAAGGGAGGAGGACCTCCCCTATCAGTAGACTGAGGGGGAGGCATAGGAGAAGAGGAGGGAGGGTAGGATTGGGAGGGAATAAGAGAGGGGGGCTACAGCTGGGATACAAACTGAATAAACTGTAATTAATTTAAAAAATTAATTAAAAAACAAAATGACAAAGAAAATGCAACCCTAACTGCTTAGATGAGAACTTCAGGCTTTCTCAAGTATGTTTTCTCTCTGCTGTTTATTTTGGGCAAAGTCTACCACTTTGTCCTCAATTTCATGGACTTGTATACCCTACCATCTCTACATTCCTTCTGAGCCCATACAGCAAGGTTTTGTTTTGGTTCTTGAGTATCTCAATTCTAAGAGTTTCATACAATTCTGTACATAGATACATGTATGAATGGATGCTATTTACTATTATTATTATTATTATTATTATTATCATCATCATCATTATTATTACTAATTTGGGTTTCCAAGACAACATTTTCTCCATGTAACTCTTGCTACCCTGGAACTCACTTTGTACACCAGGCTAGCCTCTAACTCACAAAGACCCATCTGCCTCTACTGTGCCATAAGCCCTACATTAGAGGATGAAATTGATTGATAGAAACATGGATAGATAAATAGATAATAGATATATAGGTGATAGAAATACGGTGATGAGATTTCTTTATTTTCTTATGTGTTATAAAAGAATGCATAGTGGCTTCTCAAACAGCTTTACCATTCCTAAACTTTAAACTCTGATTCATCTGATTATCTTTTATCGTTTGCACCTATATTTTCTCTGACTCTAACAAGTGATTTTTCACCATGTCCTTGGCACTTTAAATGATATTTTACAAAGGCTCCAGGCCCCACATAGTGTTTTAGCAGGCAATGCTCCTGGTGAGGTAGTATGAGGACTGGGAAGCTGAGTTTCTTCAAGCTTCTCCCTCTGCTCTGTTGACAACTTCCTGGTAAAAGCAAGACACTAAGTTTCATTCAACTCATATGGAGGGAAAGGACAGAAACAGAATGCCAACCAGGAAAGCCTTCCATTACCTAATTTGTGTGTAGGTTCAGTTCCCACTGAATCTTGCTGCAACCAGAAAAAGTCCAATGCTGCCTAAACACAGCCAGTACCTCCCTCATGTAGCCCCGGTGCTACTGAGTTGCCAGATCTTACTGCCAACATCCTAGAAGGAGAGGCATGCAAGCTTGGATCCTCCGGTCAGAGCATACATGATGGGCTACCCCTTTGGCCCTGCCGGCATCACCAGGTGAGAGATTTTAAGCATTAACTTAGCACGCTGTCCTCATGATAGAACAGCTTCCATCTCAGCCCTGGTAACATCACCTTGTAGAGTAAGTGGAGCCTTTCTGATTGCTTCCACCCAGAGGGGAGGAAGAAACAAAGACGCGTTTATCATTGGTTTAGAAAAGGTAGTGCCAAATTATGATGCTCGGGGAGAGTGCTAGGCAAGAATAGGATAGGTGGTGCCAAAAACGCTTCCAGGCCTTTTGCTGGGGAATACGCATCTCTTGGAGCTTGGTATGTATATGCTTGTCAACAGCTACAACTTCTTCGGCACTTTGCAAAATACATGGAAGATAATGATGTCACCCAGGAATTCACCAGGTATCCTCAAAACCCAGGGCCAAAGAAATCTGTTCTTTCACCTTTCAAAATCTTCTTCTGCTTGTTCATGGTGCCAGAAATTGTGCCAGACAAGACTCATTTTAAGGGAAAGGATAGGGAAAGAATGAAGTCCTTTTATCTTTGTGGAACCTGAATCATCCAAGGGTTTACAACTGGTGAGGCCAGATTTTGATGCTATAGAGTCTTCACAAAACAAATTAGTAGTAATGATAAAAATACCTTTGTGTGCATCAGTTTGTTGTGGATGCCATAACAAAATATCACAGGCGGAGCAGCTTAACAGAAATTTGTTTGCTTACAGCTCTGGAGGCTGAAAATATAAAATTAAGTCTCCCCTTGAGATGTCTTTTCTTGGCTTTTATATGGCTGGTTTCTTGCTGTGTCTTTGTATAATCTACCCTCCATGTGATTATATGTCTGACTTTTCCCTTATTACAAGGCTCGTAAATTGGATTAGGACTTACATAAATAAATAACTTCCTTTTCATTTTATTACCACTCTAAAGCGGAATCTCCACTGTGGTGATCCATGCTAATTTTTAGCTTGTGGGATCTAGAGTCGATCGCCTAGGAGACAGGATCAGCAGACACACCTGTGAGGGATTATCCCGAGAATGACACCATTCCCTGGACTGGATCTGTGACCGTATAAAGAGGGGAAGTGAGCTGAGCACAAGCCATTTATTGCTCTTTGCCTCTTGGTTACAAATACATGGCAACTGCTTCATGGCGGACTATGCTCCCGAACTGTGGGTTAGAATAAATCCTTTTCCCCTTAAGTTTATTTTGCCAGAGTAGTTTATTATAGTAATGGAAAAATGGTCTAAGACCCCCCTACCTTCTGGTATAATGGGGAGTCTTCAACATAGGAATATTCAGGGGCTTGCCATTTAAGCCATAATAATGGGTTAAAATATCTAGCAGTGTAATATGCAAAACACTATGTTACATAATGGCAAGATCTTGTAGATGTATGTTATCTATGAGAAATACCTTGAATGTACAGTTAGTCTCAGGTGAGTTCACCAATTAACCCATTTGACATAATTAACACCAATTGGTGTTAATAATGCCTGGTCAATCACTTTAATAGCAGCCAGACAAAGATTATAGCTGATTATAGGTGTGGAAAAAAAAGAAGTAATTATTTCTTCTGTGCTTCTTTGACAATACACTGGAAATAATTGGCTAATTCTTCCCTATTCCTACAACACACAGCTTACTGGGACTTTCTCTTCTAGTCCTAGAAGAGAAAGGCTAATGGAGACAGCTGTGGCCTCTCAGCTTCTTATTGGTGGGCTAATGAATTCAACCCAGATCTTGGTGTTCCATTTCTAGTGAGTCCAAAAACTCAGACACTTGACCTACAGCTATGCTAAACAGCATGAAGATTCTTCGCAGTATAGTATTGAATTTAAGAAGTTCCTGTCCTGTAGGAGAAAACAAGAAACAGGACAGGAACTTCTTAAATTCAATACTATACTAAGAGTCTTCATGCTGTACCTAGCAGTGTATCAAAGCAGATGCTGAGACTCATAACCAAACCATGGGCAGAGCACAGGGAATTATATGAAAAAAGGGGGAGTTAGTAAGACCTGGAAAGGACAGGAGTGCCACAGGACCAAATATATGTGGGCACAGGGGTCTTTTCTGAGACTGATATTCCAACCCGGAACCATGCATGGATATAACCTAGAACCCCTGCTCAGACATAGCCCATGGCAGCTCAGCAACCAAGTGGGTTTCCCTAGTAAGGGGAACAGGGACTGTCTCTGACATGAACTGAGTGGCTGGCTCTTTGACCCCCTCCCCCGAGGGAGGAGCAGCCTTGTTAGGCCACAGAGGAGGACACTGCAGCCAGTTGCTGATGAGACCTGATAAGCTAGGTCGGATAGGTGGACCTCCCCTAATGGTGGACTTGGGCATGGAAGGAGATGAGGGAGGGAGGGAGGGTGGGATTGGGAGGGAATGAGAGAGGGCTACAGCTGGGATGCAAAGTGAATAAAATGTAATTAATGTTAAAAAAATAAAAATTTAATTAAAAAAAAAGAAGTTCCGAAGTGGTCTTCTGCCAAGGAAGAATATACTAGTACCCAGTGCCAAATGGTCAGCCCTGAAAACATTCATCCAAGTAGCATTGTATGAAATGAACAGGTTAAATTTAGGAATATATTTGCATATACATAGACACCATGTGCATATGCATATGTACAGGCAATGGCAATTAGTGAACAAAGAGGTCATGAATTTGAAAGAGGAAGGGCAAGGAATTATAGGATTTAGAGAAAAGGAAGAAAGAAATATTGTTAAATTACAGACTCAAAATAAAGTAAGTAAATAAAATAAGTTCCAAAATACTAGTAATAGTATGTCAAGAACAACTAAACAAACATGCATATACTTTCTGGAACTTTTATGTAGATTAAGGCACTTACAGAGAACAGTAAGAGGTTTTCGTAGTTACCTGTCTCATTCCTGAGATAACTCCACCACAGATACAATTTAAGAAAGAAAGGGTTTATTTTGGCTCAGACAGTATAATCCATCATGGCAAGAAAGGCACGGTGGCAGGAGAGACGTAGGGTCCTATTCCAACTGTGGTCAGGAGGTAAAGAAAGAAGAATGCTGAAACTCAGCTCACTGTCTTTCTCCTTTTCATTCATTAGGGCCCCAGCCAATGGAATGCTGCCACCCACATTCAAGATGGGTCTCCCCACCTAAATCAACACAATTTGGCATGCTGGTCTGGATCCTGTCAAGCTGACAATCAACAGAAGCTTGTAACATCACAGAGGCATGTAACAGTTTGGGTTTAGCAGCTGTCAGTATCCCAAGTTTGATTTGAAGAGGTAGGTTCAAAGACAGCCATTATGTGGTTTATTATTTTGTCTTATTTGTTTGTTTTTCAACACATCTTGACCACAGTTTTCCTACCTTTCACTCCTAAATTTTTAAACATTATTATGCTGCTTAAAATAACAAAATCAGATAACTAATCATTTTTGTGGAAGAGGGAAACTAGATAGCTAAGAGTTGTGCTTTCTTTTCTCTTTCACTTTCTTTTCTCTTATTCTTCTAGTTAAGGAAGAAATAATTCCACGTCTGAAAGGATGATACAGTTCTCCTATCAGCAAATTAGCTTGCAGCTTCTCAGGATGCAGCCATAGTAGATGAATATTTTGTTTCTGGAGCTCTCTTCATTGAAGAAATTTTCCAAACGCTCCCTAACCTAACTTCAGAGGTTCTGATTCAAGAGCTGGAAACTTCCATTTTATGTTGAACACCAAAGACATCCTTAGGAAACTGCCCTACTTTCAGTGACATAATTTAGTACATATTATTTATTATTGATATATTCCCTCTTTAAAGCCTCACTTTCATTATATCATTTTCTTCAATTTTTTTTTCCGCTTACACTTACTTATCTAATTTAAATCTCCTACTTTTTAAAAGTCTTCCACAATCCAATTACCTTGAACATCTCCTGTGGACACAGTTGACTACACTGGGACCAGGATCCCCTGCCACCATGAGCCCTTTTAGCCTGTTTTCTGTAGCAATTGTCTGGAAAACCTCTCCTGAGTCTCTCCAGAGCCTGTAAATCTCTCCAAGCCAGATCCCCATCTTCTCTACTACAGAAGCTTTTTCTGATTCTGCTATCATGTTAGTGCCTCTAAAGGCTACTGTGAAGTGATGACAGGTTCTTTTCTCTCTACAGAGAGCAAGCCCTCCTTTGTGACTGAAATTATTTTTCTTCCCGTTCATCCATTCATACTTTGGATTACGTGGCAATCTCTGTGCGTTTAAGGTATCACTAATTTGGTTCTTCCTTTTAGGAACCACCCCTAGGCTTTATGTGTCTGAAAGTTAATGCCTGACCATGCTGTTGGTAACATAATAGCCAATCACTGATTGGCATCGATTGGGTGCCTCTCACATCTAAGCGGGGCCTTCAGCTCTGTCCCCAGGAGTTTAAATTCAGTGCCCAAAGCAGTAAACAAAGACAATGGAAGTCATACACAGAGGAGAAAGACACAACTTAACAGAACAAGCAGGGCTGGAGAGAAAGCATGGAGTGGTTATGTCCTTGCCCCAAGCTCATGATCCCAGAGTGATTTCTTAGCCCAGCACCAGTGAACAAATTCCCCCTTGGGATGAGCTATTAGAATAGGTTCCTCATTACTTTCATCCCAAATAATTAACTTACTTTTGTTCTACTTTCTATCAGTCTGGCATCTGCCCATCATTCTCTATTTTTTCTGAACTCTCTTAATCTGCCAGGCACATAAGGAATCCTGCAACTCCCGAGGTGAGACAGGGACATTGGCCACTGCTGTTCTCCATAGATACCTGGGAGGAAAGTGATCATCAAAACCTTAGCCCAGATTCTCTCTTTATCTGCCCTGGAAACACAGTGCTTAATATCAGCATCACTCTCACTAATTAAAAGACAGCAACGCAAAGGGATACTCTAATATCTTCTCTCTTGTTTAGCAAAAATGGAGGGATCTCCCCAAAGCCTCTTATCATCACAGAGAATTCACTTCCCTAAGCTTCAGAGCATGAACTATCTCCTTAATTTCTACTTATAAAGAACAAAGCAGTCAAAACATATCAGGTTGCTGGGTGCCCTGACTATTATTTTTATCTGAGTCTGCACATTTATGTACCGTATTTCCTTATTCCGAAAGGGATGGCTTCAGGAAGCAATGAGAATTCGGAGCACATTTTTAAATATCTAGGGTAAATTAGTTAATTATTTGCCCTGCGACCAATGCAAGGCTTTTGCATTCCTCCAACCTGGGCTTCATAGATAACATTGTGACTGTGTCCCAAGCCACCATAAAGTGACCATAAAGAAATGTTTCCATTTATTCCGCACTGAATCTACAGGCACGGGGTTTTGCCTGTCAAGCATGCACACCTTTGAAAAACTCCATCTGTCACTACTATGAATTCTGTGGTGCCTGTGATCTTTTACCACGCAAAATAAACAGCTGGCATTGGTAAATGGTCAGCACCGGGATTCTTCGGGTCCCAGGGAGAATCTAGAACAATAGGAAGTCAGAAACTCAGCTCTTACACACCCCTGGGGTCTGTCCCTGTGGACCAATTAAACAACACATTCAGATGTTGGCAGTCCTCCTTATTCCAGAAACATGGGACCCATTACTGGGCTCCAAAGAGGGCCGTTTTACAGCGAAAATGATTTACAGCCAATGTTTTCCTTGCACAGTACGTGTTCGCCTTTGTTAAACAAAAGTTCACAGAGAAGAACTGCAACTGAGGAGGGGAGGAAAACATGCATGCAAAAGAGATCTAACTCCCAAAGCAAAATGCAAATCAAGGGAAAAGCAGCAGTCTTTGGACCCTGGCCCTTATTCTTTCTGAGTCAATGCCAAATGTGTATTTAGAGACACCACCGGGAAATATCACCAATTTTCAATTTGTTTTTTGCCTTTGTTGGAAGAGCTGCTCTGCCATAGTGTTTGTTGAATAATAAACCTAATTCAGTTACTACATGACAAAAAAAAAAAAAAAAAAAAAAAACACCCTACCAGTCAATCTATTTTGCATTATGATAAACCAAGACAAATTGATTAGCAGAGAGAGAAAGACCCCTTTTCATTGTTTAATGTGTAAACTATTAAAAATGTTGGGAGTGAAAAATGGGAAATGGTTCTCAAAATTTAACACAGTTATAAACGAAGTGTCACGCTTTGTCCCAAGCCAGCTCTAGGTGGAGCAAGGGAGGACATGTCCACCTCATTGATATAACAGCCGAGAATCCACACAAGACCATTCTTCCCTGACCAGCACTGCCACAGCCTTTCTCTCCCTCCTCCTCCCCCTCCTTCCACTCTTCCTTCTCTTTTTCTTCTAGCGTATGTGGATGAGCATGTGTTTTCACATGTGTGTTTGGGGGGAGGGTTGTCTGCATGCACACAAGTGCACAGTGTGTGGAAGTTGGAAGACACTGAGGGGTACTAGTCCTTCGGTCCTGCCTGCCCGACCCTCTTTTTTTGAGACAGGATCTCTCACTAGCATGGAACACACTGAAGAGCGCAGCCAGCCAGTGGACCTCTCTCCAGCACTGGGATTACAAGTGTCCACCATTGTCCCCAGCTCTTTCCATGAGCTCTGGGAGGCAGAGTCATGATTGCACAGCAAGCACTATTTACCAGCTGACTTTTCCTCCCAGCCTGACCTGTGTCTTCTAAGTAATTTTTTTTCTCCAAGTTCTTTTTAGGTAAATAAGAAAACAAGGGACTAAAAAAGAAAGAGAGAGAAGGAGAAACTACCTTAGATTCTGAGTATCAGAAATTAACTATTAAAAGCCTTTATATTCCGTTGTTTTTCATAAGGAGGAAGACTGTTCATCAAGGATTTTATTTTTATATTGTTGGTTATCACCATCATGAAGAAGGTATATTGGTGTCTAGTATTCCAAGGTCATAGACTTGGTTAAGTGTCCTACAATGGGAAGGGCAAACAACGAATTATCAGGCCAAAATGTCAACAGACTGGAGTTTGAGCAATAATGCTTTATACATTTCCATGAATTAATTATCAGATCCTTCTAAAAGTTCAGCCAGCTAAAAGCAGGTTTCAGTGAGGCTTTTCCTAGTCTGAGCAAGGAACCTATGGTGTGGAGGGATTAAGGAAAGGGCAGGGGGTCTACTCAGAGGAGAGGAAAACCTGAAAGAGTAGTTACTAGAGCTGATCATGAGTCTTTCCTACATGTCTTATGGGTTTAAAAACCATTTACCTACTGTACCTTTCATGATTGTCAGTGTTGTTACACTGTCTTGTCCTAAAAGAGAATTTGACTTAAGCTCTCTTCCAATTCTGTATAAAATAAAGCTCATTAAACTTCTTACTCACTTCTTGGGGCTTCTTTTGGGACATTTATATCCACAAAGTTTGAAGTTGCTATTCAGGAAATTACACACACACACACACACACACACACACACACACACAC
>NW_026591086.1:40026452-40035839 GCF_907164565.1 Psammomys obesus
ACACACACACACACACACACACACACACACACACACACTAGGCTAGGTCTATAACAACTTTAATGTATTATATCTCATTTGCAATTTCACATTGCTTACTAAAAATTACGCTGTGTTGTTGTTTTGAAACCCACTTACTTAATAGACAATCCACACAATCTAAAGAGTCCTGACACTCTTCAGATTCTTAGGAGCGTCCACGCCAATCTCAGTTTCCCAGATCAACATTTCTTATCTTATTTCTTTGCTGCAGTAATTCCTCACATGCAGCCCTTAGAAATAAAATGTCAAATGAGATAATAATGTTGTGCTTAAAATAAGGAACAGTGCTGACTATCAGCTTGGGACTGTGTCAACTATGTTATTATCTAAAATAAGGTGATAGATAATAGACCTGTTTCTGTTCAGTATGTGATATATGAAAAATTCTTGTTCAGGGAATGTCTTGTTCCAATGTAAGCCTGGGATCTGGGTCTGAATTCATCATATGTACAAATCTGGGGCTCTGTGGTACTTGGCTTCCCTTCTGGGTTACAGAGTTGAACTGGAACTCTTTACTACAGCTTCCTGGAAACCTCTGTCTGGGTCTGTCCCTGATGCCTAACAACCCTTAAAACTGTAATTTATATATATGTAAATATATATATACTTACAGTCCTTGAGACTAGGGAGTACCAGAATGTGTCTGGAAGGTTCAGTGTCTAAGGAGGGAAATGCTACAGATGGTATTCCCTCAAGGCATCTATACATAATGGAAAGGAAGACTCCTGAGACCTCCTGTGGCAGAGGAAAAGAGAGGGCAGAAGAGCTGACAAATTCTCTGCATCTTTTATAAAGTCTCTAAGCCCACTGAGAAATTTCCCTTCTGCTCATATTTTGATCTTCTCTGGATAGTCCCTCTTACCACTACCACCCCGGCAACTCAAGTTTTCAGATATTTAGATTTGAGAGATCACAGGTAACATACTTTAAACTCTAATTCTAAACTCTAAACTCATTTTCCAAACTTATTTGTCCCATGCTCACCTTCTCAAACCGAGCATTCTTCATGATTAGTGTTCCACAAGACCTCGTAACAAAAACAATCCATATTCTACTTCTCGAAGATCTCAGTCAGAGAGACACCTTGAAAGGACCTGATACCAGCTGTCTGACTAAATAACATGGACCTGTGAGCAAAGGATTAACCTTCAAGAATTCTATAAAGCAGTATAGTACCACCATGCTAGTGAGAAGCTACGACATCATGAGAGTGAAAATACAAGAGCTTTAGGCTTTGAGAGAATCCCTTTGACAATTGAAACCAAGAAAAAATTTCTCCCGCAACAGCTGGAAAGTATTAACAGCCATTCAAACCGCTTTCTTTCCTCCAAGAACAAAACACATTAAAATAAATTGCCAAAGGAGAGATTTAGTGACTTACAAAGCTTGTTGGTCTCCTGTCATCATTGGTTCTCAAAGACCAAAAATGAAGTGTTACTAGTGAATGGATTTTCAAGCTTGCCGGTGTTCCTTACTTTTAGAGTTACTATTTAATTAGGAACATAACTATGAGAAGGTTTGAATCTGGGGAGAAAGGCAAAGTCCCCTTAAAAGCATGGCATCCTGTAGGTCACACATGCTCTAGGGAAGCCAAGAGGAGTAAATGCAAAATAAAACCAGATGTGAACTTGATATAATTACAACCATTCCTTCCAACATGAACAGCACATTCAAATTCACATTTTCTTTCCACTTAGAATCAGTTGCATCACCGAATTCTTTCAAATAAATGAAAAATTGAGCAGCACTTGCCAGAAAGAATTACACCACGAAACTCCCACATGAATTTTGAAAATCCATTTGCATTTGAATGATGCAAATTGTGATTTAGTATAATAACACACACGCTTAGAAGGAGAAATTATGTGAAAAAGCTAACTTCCAGTCAAGTCTACCCCTAGTAGACCTCAGCCTGGTGCAATAATGTGGATCTCTGCACCCCAACAGAAGTGGCACTCAACAGAAGTAAAAATAAGTGAGGATCTTGACCCTGCCACACCCATGGATTTCATAAGCAAATCAAATACAGGCAACACATTTGGTTTTTCCTCATGGACAAAAGCTAGTTCTCTCCAAGTCTTCTTTGGTACTGCAAGTATGGCATTCTGGAGCCGTAATACAAGTGGGTCTTGCAAATATACATATGTGATTTGGTTATGAATTAGCATGGTAACAAATATGCATTATGAAAATCCATAACTTTGCTGGAAAAATATTCATAATTTGACAAGCTAATTACAAACAACTGTAAACATGTTTCCTTGTGTTCAACTACAAGCAGGTAAAAAAGATAGTCAATGCTGTTTAATCATTTCTTAAATCATTTGATTCATCTAATTTCTAAGCGTGAATACCACAATGGGGGCTAAGCTATCTCATTTGAGGAAGACTATGGAATTAAATACCATCTTCTTTCATTTCCTGCTCTGCCTCTACAGTATGTACTCGCTGCCCACCCTGTACTTATACGCTTGAAGTTTTCAAAGTGTTTTTACAAAATCATAGGTTCTAAGATTTCAAGAAGTCTTGGAAGTATCTAGTGTTCTCATCCAACCCCCATCCCTAATCTGGAATTACTTCTTTTTTGAAATTTTTTTCTTTATTATTATTTATTTATTATAATTTATTCACTTTGTATCTGGGCTGTAGCCCCCTCCCCCATCTCCTCCCATTCTCACCATTTCTCCCTCCCTTTTTCCCCTGTTATTCCCCCCCCCCAGTCCACTGATAGGGGAGGTCCTCCTCCCCTACTATCTGACCCTAGCCTATCAGGTCTCATCAGGACTGTCTGCATCCTTTCTCTGTGGCCTAGTTAGGCTACCTCACCAGGGGGAGGTGATCAAAGAGCCAGCCACTGAGTCCATGTCCTAGACAGCCCCTATTCCCCTTACTAGGGAACCCACATAGAGACTGAGCTTCCATGGGCTACACATGAGCAGAGGGTCTAGGTCCTCTCCATGCATGGTCCTTGGTTGATTCATCACCTTCAAAAGTCTGCAGGTCCCCCAAACCCAGATTGTTTTTAGCTCTGTTGGTCTCCTTGTGAACCTCCTGTCCCCTCCAGGTCTTTCTATCTCCCCCTTCTTTCATAAGATTCTGTACACTCTGTCCAAAGTTTGGCCATGAGTCTCAGCATGGATACCCAGCATGGGGTCTCTGATTTGATACCCTGATGGGTAGGGGAATTACTTCGTAAATGATAGACAGCAAGTTGTCTTCCGTGAGAAGGCATCAAGGTAGGTGGTTAGATGTTCCCTGTGTTTCTACTTAAACTATGTTCCCATCAACAAAAACAGCTTCCACAAGACATTTCCACATGCTTAGAAACATCACAAACTAAATCTGGTCATGCTTACAAAGGTGTACTGTACAGCATCAGATGGAATCTGCTCCCCTAGAGCAAAGCTTCTCCTGCCCACTGGACCACTCTTCATGTGATGGGAAGTGCAGAACCCAGCATCCCTCCTTCATCCTGTGATGTTTCTTCACAACCTCTGCTCCCTCTATCCCGCTTTTTCTTCTGTTTTCTCATTTTCTTTCCCTGACTGTTCTCTCCTGCCACACAGTCTCACCTCTTCTAGATAAACGATGAGTTCTCATTCTCCTATACACACTCCTCTTCTGGGCTCCATCCTTACCCTAGCCACTCATGCATTTGTATTGAAGGCATATTTCCCCTGTACTCTTCACCACAACTGGTGATATTTACCCTCATCCATGCAAGATATATATAGGAATCATAAGAAATTCTCTTTTCCTCTTTGTATATTTTTCCAATAAATTTACTTTCTAAAACATCATTGGATTGCTTTCTCTTCTTCACTTCCTTCCACTGCCTCCACTCAGGTCATTGGATTTCCAAGGATTGTGGTAACCCTCTCAGTGAAGTCTTCCCAACCCCAGTTTCATCCAACCTCCCTCACTACAGTCAGGCTGATCACCTCAAGCCACAAGCATGTTTGTGTTGTGCCTGTTTCAATCACACTCAGGCTAGCTAAACAATCTTCTTCTTAGAAGGACCTCCCCTATCAATGGACTGGGGAAGGGGCAAGGGAGGAGAAAAGGGGAGCGGGGACGGGATTGGGAGGGGATGAAAGAGGAGACTACAGCTGGGACACAAAGTGAATAATTTATAATAAACTTAAAAAAGAAAATAAATAAATAAAAATTCAGATGATAGTGGAGACATGAGAAAAACAAAATAATCCCCTTCTTGTCCTGAACAAGACATATATACAGACAAATATAAGAAAATAAATTGTGTGTGTTTTTTAATTTTTCACATATGTTTATTTTTTGTCTGCATGTATTTCTGTTCAGCATGTGCATGTCTGGTGCCCACAGAGGTCAATAGAGGGCGCCAGATCTAGAATTGGATGCACAGATGGTAGTGAGTGATCATGGGTGTACTGAGAATTGAATCGGAATCCTCTAGAATAACAACCAGTTCTCTTAACCACTGAGCCATAAATCCACCCCTAAATGTATTTTTTAATAATATTAGTTCAATAATCTTCTTTTGGTTTTTTAGATTATAATATAATTACATCATTTCCTTTTTCTTTTCGTCCATCCAAGCCCTGACATACCTGACCCCCTTGCTCTCTTTCCAATTCATGGCTTCTTTGATCATGTATTGTTATGTATGAACATGTACACACACTCACTCTACAACATGCTCAGTCTATATAATGTTCCTCTCATGCATATGTTTTCAGTGCTTACAGTTTGCTTTCCCACAAGCAACTGGTGAGCTGGGGAAGACTATTTCTCTCACTCTTAGCATTTCTTAGTTGCTTATAGTTTTGTGAGGGACTGTGGTCTTCTAGTATTTCCATGTTCCCTGTTAGCACATCCATTGGTGTTCTTCTCACTTGGGCAGTCTTTATGGGTATAGCTTCTGACATTCCTAGGAGACACAGTCTCGCTGCTAACCCCTTGTTCCTTTGGCTTTTACAATCTCTCTGCAACCTTCTCTACAGTGATCCCAGCGTCTCTAGTGCAGGGATTGTACTATACATATATCCATTGGAACGAGGCTCTATAATTCTTCATTTTGATAGTTCACGGTTTTCTGTAATTCTGTAATGTATCGACTTTGGATGTGTCCCTCCTTGCTTGCACAAGGCCTTTTGGAACCATAAAAGCTAGTTGTCAGGGGGATACTTTCAGGTCATTTCCAGCTGTTGCCTTCTGGGCCCTGTGCCTGAAGTGCTCAGGATCTTCAGCAATAGGGACTGAATGGGGACTGTCTCCACCTCTGGGGGACAACCGAGGGCAAGAGTAAGTCTATAACGTTTTGGGAGTCTCCTGGACAACCCTAACCTGTAACTCAAAAGAGGACTATGCATGTCCTCTTGGAGTTTTTGTTAGTTGAAATTTTTTTAGATGGTTTATGGCTCTCAAAAGAGCATTTTCAGTCCAGATGAGAAATTTTCACTTAAACCCACTTACATGTATTATAGGTATTTTTACATACATAATTGTATTCTTTTCTATATTTTATTTTTATTAATTACAGTTTTATTCACTTTATATCCCTCTTCCCTCCCAATTCCACCCTCCCTCCCTATTCTCCACCCATGCAGAAGTTTGAGTTAAATAAAAGAAACAACAGAAAGGAAGATTCACAGCTTCACAAAGCACTTCCACACAGCTCATCAGTTCTAAACTGTTAGTTGACAATAAACATGAGGAAGAAACTGAAACCTGAGATGAAGGAATTAAAAGGTCCCTAAATAAAACATTTTTCAGACCTTCACACTTAGATAAAATCAAAGGAACACATCCTGAGATCCCTTTAGGCTTTTTAAAAAGAAGTTAATCTTCCATTCCAACCATCATTAATAAAAACCATGTGTTTTCTTAGGGATATCTACCCACTTGAATGATTGGAGTTTCTAACAGAGTTCTCCAGTTGGGATAAGTGTACAGGAAGAAAAAGTTTGAAAAGGATTGTGGTTCAGTAAGTGAGACAAATACTTTTGCAGCATTTTTTTCATGAGGCATGATAACTTCTATATCATGGGAACTATCTTTCTCATGAGCAGCTTCACAGTGGAGGGGGAAATGGATCTAGTTAGTCCTCATCACTCTGTGAAATAAAGCAGAGTGAGCCAATAATATATTCTTTGGCTCCCTGATTGCCTTAGTTAGTGTTCTATTACTTTGAAGAGACACTATGACCAAGCAACTCTTACAAAACAAAGCACAGAATGGGGGAAGGGGTTCTAATAATTTCAGATGGTTAGTCCACTATCATCATGGCAGGGAGCATGGTGGGAGGCAGGCAGGGTGGTGCTGGAAGAGTAGCTGAGAGCTCACATCTGTTCACCATGTTGCGGACAGAGAGAATGAGAACGAGTGAGTCTAGGCCTGGTGTAGGCTTTTGAAACCTCAACTCTCATTCCCAGTGACACATGTCCTCCAACAAGGCCGCACTTCCTAATCTTCCCAAACAGTTCCACTAACATGGAACCAAGCATTCAAACATATGAGCCAATGGGGACCATTCTCATTCAAGCCACCACAATAAATAAACCCTCCTGTTCTCGGCTCTTGTGGTTTTCAATAAACACACATCAAGATACAACTTAAGGTTGACTTCAGATGTTCTCAAATAAAGTACTTCAGATATGTTCATTTGTCAACATTTACTTAGCAAAGCACTATCTACAGTGTTGTACTCGACAGAATTCACATCAACAGGGGATAGCAAGCAAACTTGCAGTGTTTTCTGAATTGGTGTATGTGTGTGTGTGTGTGTGTGTGTGTGTGTGCATGTGTGTGTGTGTGTGTGTGTGTGTGTGTGTGTATGCAGTCACTCCCCTCTTTATTTTTTGATCAGAGTCTCTCACTGAATAGGGACCCTGGGGGTTCATTTAGAATGGATGACCAGAAAGAGGCTCAAGAGCTCTCCTCTTAGCTCTCCCAGCTACAATCCCAGGAACACTGTGCAAGGACTGAAAGTCCAAGCTAAGGTCCTCTCGTCTGTACAGCAGGCACTGTCTTGAGTCATCCCCCTGGCTCTGATCTATTTCGTTTTGTTTGCTAAAATCCAAAATACATCCTCATCTGCAGTGAAATAAAATTAAACAAAATCTATCTCCTTTAATTTTTTTTATTTAACTTTGAAGAGTCATTAACCCTGAAATTGAAGACCAAAACACCAGATAACTACAAGCCTCAGGTCTGAAGTAGCTGTGGCCATGAGCTACGTGGACTCTAGAAAGACAAAATGCTGTTCTCGTTCGGCTGTGAGTCTCTTTGTGAAGCAATCATCTTCTCTACATTAAAAACCAGCAGTGGGTTTAAAGTTGCCTTTTTTCCTGTCAACCTTGCCTGCCTAGAGACTTATCATAATGCTGGTGGGTATCTGCAAGTCCACACATTAGAGTTGCCAGCAGCCCCTAAGGACATTCATCTTTACTCTGTGTGTGTTAAGACAGTTGTTTTTAAGTGGATGTATGAACAAATATTATTTGACTTGAATTTTTATGCTTGTGGGAAAAACAAAACAGAACACAAACAGTATGGTCATATGATAGTCTCAGGAGAGAGGCAGTATAGGTGTGTTCATGGTCAAGTCAGTGCCCTATTTGACAATACTCATATGATAATTTGACTCAAAAAATATTTAAAAAGTGAGGCTAGATTCTGTTTTTTAAAATAAAGACTAATTTGACTTGTTTTTATTCTAGCCTCTGCCATTAAATGGACGTGTTTATCCTCTCCAAGAACTTACAGACTATTTCATGTACAAGAGAACTTGAAAAGAATAAAATGGGAAAAAGAAGAAAAGACATTTTAAACATGCCACTAGAACATCAGTCTTCATCTAAATGTTGCAATCAGGTGAGGGCAGTCTCTCTATGATGAATAAAGAAAAAATAAGATTTCTAAGTGGAAACAAAGAGCACCCTTAGAAGATGTGCTAACAAAAGATTAACTTGTGAAATGCTAATAAGATAGCAGAGAAAATGATAAAAAATAGTCCATTTCTCTAGGCTTCACCAAAGAGATAACAGTGTATTATAAGACAGGAATTTAGATGTTTCCTTTATGAAAATGTATGTACATTTGTCCTATTTTTTTGGGTGATTAAAGCATATGATTTAAAGACCTCAAAACAGCACTAATTGTGGACACTTTGACTTCACCCTTTTAACAAGACCTGTAATTCATTGGCTCAAGATTCATCTCCATTTCAGCTCTTGGTTTAAGGGCCTTAATATCATATATGTCAACCCAGGGCTATGTAGCACATTAACTGAAAATGTCAAAAGTGTAATTCTTCATTACAGCAGAAATAGGATTATAAAAATTAGATCTTTCAATTACAAATGACATTTACCACTCAAATCAAGGTTAGTCTTATATTCTGCTGGGGTCAGAGGTGGGATGAGAGTGATACTTCCACCAGAATAATTCTGTCATAGGTCTCACGGGGAAGTGTTGCCTGTATCTTTAGGAAACATTCTGTTTTCCTATCTGTGAGTAGCTGTAGTAATGGCTACAATCATAGTGGGTTTTTAGTGTCCAAATAAAGTGTTCAGCTTCTAGTAACTAAAATAGAGGTCTCCTTAAACATGGACACCAATCAGACATCATGCATTTGCTGTTGAATATATGACCTAACTTTGTTAAACACCAGTGTTCTCACTTGTAAGATGGATAGATACTATCTAGACACTAAGGTCTAGATGAGGAAATAATGTCATAAGGAATTTTTTCCAAGATCATAGATAGCTGAGATAGGGAAGAATCTGACTCAGTCTCTTCAATTCCAAACTGTCTATTTCCTCAAACAGACCATAACCTCCAATAATGACACATGAGTCAACATAGGCAGAAACAGTGACTTGGGAAAACGTATTCTGAGTAATGAAGAGGCTAGAGCAAGAAGATGGAGAGTTCAAGGCCAACCTGGACTCCAGCATGAGATCCTTATAAATGTAAATAAACAAATACATGTTTTGCTTGGACCTCACATTCATAGGAAATTCTTGTTGTGACAGATTCTGTATCTGGACATCAAGGGGGTAATATTTCTAACTAGTGTTTGAAGCACTGTGGAATTTTTTTTTAAGTATCTCATGAGAAAAATTAAGCAATACAATAAATTACTTCTAAGTAAAGTATATAACCTAACATTTCATCATTGAAGATGAACTTACATTGCAAGAGGGGTGAGATGATATTCTGATGCTTGGTTATAGGTTAGACAAGAACTAACAATTTTTGTGGTTCATTAAAGTCTGTACCACCCAGCTTTTAACATTCAATAAGCATTCTTTAATTGAGTTGAGTTGAGTTGAGTTGAGTTGAGTTGAGTTGAGTTGAGTT
>NW_026591086.1:40035849-40077765 GCF_907164565.1 Psammomys obesus
AGTTGAGTTGAGTTGAGTTGAGTTGAGTTGAGTTGAGTTGAGTTGAGCTGGATTGGATTGTACTCTCTCTGTGATCTTCATCCATAATTCAGAGATGTTTGACTCCTGCCTGCTTTCTCCTGAGTGTTCAACACCTTAGAATGTTTTATACAATGTACCCAGGTCAGACATATCAACTCAGGAAAAGTAGAAATATTACACATTTAAAAATACATAGTTTATTTTCAATGTTTTTGCTTAAGAAATGGGATACTACAAGCTGTCTGAAGGACATAATATTATGTGACACTCACCTGGATTTGATGCACACTTCCTGCCTTCATTATAAAACCTAGAAATAAGCTCCTGTAAAAATGTTGCTAGAATCAAATGGTTGATGACGCAGAAGATAAGATGAGCTTGAGGCTACTCAACTTTTAAGTTGACTCAAAAGAGTGTGGGTTAAAGTTGATCTTTAAAACTGCTGTGTTTCCATAGAGTGCCTAAGTAAGGGGTTTTCTTTCTTCCACTTCCTCATTCGATTGCTGATTCTATGGTTGCTTTTCTAAGTTATCAGAAATTCTGTCCTGTCACTGTCTGAACCACTTTGTTTCCTTCCCTGTTCAGCATATATTTTGTAGTGTATTACCTTGACAGCTCTGGTATATATATTCTTACTACAAGAAAAACCCCAGTTCATCCAGCTATCTTCTTTGCCTAATATGGGTCCAGAGATATTGCTGGGTAAAACTTGACAACTAATCAAGGTTAATACCCTTATAATCATGGTATTATTGACCCTTAATTGAGCAACAAAACTCAGTCACCTCTTGTTTTCACTAATTCAACAATGGTATTTCAGACTTTCTCGTTCTTCCGTAAACCTCTGATCTGTTCTTCTCTTGTCAAAAGGCCCGCCTGTAGAAATTATCTAAAAGGATACTCCAGGATCTTTCCACAAGACCACCTCATTTATTTCCCCCTTCTAAGATATTTTAGTGTTTCTAGATCTCAGGTGTGTGATTAATTCCTTGTTTTAACAAATATCTATATTACTCTTACTGTGTTCCTGGAATAGTCAAATGGATCACTTTTATCACTGAGACTTCATTGATGAAATTTTACATGAAATGTTTTATTTCATTCTCATATAAACTTATGAGGCCCATATTATTATCACTCCTAGTGTTAATATACCTGAGACATACATGGTTAGGTTAATTAACCCAAGTCATCACATAAGCCACTATGTCAAAAGTAAGTGCCCTTTGTAGGGTTTATTTTGATTATTTTTTTTAATTATGAGTAGGGGAGGTAACATATGTAAACATGAATATAGTGTCTGTGGAGTCCAGAAGACAGTAGATACCCTGGACCTGAAGTTTTAGGAGAAAATAAGCCATCCAATAAGAATGATTCTAATTGAACTTGGAACCTACTCAAATCAATACATGTTCTTAACCACTGAGGCACCTCTCCAGCCCCTTCAAAGTATTTGCTCTTAGCCTTGCTTTTCTACAGCCTTTATCATGGCTTGTATTTATATTACTCATAGGATATTGGGTTATGAGTAAAGCATTAAAATACGGAAATTCTGTTCCTTAGTTTACTCTGAGAGCTAAGATGTAGCGGAGTCCCATAGTCCCCCCTTGCATCCTGAAAAAAGAAAAGCTAGGGTTTGAGTTAACTCTCCAGAGCTGTGCTTTCACCTCTGCATTGCTGGCTGCTCTACACAAGGTTAATCTTCTCTGTGTGCTCTGCATCCTAATCTAAACTGCTTTCTCAAGAATTTCTGTCCTACAGCCTCAGCATGTATCCCTATTAACAATTAATAGGTACAACTTTATCCCATCTGAAAAAAAGAAACCCATTTCTTCCAGCTTAATTTTCATAACCTCTTTCAGAGTCTGTGGTTAGAACTCTTGTCTAGTTTTCTGAACCATTTCCAAGGCTTGGTGCAGTGAGTGGCAATACAACAGATACATAATAATCAGTATGTAATAGATACATGAGTGAGAATGAGCTTAGGAAAAGGAAGAAATTGGACATTGGCCTCATGTTTCAAGTTAGCTCACCCCAGAAACCATAAGATATTTGACACATGAACTTTATTTTAAATTTTTTAACTAATTTTCATTTTGAAAAAAAAAATGATACAAAGTCAGGATTCTCTCCATCTCCTTCCTGGAAATCAACACAAAGTACCAAGGAAAGTAAGAAACAAAAATTCATAGTAGGTTCCCAACAATACTAGTGATAACTAACTCCAAATGAAATGGAAATGTAAAAGCTCCAAAACACAGGGGAAATGCTATTTCACAATGGCTACCTGAGGGAAAGCCAGCAAAAAAACCATGTCCTCTAGACAAACAGCCCCACTGCTGGGCACACATTCAAAATAAATGAAATTGGTAACCCAAAGGGATGCCTGAACCTTCATGTCCATTGTAGAATTAGTCATGGCAGTTAGGATACGGAGCCAAGCAAAGGACCTGTCAGCAGATGAGCTGATAAAGAATACGACATATGGATTTGGTTCAGCCTTTAAAACAAAGAAATTATGTTATTTGTAAATACATAAATAAAAGTAATCTCAAAACGTAAAGACAAATATTGAATGATATAACCTAACTATGTAATCCCAAAGGTTGAATTTAAAACAGTAGAATCAAATGGTGATCAGGAGAAATTTAGAGTTGGAGAAGTGGAAGGACATTGGTCAATGGAAGATCTTTTCAGTTATCAAGAAAACATATTCTGAAGATTGAATGTATATCAATGAAATGATAAATGTGTTCATTGGTTTGAGTGCTGTCATCATTACATCAAAGTATATTACACATTTTAACTATATGTAATTTTCATTTGTCAATTAAATCTTTAGCAAAATAAAATCAATTAAGTATCTTTTAAAAGTAACACTGTGATTCAGCATGGAGATGAAAAGTTATCCTGTAAACAAAAGGACGCTTAAGTAGAAAAGGTAAATCTCATATTTGTGAGCATAGTGGTCACCTTGGGAAGCTGTGCTTGTCCTAAAGCAATCAGTCACCTATCTAAGGAACAGAAGCAGATGATGCTGTCTTCCATTGTGTTCCTGGGAAGCATGCCAATGAAATGAATTTCTTCCCACATACCAAGCAATGCAAGCAAAAGGGGGGGGGGGGGCAAATCTCTGAATTAGATGAGAGAACTGTCAAAGCATCAAAGCCTGGCAGGACAACACTTGTGCCACTTAAGCTCTCTTTAAAACTTATGACGCAGTTGCAAAAGAAATGGTTTTTTTTCTTCTCTAGCATTATATAAAAATAAAAAAATAAAGTTGGTAACATCATAAAATTATATTTAAAAATAAAATTTTCATGAAGACTCGGGGAACTTTTTACTTTAAATAAACATACAGAAGCAGAATGCAAAATTATAAAGAGAATATTCTTTTAGAATAGTATGAGGAAAATACAAGTAAATCATTAAAATTTTCAGTCTATAAAAGGAAATGACAGTTAATTCTTATTTTCTTTTTCACTTAAATGTTTTCCAAATTATTGTCAAAATATTGTGTTCTACTTAAACTAATATTTAAAAATAAGAAACAAGTACCTCCATGTACAATCAATTGCATATCTTTATTATCATTATTTTCTAAATCTCTTCACGTTTCCTGTGCTGCTTCTTTGGTGATATGTACATTCTATAGACACAAAAGTTTTAAAACCTGTCTCATACCTGATTTCTGGATTGAACTAAAGAATTCCAGTCCCACGTTTCTATATTCTTCACACTTTCACAATGGTAAATACAATTTTCTCAGCTTTTAACCGCAAACACCTCACTTTAATTTTTTAATTTAGTATTTGGGGGGAATTGACACATGAGTACTGTACTTACATTTTACACTTACATTTACATTTTCGATTTCGTGCCCCATCAGTCAAAACTGACAGAAAATGTCCCCCAAGCAGCGTAGCTAGGTAGATGAGACAGGTTCGCTGAGGTGGCAAGCCTCCGTCCCCATATTCCCATGTGCTCCTTGTCTCTCCGGGCCATTAAAATAATGTATTCCAGTGCCATTCATTCTTATGGAAACCATGGGATTCCACTTTTTATAACTCGGTGATAAGCCATACTTCTTGATATATTCATTCTTTGATAGGTACTTTCTACCTTAGCTGTTATAAACAGTGCTGCAGTAAAAACATGGTTCAAGTATCTCGGGAACACACAAATTTTTTTTCCTTTGGCTACATGCCACGTATGAGATTCCTGGAAAAAAAATGGTCCATCTCTAGTTCATGGAAGCCTCTCACTGTTTTCCATAACCAACTTATCTTTCTTAGTCCTTTCATTTCTTTTGAGTTCATCAACACACCTGAGGCTCTTCTAAGATCAGGCCTATAGGAGACTAATATTTTTTAAATATATCTTGACTTCTATATAAGAAAAACCAAAACAGAAAATACATATTTTGGGGGGGATATATTAGTGATCAAGGTCCTTTTAGCCCACACTTTTGCAACCATAGACCTTCAGATAGTATCTTTTATGTCAAACACTAGCATATCGTATCCATATTCACACAGATGAATGAAGAAAGTAGACTGTAAAAATGAGACGGAAGTAAGGAAACACTGTGGGGGCTCTGCAGCCGCCACGGTAATAAAGAACCATTGTGCAGGAGGCAAACAGGCAGTGCACTTCAACACAGTTAACTAGCAGGTGTTGGTTCAAATTTCAGGAATCTGATCCCAAAGTAGTTTATTTCAGGCATATTGAAGCACAGCCCAGTTTGGGGAAAACTTACTCTGTGGACAATTAACTCAATCGCGTATGTACAATAAGGCACATGTAAATCTCTTTGAGGAACAAAGTGAAATAAAGAGGGAGGATGGGACCGGGAAGGGAGGAGGGAGGGGCTTATGGGAGGATACAAAGTGAATAAAGTATAATTAATAAAAAAATAAAATAAAATTATAAAAAAAAGATCAGACATTGAATTCTTTGTAAAGAATTTTTAACCCTCCCACAAAAATAGGTTTATATATTGACTGAGAAAATCAAGCTTATGATACGTGCCTAGGGGTGTGGTCTCCATCTACTCAGATAGTTCAAAGGTCACCAGGCTAAAATGCACAGCTGCCCCAGCCTTCCAGGCAGATAACAGATACTGCATGCCTTCCCTTGAAGGAGCATCTCTGTGTGCTAACATTCCAAGTTCCCCTAGTGCTGATCTTTGAGAACAAGAAACTCTGTCCCTCATACAAAACATGGCCAGAATTAAAGCTCAGAACCAGAGGGACTTCAACAAGTTGAATTCTTGCTAAAAAATGTGTCCCTAGGTCCACCTTAATCTCTGCCCTGCCTCCATCTAAGTTTTATTGTGCTTCCAAAACCCACCTTTTTCCTTTCAGGTCTCTTTCACTCTTCTACTTCCAAAATAAACTGTGCAATTGCCATCAGCAGCCTAGGATTGCAAACAGGAAGTGAGGTGGTCCTCAACTATATATAATTGGGTCCCTTATCAGTCAACACCACCAGAAATATTCCCCCAAGCAGCATGTCTACATGGGTGAGACAGGTTACCTGTGGTTAGCAAGCCTCTAGCCTCATGCCTTGTATAATCTCTGTCACTCACAAAATCTGTGGGTGGCCTTCCCACAAATCTGGCCGAACTTTCAGCACAGTGGCCAATTGATTCCACAAACAAAGGACTGCATGCCCTAAATTAAATTCTCTTGCTGGTGCCATTAATCAGCCAAGTCTCTCAATTAAAATTTGATTACCAGAAGTGTTGTTTTCACTTTCTTCCCTCTGATAAGTCAATTCATTTGATGGCATAATTATAAAATCATTTTAAGCATTTAACCTGCAGCCCATAGGCATGTTTAACTTCCTACTCATGCCCTTTTCACATCTTATTCATTAAAGTAATAAACACAATCTGGTTTCCATGCTACTCATTCACAGTGGAAAATAAGTGACTGGGTAGGTCTGGGATTGAGGGTCAAGATTTACATTGCTTGGAGAAAGGTTTTCCCAGAGTCCTGGACACACAGGTGTGGAATGATAAGAGGGAATACAGGAGCTGTCTCAGCAAAACAGAGAATAAGTCAAATTGGTGATGCCACCCATCTGTTCAGGACAAGAAGAGCTGTACACAGGACAAATTTGAAGGAAGGGAAAAGAGGGTCTGCTGACACTCTTTTGTCACTGCTGCACCGAGACCTAGACTTTGTAACTTCAGAACCTGCCCAAAATAGTAAAACAAGGCTACATTTCATCACCCTGTCATGTGTGAGATGTTCATTAGCATTCATGCAGGCAGGCAGAAAATTACAGGAGAAAGGAAGAAATTACACTCCACTCTCATCCCCCACCATGAGCTACAAATTTAGCATCTCAGCACAGGAGGAGACCAGACCCTGCTGGCAGTCAACTCATCCTCAACCCAACCCACCATGAAAGCACAGAGAAAGCATCGTTATTGCTGTTGAGATCTCATGAGTGTTTGTCAGACATATGAACAATCCCTAGAAGCATTACATACGCTCTCTGCTCACCCAGAGTGCTAGGCTCCCCACCTGAAGTCTGCTTGATTTATTAAAACAGGGCTATGACCAGCTTCTTTAATGATCAGTACACTAGAAATCTTTAGAAAAGGGAAAGGAAGCCTTCATTACTTTGCTCAGAGCATGGGTGACCTGGGTCCCATGTACCGCTCAGCCATACTCTCTGTTAATCACTTTTTAGAAGTGAATGTTCTCTACTTGTTAAGCTGCCTCACAGTCTCATATGGTAAAGAGGCCTTGATGCTGGAGTTGGCTTTCATCCCTGAGGTGATAGTATTGCTTCCAACTCCAAACATTCCCAATTATCAGTGGCATCATGGAAAGCAGGAATTAAACAAAGCCAAATATTTTACAACATTCTTCAATGTACCTTGTAGCCAAACTGATTAGCAATGAACAGAGTATAATGTTCTTTTGAAATATACCTTACCCTTGTTCATCCAAATGCTGATTCCCCCACACACTCTCTCTGGCTTCAATCTGGATATTGCATTGTGATACTTATTCTAAGCATCACCTGTCTCAACTTTGTGTAAACATCCAAAATAAAACAACCAGGGACAATGTTGAGCAATAGAAGGAAGCAGTAGGCAGGAGAGGGAAGGTTAGGATAGGATAGGAAAGAGGGGAGGAGCCAGAGGACAGGAAAAGAGTGGGAGGCAAAAGAATAGGGGCAGAGCTAGGAGAGCAGAGCTGGAGGACAGATCTTGGAATGACCTGGAGAATGAACCAGACCTAAGATTTCACAAAAAGCAAGTATAATGGGTAAATCTAAATGTTATGAAACTATGAGGGCTTGGAGGTTTAAGAGGGAGTAATTATTGCCCAGAATTGTGTTCTAGGTTAACTAAATAAACCCAGTCTCTGTGTGGTGATTTGGTTATAGAGCTGTTTAGGATTAACAGCAAGTATTACTAAAAGATAATTATTAGTAACTATTAATCACCACTTACAACAGTTACATATTACTTCTCCCTTGTTTAATTGGCTTGATTCTGGTGGAACTGTATGACCACCTAAAAACCATGTGTTTTTAGGGGACAAGCTTGGCTAGATAGCCAATGCCAAAATCCAACACCTTCATTATGTACCTGAGTAATACATAATGAGAAGACCTCAGCTTTACCCAGCAGCAGCCTAGACTGAGGTCTGTGCCCTAAGTAGCATTTGATTGTGGATATGTACTGATGATAGCGAACAAAAGCTATCACATTAAGTGTGTGGCTTTGTATTGACTTTCTGTCGCCTGCCTCTAAATTGCCTTACATTGGTTCTTGCTGATGACTGACATCTCTCAAGTGCTATTGTCACTGTTCTTCAGTGCTCAATTTAAAAACATAGCGCAAAATCTTGGCACCTCTTCCCTTTAATTCTATACCTGTTTTGCCACCCAAAACAATAAAAACCACAAGAAGTAATCTGGGATTTGATCTGGCCAATTTTTGAAACAGCACAGTATTGAACTTGGCATGCTGGCTCATGCCCCTGATCCCTGAAGCAAAAGGACAGCCAAGAGCGCAAAGCCAAGCTGTGCTTCAGTGGAGATGCTGTGCCGAAACCACTTGAAAATGCAAAAGATAAGTAACAGAGCTAGCCCTTATCTGTAAGTTTTGAATGGATACTGTTTCATCCACATACTAAATAATTCTCCCTATAGGGTATGTATTATGCATGCATGTATGTATGTGTGTGTGTGTGCATGTGGGTATGATTGTAAAAGAATGTTTTGTAGAGGTTTTTTCTTGTTTTCTTTATTGTTGTTGTTATATTATTATTATTATTATTATTATTATTATTATTATTATTATGTATTACAATTTATTCACTTTGTATCATGGCTGTAGCCCCTCCCTCATCTCTTCCCAATCCAACTCTTCCTCCTTCTTCTCTTTGTCCCTCCCCTAGTACTCTGATAGGAAAGCTCCTCCTCCCCTACTAGCTGACTCTAGCCTATCAGGCCTCATCAGGACTGTCTGGATCTTCTATCTCTGTGGCCTAATAAGACCACCTTGTGAGGGGAAGTTGATCAAAGAGCAGGCAACCAAGTTCATGTCAGTGACTCCCCTTGTCCCCTTTACAAGAGAATCCATCTGGAGACTGAGCTGCCATGGGCTACATCTGAGCAGGGGGTCAAGATACTCTCCATGCATGGTCCTTGGTTGATTCATCAGTTTCTGCAGGGCCCCCTGGACCCAGATTTTTTGATTCTGTTGGCCTCCTTGTGGAGGTCCTGTCCCCTCCAGGTCTTTCTTTTGTTCCTTTCTTCCATAAGATTCCCTTGCCCTCTGCCCAAAGTTTGGAATGTTTTGTAGTGATTTTTACTTGAGTAACTTTTAAATAGAAAATATACATATTTTACATTGTATTTTAGCATAGTATTTAATGGCATGAGCAAATGTTTATTATACAATGTTTATGGCAAAAAGCAAGACAAAACTTTTATGTGTATGTAATATCATGTCTGTGTCTGCCTTACTAAAAGAAGGTGATTCCAAAATGTCAATTGTCATCCTTTCCTAACAGTGGGGTCAGGCAAGGAGTAACTGAAAATTGCTTCTTCTTGCTTTTAGAAATTTTCTAAATTGAGTATGTATTGGGTTTTTTCATAAGCTGAAATGTCATTCTTAATTACATAGGTTGAATACTAATCAAGAGGGAGAACCCTGACTAAAATCCCCATCCCAAAAGGCAAAGAAGATGGACATCAGAAGAAGAAGAAAACAGGAAACAACCTAGGAACCTGCCACAGAGGGCCTCTGAAAGCCTCTGCCCTGCAGACTATCAAAGCAGATGCTGAGACTTATGGCCAACTGTTGGGCAGAGTGCATGGAACCTTATGAAAGAAGTGGGAAATAATAAGATCTAGAGAGGACAGGAACTCCACAAGGAGAGCAACAGAACCAGAAAATTTGAACACAGGGGTCTTTCCAGAGACTCATACTCCAACCAAGTACCATGCACGGAGATAACATAGAACCCCTGCACAGATGTAGCCCATGGCACTTTAGTGTCCAAGTGGGTTACATAGTAATGGGAAGAGGGACTGCCTCTGACATAATCTGATTGGCCTCTTTGATCACCTCCCCCTGAGGGGGGAGCAGCCTTGCCAAGCCACAGAAGATGACAATGCAGCCACTCCTGATGTGATCTGATAGACTAGGATCAGAAGGAAGGAGAGAAGGACCTCCCCTATCAGTGGACTTGGGGAGGGGCATGTGTGAAGAAGGTGGAGGGAGGGTGGGGTCGGGAGAGGAAGAAGGAGAGGCTTATGAGAGGATACAAAGTAAGTAAAGTGTAATTAATAAAAGTTAAAAAAAAGAAATTTTCTAAATTGAGTATGTATTTTTTTTCATAAGTTGAAATGTCATTCTTAGTTACATAGGTTGACTACTCCCTCCTTTTAAGCCTACATTTTCTTGTCTATTTGCAAGACATTCTATGCCACTAACTTCCCTTCCTATCTTCCAAGGTCCTCAAGACCTGTGTCCTAAAATGTTGCTTCCGGAGTATAAATTTAGGGCTCAGACTGACTCCTGGATGACTCCAGCACTTCTTGCCACAGGAAGCAGAATGAGCCAGGAGAGCTGGCTCCTCATTCGCACCCTACTCAAGTATTAACGCAGAGAACCTGGCAATCCTGCTGAGTTCCCGGGTCTCCCTCTTGCCATGAATGAACTGTAAAGTTAGGCTGGATGACCCCAGAGGCCCACGCATTTGGAAATTCCTGCTTTCTCTTGAGCTCTTTACCCAGTTGCAGTAGAAAGTTTTAATTGGCAGGAGTGTGAAATTACTGCAAAATTCCATTTACAAGGCAAACAGCTCTCATTCAACAACAGGGGAAGAAAGCCAAGAATCATAAATATCCTTGGGATCTAACGTGCTGTTTTATATCAGAACAAATGTCCCAGGCAAAATATCCACTCCAGATGTAAATCCAACCCAAATATCTACAGGAAACAAATGGAGTCGGGGGAAGCTGAAGAAGTATTTTCAGAAACCTTAAATTATATAATGCTCCAAACATATGTAAGGAGTTAGTGGCATATCCAACATTTAAGTTTAATGGAGTCTAAATTCCTCTGAATAAGTAAGTCACATATGAACAGCTAAAATGTTTGCAATAACCTAATCTGCATCTGATAAATTCTAACTGTTACTTATTTGGAGGTAATTATTGACATCCAAAAGTCAAGATTATGCAAATTCTGCTAAACGGACACAGCATTAAACCAACTCCTAATGACTTATTGTTATATCCATAGATTAAGGCCCCTCTTTCAGCCCTCATTAAAGAAGCTTCTATTTGCAGTAGCTCATGGTCATCACAGAGAGCCACAACTGACCAAGGTGCAGAGAATAAGAGACTTCATAAAGCTAAGACCCAAAGGGAGTATATATAATTGATTCCTTCCTCCACAGGCTCAGGGATCATGATGGAGGAGGCAGCAGAAAAAGCGTAAAACCTAAAGGTGCTGGGTGACTAGAAAAAAAAAAAAAAAAAACAGTATCTTCTGGACATATCAGGGCAGCTGCACATGTGAACTCCCAGATGCTATGGCACTGTCCACAAGACCTATGCAAGCCCAACCCAGACAAAATCCCGGAAGTTCTACCCCAGCAAAGCAATGACTGGAATCGTTAACAGCTGAGAGGTGAAGGGCCAGTTTCTCCAAGAGCACAGATCCACATAAGTCCATGACATTCCAATGGAAGAAATGCACATCCACAAATATTTGGACAGTACTAGGCCTACATGTGAAAAAAAAAAAAAAAGACAAAAGGTTGGTAGGAAGGGAAAGTGGGATAAGCAGGAGAACAATGGAAGGTGGGAGAGTGAATGTGATCCAAACTCATTGTATGGAATCCTCAAAGGAAGAACTAATTAAAAGTCCAGCGTAAAATACGTATAAAGATTATACGAATAACTCATGAATTTATTGCAAAAGAAATTAAAGCCAGACAGCTGAACATACATTGGAGAAAACGGAAGTTCCCCTCACTCATTAGCCCCTCCGCCTCGTTTCTCCACCCACAGTAACTGATGATTTAAATCCCTTTGTTCTAGATGAACATAGCTTCCTACTGTTCCTATCTGTCTCTTGCAAGGCACTACAAGAATGTCTATAAATATCAGATGTCTTTGTTCTGTCAAATTTAATGAAAAACTTGACAAATTTCTCACTAAAACTGAAAGTTGCTTCTCCAAAGGAAAATCCATTATTTATGTCTCCCAGAACTGATTCTAACCAGTGTTCTCCAGCTCTGCTAATGTTTTAGTCTTTACATAATAAGCAAATAGGGCTGTGTTCTAAAGGAATAGATGTCAGTAGGACAAGCACAGCATGGGAGCATCTATGTGTAGTTTTCGACCTCCTGGAGAATAGAGTGTGTAGACCTGTTTGTTTAGACTCTTTACCAAGTTCTAAAGATGCCGCCGTGTTTATTACCATTTGAAAATGCATCTACTCTATGGACCCTGCCTTATGAACCAACACCACAATTCTTCCTGCTCATTCTGAAAGACCTACAAAGGACACCTAGACAGGTCTGAGGGTCCAAGAGGAGGAGGAACTATTGCGCTTTGGGCAGCCTAAACGTGCAGAAGTGTTTCGGCCAATTCAAGCTCTGCTCCCATGGGACTACATACCTGTGTAGCTAGCATGGGGTTACATCACTAGCTACCCAGCAAAGACCATCTGTGGTGGGTCAAAAAAATTCAGTGAAGATTTTGCAGTGATCTCTTATACATAAAGGCAGTAGGAAAAATAGAATTCATAAAATAAAATTCAATTATCCATACATCTTATATTCAACAATCTATTACAATGGGCTTGAAGAAGAAACGATTTTATCATCTGTTAATTACTTACTTTGCTAAGAATCTAATATAGGTTGACTGGTTTAAGTTCACACTACCTACAAGGCGCTATTAATAGGTTACGTGTGCTTTAAAAGAGGACTCTTAAAACACACAAAGCTAATTAGCTTCAACTTCCTGGGATCTGACCTCGCCTTCCCAGTAGCAAACTGCTTCAGCTATTTCAGCCTTTGCATTTCTCATCACGTCGTTCAGGAAAAGAAAAAGCATCTGCTGGAACTCATTCTCATCGATACGCTATACACTTTTCCTGTGTGAACAGGGAGGCTGGTTTATGCTAATCAGAATAGACAAGGAAAGGGCGGGCTGGAGCTGTAACTCAGCTATACAGTGTCTTGACTAGAGAAGACGAATAGTCAACATTTCAAGGTGTGTGTGAGGTTAGCACCACCTAAATATCCTAGCTGTGAGTAAGAGAAATATTGATATGTCTGGTAAGAGAAGGCAAGTGAAGGAGCTGGGATACTCAGTGACAGAACTCATCAGCCAGAAAGAAACAAGAGACAGAAAGTTTCTCTAATAGTATAAATGCAATCATATCCAAACTGGAATCTGTTAAATCCTGTTAGCACTATTTGTTCCAGAACTGTATATCTTCCAGTTATTGCTTTTCAAAAAAAAAAAAAAAGTCAGTTTTTTTATTCCATCCTCTCTTCCTTGGAATCCATTTCACACAGGAACTATCAAAGGTTTACAGCACATGTTGGGTATATTATAAGTGGATATGGTGATGTTTTATCAGGAATCTCAATTGCATGGATTGAAGACTAAGAAAATTCATTAGTAAAGAAGGACTGAGATTCCAGATGAGAAGCTCATTTCCATCTTTTCATCTTATGCACATTTTTTACTTCACTCCTTAGTTGTGGATATGGTGGTTTGCAAGCACTCAAGGACAGCACACTAGTGAAATCAGGAACTGGAGGCTTCCACAGAAAGTACACTGAACCATTCCTCTACTTTCAGTCTAAACAGATAATTAGCTACCCAATTTAAAAGATGTTCTTGAATGAGGGTTGGCACAACGTTCCCTGGAAACACATTTTTAAAGTTTAATGATCTTTGCTATCCCCATTATATTCATGTTGAAACTAACAGTGAATTGAATTTCACCCTAAGAATATTTGTTAAATGTATGGTACCTACTATGTGGGCATCCTGAAGTTCATATGCATGTGTCTCCACAGAAAATGCTCTGTAAAGAACTGGTCTTCGTTAAGCTAGAAAATCACAGTTGTTTGTACACCAGTTGATAAACATCCATGTCTTCACATATGAATAGCTGCAGTTAGCAAATTGCTTGGAAGACAAATACAAACATTACCCTCAACTAGTTGTCGTGATGCATACGTGTAGTTTGTGAGCAGATCGCTACAAGTTCCAGGCCAGCTTGAGCTGCACTTATGAGACTGTCTCAAAAAAGCAAACACTGCCCAACCCTGCTTCTCCAGGGTACATGTTCTGATTTCACTTTCCTGGGCTTTCATTGTTCCCATGGTTTTCCCTTGAACCTTCTGCTATTTTTTTCTCAGTTGTGATAAATTGATGTCTCAAAATTGAACTCCACAAATAGATACAAACATTAATGGACTCTAAAAAAATTACTAGTTTGGGGGGAGTTAGCAGATCCTTAACCCCAATACTTTTATATTAAATTGTGTTTGAGTGGAAAACAAAAAGAAATCTAAAACTGAAGAGCCAAGATAGCAGATATCAACTAATAATCAGGGAGAGACACTTCATATCTTTGTTACTAAGGATGACTAAGCCAATAAATCCCTTAGCTAGCACCAGCTGCCCATAATCTAAATATATCAACAACCAACCATCCCCCAGCCTGCAGTGTGCATAATACTGCTGAGAAGCATTAATTTTATCAAAGGCTATGGAGCCTAAGTTCATGGAGGTTTGTACCTGAGCAGGTTCCAAGTCCATTCCAAGCCTTTTCACAGTAACTGAAAGCCTCTGAGATGGTCTATTTTAAAGGACCTGGGGTCCTCTGAATATTAGGATCTAGCTTCTAGCTCTATCCAGCAGCAGGAAGCTAAGCAGAGCTCTAGCAAGGACAGTCTAGAAATGTCTCATGGTGGGAAGCTATTCCTTACACTCAGTCAAACCTCCTCTGTCATTCCCACCGAAGCACGTCTAATCCCTCTCCCTGTGACAAGCCTTCAAATACAAGAAGACAGTTATCATGTCTCCTACAGCTCGTTACCTACTGTCTTCTTCATTGGACATCCCAGAGCCTGCACATATTTTACATTTATCTTCTGTCGTGTCACTCTTTTGTTGTTGTTGTTGTATGCTCTTCTCTTTTGTAATTTATTCACTTTACATCCTGATAGAGGGCTTTCTCTCCTCTCCTCCCCTTCCCATTCTCCTTTCCACTGTCCTTACCCCCTTCCCTACTCCTCAGATAAGGGGAGCCTAGCTCCCCTTTCCAAGGGACCCATTGTCCTAGCCAACCATTGTCTACATATGTGTAAGGGGCCTGGTTGGAGTCCGTGCATGGGCCTTGGTTGGTGCTCCGTAAGCCCCCCTGGGCCCAGGTTATTTGGCTCTATTAGTCTTCTTGTGGAGCTCCTATCCCCTCTGTGTCCTGTTCTTCCCCTTCTCTTCCACAAGACTCACTGTGCTCCATCCAATGTTTAGCTGTGAGTCTCAGCATCTGTTTCCATCCCCTGTTGAGTGGAGCCTCTCAGGGGACACCTATACTAGGCTCCTATCTGCAAGCATAGCGGGTTTTTTAATAGTGTCAAGGTCAGCTTTCTTCCATGGGGTGGGTCTCTGGTTGAGCCAGGCATTGGTTAGACATTCCTTCACTCTCTGCTCTATTTTCATCCCTGCACATCTAGTGGGCAGGGTAAACTTTGGGTCGAAGTTTCTGTTGGTGGGTTGGTGTTCCCCTCTCTCTACTAGTTAGAGGGTGGACTCTTCAGTCTCCATGGCCCCTGCTACTAAGAATGGATATTAGATATATAATATATAATATAGGATAAACATACGAAAATCTGTACACCTAAAGAAATTAATCAAGAAGGAGGACTCTGGCTAAAATGTTCAATCCCCATTCAGAAAGGCAAAGAGGATGGACATCAGAAGAAGGAGAAAACAGGGAACAGGACAGGAGCCTGCCACAGAGGGTCTCTGAAAGGCTCTACCCAACAGGGTATCAAAGCAGATGCTGAGACTTATGGCCAACCTTTGTGCAGAGTTCAGGGAATCTTATGAAAGAAGTAGGAAGGAAATAGTAAGACCTGGAGAGGACAGAAGCTCCACAAGGAGAGCAACAGAACCAAAAACTCAGGGCTCAGGGGTCTTTTCTGAGACTGATACTCGAACCAAGGACCATTCATGGAGATAACCTAGAACCCCTGCACAGATGTAGCCCATGGCACTTCAGTGTCCTAGTGGGCTCCATAGTAATGGGGACAGAGACTGTCTCTGATATGAACTGATTGGCCTGCTCTTTGATCACCTCCCCCTGAGGGGGGAGCAGCTTTACCAGGCCACAGAGGAAGACAATGCAGCCACTCCTGATGAGATCTGATAGACTAGGATCAGAAGGATGGAGAGGAAGACCTCCCCTATCAGTGGACCTGGGGAGGGTCATGTGTGGAGAAGGGGAAAGGAGAGATTGGAAGGGAAGGTCAGAGGGAGCTATGTGGGGGATATAAAGTGAATAAATTGTAATTAATAAAAATTAAAATTAAAAAATTAAGAAAGAATCTCAGCTAGATTCAATCCCATATCCTCCCAGCAGCTTTACCTGTCATTGGTCTCCAGCTTGTCTCAGAGATGCTCCAGCCCACAGTTTCTCTTCTCTTTGCAAGCCCTCTGTCCTCCTACCCTTCTCCCCAGTCTGATCTAGACCTCATTCCTCTCCACACTCATTCTTCGGCCCTGTTCCGTCTCTTCACCCACTTCTGCTATCTATTCTATTTCCACTTCTGGGTGATATTTAAATAGCCTCCCTTGGGTCTTCCTTGTTACTTATCTTCTTTGGGTCTCCGAATTGTAGTATAGTTATCCTATACTATATGGCTAATATCTGCTTATAAGTAAATGCATACCATGTGTATCTTTCTAAATCTGGGTTTCCTCACTCAGAATGATCTTCTCCAGTTCTACAAATTTGCCTGCAAATTTCGTGATTTCTTTGTTTTAAGTAAGCTAAATGATACAAAACCCAAATTTAAGAATGAGTTTACCTGTTCCCTTTTCTAGCATTTCTTCCAAATATCTGTTTCATTTGTCAGTCTCACAGGGTTGAACAAGTGCATGAACATGCTCACACAATAATACACACCCAACTTGAGAAGCATGCCTGCCTGTGTGTGTGTGGGGTGGGGGGTGTGGTGTGTCTTGAATCAAGGTATATACTGCTTTGTGTCTGCTTAAACTATGCTTTCCTGGTTTCCTCTTCCTTTGAGGGTCTGGAGTCAGTCTCCTCAGCTTAGTTCTTCTTGCTCTTTGGATTAAGGTCAGGTGTCAAATGCCTCTGTGCTCTGCATCATTTAATTGCTCATGCTGGTGTGACATTTCAATCTCTGCTTCATCTGGAGAGGCAGGCTTAAGTGACGTGATGGTGCTGTAGAGAAAACACAGAAGCGGAAAGGGCTTCTTCACCTCGGGGAAATGGTAGCACTCTGTGCTTCTCTTCACATCTCATCATTTTCAAACACTAAACATTTCAGTTTACCAAGCCCTGGCTTTGTAGGTGATGCCTGTACAAGCAGAGAACAGGAGATGGCATTTTGAGTCATTTTGTGGCAGTCATACAAAGTAGAAGATGTTGAAATAAACACCAATTATGAACCCAGGGAAACATGAAGACATTTATACACTGATATTTAGGTAGATGTCTCTACCACATATTCTAAACAGTGGGATGTGACATCATCTGAAAGGCTTAACCCCAGGTCATAACTCCAGGTCAGATCAAAGTATCCGATACAGTTCCAGCTTCTACTGTGTAGAGCATGGCTGTTTTACAGATGACATCACTGGGCTTGGAGACTTGTGACCTCGGAAGCTTATATACGTGGCAAATGAAGGAAATAAGCTGACCACAGACTCGATCTTCTATAGTCCTCGATGTTAATCATCATTTTGTTTCTGCTCTGTGGTCTGATCTTACAAAGTTGTGTTTTACCTTCCCTAGATTTTATCCAGTGATTGGGGAGAGGAAGAAAAGAAAAGGGGAAGAGGGAGGAAGGAAGAGAGAAAGGGAGGAAGGAGTGACATTAGGCAGGCCTCATGTCCAGAAGCAGTTGGCCAAAATATAATGGACTCCACGATTTTGTTGTGTCCTTTTATCTGGTTACAGTTTGGTGTTTGGTTTGTTGTTCCTTGTTTGTTTGTTTGTTTTTTATTTGAAGTGTTGTTCTATTTTGTTTCCTTGGTTTAAGGAATGGTTGTATTGGGTTTTTTTTATTTGTTTTCTGAAAAAGAACTGAAAGTTGGTAGATACAGAGTGCATCTGAAGGACTTGGAGAAGGGGGAGACTATGATCAACATATATTTAAATTTAAGATTGTTTTAAATAAGAAAAATGCAATAGAAAGAAAACAAAAAATAAATTTATTCCCTTTTCCTTCCTTGTTTTCTATGTATCTCATAAGCCACATGATCTCTGAGATCTTCCCCTAAATATATCAAAATGACAGTGATCCTACTATAATTCTAATCTATTTCTTTTTATGCATTTCTAACTTTTCAATAACTATCAAATTAATAATCTGTTCACCTTCAAGCCCTAAGAAAAGCACTCCAAGACATCTCTGTGACAAGCTTCAGATCTAGGTCAGAGTAGGCCTTTGGGAGGATATGAGGGTACGTTAGCTAAGACTGCTAGTAGGGGCCATGGAGACTGAAGAGGACACCCTCTAACTAGACAAGACTCCTAGGGGATGGAGTCACAAAATCCTTGATCCCAAACTTACCCTGCCTATATTACCTGCAGGAATAAAGATAGAACAGATAGAGCAGAGGTTGAGGGAATGTCCAACCAATGCTGGGCCCAACTCTAAGACACACCCAATGGAAGAAGACAGCCCTTATCACCATTAATGATATTCTGCTATGCTTGCACACAGGAAGCTATCAGAGTTGTACTCTGAGAGGCTTCACCCAGCAATGATTTGAAACAGATACTGACACTCACAGGCAAACACTGGGTGAAACATAGGGAATCTAGTGGAAAAGAGGTGGGGAAGGGAAGGATAAATGGACCTAGAGATTACAAGAGCTCCACAAGAAGCCAACAAAGCTAATTAACCAGGGCCCAGAGGTGCCTATGGAGTCTGAAGCTCCAACCAATGACAATGCATGGAGAGGACCTATGTCTTCTCTATATATGCTGACAGACAGCTCAGGCTTCATGAGGGACCACTAGTAAGGGGAGAAAGGCATATATCTGACATGACCTCTGTTGCCAGCTTTTTGATGGCTTTCCTCTGATGGGATTGCCTTACCAGGACACAGGAGAATTGATGAACTCAATCCTCATGTGAATAGATGAGCTGGGGTGTGTGGGGAAGGGGGATTTGGTAGGGAGAGTGAGACTGGGAGGAGAGGAGAGAGGGGCCGATGACTGAGATGTAAATTGAATGAACAAATTAGTTAATAAAAAAAAATTACAAAAAAAGGAGGAAAAAAAAAAAGAAAAGCACTCCATAAATCAGCAGATGTACTTTTGATGCATAGCATTACCCTCATTTCTTCTCTGCTAAACCCTAAAGAACAAATTATTCTAATTAGGATAAGTCATTTCCAGAAGAGAATTTTCAAAGAACTGGTTCATATCCTTCAAATTTTATATCAAATCTGGAATACTCTGATTTTGAGGTATTGATATTATTGAAGCATTAACATTGAAAAATGCTCTTTAAAAGTAGCATAGAACATGTACACGGAATAGACTCAGAAAGCTGAATTTCTATATTTCTATATAGAAATACATGTATGTATATAACCCAACAATATATATTGTTTATATATGTAGATATATGTTTATATATGTAGATATATAAACAATAATTAAAAAACAGCTGGCCATGAATTTGGGTAAGAATAGGGGTGGGGAACATGAAAGAAATAGAACACTAGAAAGAGGAATGATATAATTTTATTTTAAGTGAAAAACTGAAACTCCCACAGTTGCTTAAGAGCTAAAGATGTCACTTGTTTGGTAGATGGAGATGTTACTCAGTTGGCAGATGGAGATGTCAAATGGTTGGAAGATGCAGATGGCACTTGGTTGGTAGATGGTGATGTCACTCAGTTCGTAGATGGAAGTGTGACTCGGTTAGTAGATGGTGTCACTCAGTCACTGTATAGAGATGGTTGATATAGAGTGCTTCCCTGGAATGCAGGATTCCAGACGTGGTGGCGCATATCTGTAATCTTAGTATTTTGAGAGGTAGAAGTATGAGGATCATAAATTCAAAGCCATCTTCAGCTACATAGGGATTTCAAAGTCATTCTTGGGTATGTGAAACCCTGTCTCAAAAAAAATATAAATAAAATAGAATTTTAAATGGCATAAATACACATAAATATAGCAAACCAAGTACAAATATATAAATATCTACTGTTTCACTGGATAGCTGGGTTGAGTTCATTAACACCTCAAGCTCTTTCTATACAACACAGTGTCTATTGGAGAATTATCTTTTTTTCTATTAGATTGTCTTAATGGAAAATAAATCTAAGTACTTCCATCCTGCTACTTATATGAATATATATCACCCAGATACTAAGACCTAGACCACAGAAGAGTCATTTCAATTGCAATACAGGAAAAATTGTAAATTATAGATAGATGATTGGTAGATAGCTGATGGATAGATAGTAGATATATAGCTGATATAAAGATGGTAGATAGATAAATAGCTAGAGATAGATAGATAGATAGATAGATAGATAGATAGATAGATAGATAAATGAAAAGGCAGATGGGTATTAAAGATTTAGGTTTTCTTTATGGGGAAATCAGATCAATTATATTACATACTAAGTGTTCATTTAAAGTAGCCAGCAAGGGACTCAACAAGACTTTCAGTGGCAGAAAAGTGGATTTCTTCTTTTGTGTTGAGGAATTCTGTATTTTATGCACCAAGTTTAAAGACTGTTTGATCAATGTATCTGTATGGTTTGTTATGCTTGAATGATGGAGAACAGTTACTGTTCACTTGGCAGTCTTCTTAATTGCTCCTAACTGTTCTGTTTTCCTATATCACCCAACAATGAGGGGGTTTCTTTGCTTTGCTGATCCAGAAGCATTAACTTAATGTTGCCAAATTTAAGGTCTCCTCTTTTATAGACTTGTAATATTCTTTCAGTCCCTGCAGAGTAAATCTGATTTAATTATCTCACCAAAATCAGTAAAGGTACTATTTTTGTCTTTGCCTGCCCTTAATCCTTATTTGATTAAAGTAGCACATGTAGTAGTTAATTGAACTGGGTTTACCTCAACCTCCTCAATTCTAAATATCAAAGGCAGCCATGTGGCTGCTGGGGTGATTTCAACAGGCTCTGTAGATTGGGCAGACGTTTCTGAGACTATCAGTAAATCGGCATAATCCACAGAATGTCAGTGCCTCTCTCCCTTGGAGGGATCTGTACTGGCATGCCCTGCTCATCTCTTCCAGGCTCAGGCCCCCTTGTCTTTCATACTTCTTGCCAGCAAAGGAAGAAGACACTGGGGTGAAGGCCGAGTGTGGAACCTATTGGGCTCCTTCCTTACAGGCTGTGATCTTTTTCAGTCTTGTGCTCTTTGAAAAGGCTGCACAGTGCTATTTGATTGAAGCCCCACAGAACTGACAAGAAAGGGTTTTGCAGCATTTGAAAAGGAAAAAAACAAAAACATGGGTCCCTGTGAAGACATTTATTATTGTAATGTTTTTGCTAAAACATGAACTGTTAAGTCTCCAGAAAAAGGTGAGTGGATAGGGCTGATTCTTGATTTCAAATTCGAGCAATTTGATACTTAAGTAATTTTTCCACCAACAGATATGTCAAGGGGGTCTGTGATGTCCATACAAGGAGAAACCCTAACACAGGCCAAGTTAATGGAAGAAGTAGCTGATCTCAACAGTTAGTTTCCTAGACCTGCCAGAGCAAAGCACCACAAATCGAGTGGCTTCAAATGACAGAAAGTTCGTTTCTCATAGCTTTGAAGGCTGCAAGTCTAAACTTAAGATGATGGTATTGTTGGTTCCTTCTAGAACCTGAGAAATAACCTGTTCCAGGTCTCTCTCCTAGGTCTAGTGGTTGTTGGTAACCATCTGCATTCTTCAGGTATGTACCACTTTTGGCCTGTCTCCAGCACTCACTGTCATTCTCCTTGTACGTTTCTATGTTCTTTTGAACAAGTTTGGGACTAAAAAAATCCTTCAAGTATGCCCTGCCATAATCCAGGACACCCTGATCCTGACTTGAATAAATCTACAAAGCCTCTGTTTCCCAATAAGGTCATCATCATAGGCACCATGGACTGTGGCTTCAAGATCTACCTAGTAGATTAAGTCCAACACAAGCTCTTCCATGATGCAAAGCAGCCTCTGCCACTCAGAGCTCTCTTACTGTCTTTGTGCATTCACTTCTTTCTAGAAGCTCCCCATGCCCAGTGCTGTTACAAACAGTTCTTCAAGTCTATACTTCCTAGGAGAGTTATTCAGCTAAATCAGCACATGCTGATGAGGTACATGGCTTCTCAGTCAGTGACTGTTACTCCCCGTGTTCTTCTTTGGGCCCTGCGTGGGTGTGCTGCCATATTTATTTTTGATTTTGTAGAGCAGGGGATAATTTACTGTGAATAAGAGGTTAAAAAGTTAATCCATGTAGGTCCAAATAAAGGCTGGCTGTTCACTAGAACACAAAAAGATCTTGCCTTCCAAGTGTATAAAAGGACAGGGTTGTGGAATCCAATGTGTCTAGTCAGGACAGCCAACACTGGAGCATTACAGTGAGGAGGGTGGTGACTACAGAAGACTGTTCTGTGCTCGGGGAAGCATCAGTATAGTGTGGTGGGAATCGTGTTCCAGTCAATAGCTTCCTCTTTATGCTGTCTTGAGATGCTTAGTTTCTTTTGGTGTGCCATCAAATCTGCTCATGCCTAGCATAGAAAAATGTTGAGGACCTTCATTTTCATTATCAAGTGTGAATCAAATTCTCCATCCCCAGCACCACTCTCCTTAAATAATATCTTCTGTATTCATAGGCGCTGTGCTGAGTGAGTACCTAAAACTGAAAACCTCATGAGTGTAGAGGAAATTATTCAGGGAGGCAGGTAATTTTTATAATTGAGCCAGTGGTGTGCTCCATGTATATGGGAAAATGGATCTCACTGACAGCAGAGAGAATGTGACAGGACTTCTCCTGAGACTGTCATCATTTCTGGAGGGCACCTCATAAGCCGCTTCCAACTTATCTATCATCTCCAGCAATGACTATGAATCCAGAAATCTCATAAATAGAAACGTGTCCCCAAGATGTATGAAGATTAAGAAAATTGTGTGAGGTTCCACCCCTAGACAAAGACCTATAGGCAACTAATGACTGTTGGGAAAAAGAATTAGCCTTTCCAAAGCATGAGCCTCCTTTTCTAACGCAAAATGGTCAGCCATGGAGCCACATACACACAACAAAACAGACTCAGCAGGTTGTATTTTCATATTGTGCATTCACATACACATAATGTAATAATGATAAATAAGAGGTCATTAACTTGAGAGCTGGGGGAGGGCACAAGAAGGCTTGGAAGGAGGGTAACTGGGAAAGAGCTAGAGGGAGGAAACAGAGAGCGCAAGTCATGTGATTTATCACAATTAAAAACATATTTAACTAATTTAAAACTCTAAATTTTTGTTTCTTTTTTCATATGCCATATCATGTACTTTTAAAATAAACACTGAAAGTTATGAAAATAGTAATAAAGCTTGGGGGTTCTGAGAAGATGGTTCAGTGGTTCAGTGGATAAAAGTGTTTGTGACACAAATGTTGTTTCCTGACTTTGATCCCCTGAACCCACATAAAGAAGAAAGGACTGGCTCCTCCAGGTTGCTCTCTGGCTTCTGTGTGCACACCATCAAGCATCCCCCTCCTCACATACATTGTCTACACACACACAGAGACACACACACACACTAATAATAATTTTCTGATTTTTTAAAGATGATTGAATAGCTGCCTGATACAACACTAATTAACCATCCCCAGCTCCTACACAACAGATGAAAATGTGTAAGAATCCTTTCATCAGATATTTCTTCAACCAGGCTGAAAACAAAACCAAGGGAGGACACATAATGAAGGGAAAAGCAGATATTTTGGCTCTGTTGGTCTCCCATACATGGAGAGGACCTAGACCCTCTGCTCAGATGTAGCCCATGGGCAGCTCTGTCTCCCTGGGGGTTCCCTCATAAAGGGGAGCAGGGAAGGCACTGGCACGAACTCAGTTGCCTGCTCTTTGATCACCTTGCCCTGTCGAGGTGGTCTTACTAGGCCACAGAGAAAGAGAATCCAGACAGTCCTGATGAGACCTGATAGGCTAGGGTCAGATAGAAGGGGAGGAGGACCTCTTCTATCAGTGGACTAGGGGAGGGACATAATGAGGGAAAAGAGAGGAAGGGTGGGACCTGGAGGAGATGAGGGAGGGGCCTACAGCCAGGATACAAAGTGAATAAATTGTAATAAATAATAATAATAAAGAAAATTTTAAAATTCAAATAAAAAATGAAGGGAAAAGCAAAGGTGCCTAATTACTGTTAACTGGTTTGTAGCTGTTTGAAAACTGAATGTGGACCTCATCTTCCCATAGGTCTCATGCAATATGTCCACAGATGACATTTGCTAACTTAGACAAGAGTGAGAAGAACTGTAAGTTCATTACCCACTCTCAGAAAACCAAGGTGTATAAAGTGAAGGGAAGTGAGAAAAAGAACAGAGAAATGAGAGTTGGCCAGAGATGGATGTTGTGTTCTATCAGAGCCCTAATAGTCAACCCATCCTTGAGCCACCCTTTTTTTCTCTAATCACCAAATGGAGAGTTGTCCGCCAGTGACTCTGAAAGCTTAGTGAACAGCGCAGCAAAAGAAGAGAACCTAGGTCATGATAGCCTTCCTCTACTCTCCAAGAATGATACATAGAAAAACTGCTTAAGAATGTATATCTTCATACCTTATTGACAATCTGGGTCACATATAGAGACATTATAAACTAAAAGCCAAATGGGAATACCCTAAGTCTGTGGAGGAAGAAGTATCTTAAAATTTCAAATTGTATAGAATTTGTCTCTCCTGACCTAACCCTTCACCAGGTTCTCCTTCACAACCTCCTTCATACTCTTTACACAAACTAGGCCAGCCAAAACTTCCAGGACAGTGTGCTGCCGTTACCTGCAATAGCCCATTTCCCTCTCTCATGCTGCCAGGCTAACTGTGGTTCTTATTATTTAAATCTTCAAGACCACCTTGTGGAAGAGACATGGAACCATTTGGCTCCCTCTTCCTGAGCACACAGAGCCAGATCTCATTTGTTAGTTCTTTTGTAGTTAGCCGTGGCCAGGGAGTTGTGAGGAATGTACACAACTCACAGGTCTGACTCATGCTTTGCAATCATTGCACTTTCTCCCTGGCCAGTCTGAGGCAGCAGACATCACAGCCTTGGAAATACCCAGCTTTGGCAAAGATGGCAGAGCCACAAGATGGAAAAGGCAAGGGTCTTGAGTCACACACAAGTAATTCCCAATCGAATGCAACATTCAGGGTCTGGGAATGTAATTGGGTAGCATCAGGAATGCTCAGGATGTGTGGAACTCTACAAAAACAGAGAAATAGTCTTTGGGGAAATTACATAAAAAATAAGCATTATATTGGAGACATTAACCATGTATTCTCCAGGCTTGTTATAGCAGTGGTTCTACCTCTGTCCAAGGTGCCCATAATGGAGTTCATTACCCTATGCCACTGTTCACTAACACAATTCCCTGGGCATTTGAGCTGAAGTGAAAGAATTTATCTCCTTTAGATTATAAAATTTGACTAACCATCAGGCTCTATATTGTTTTTAGAGAGAACAAACCAATCTGTGGAGTCAGACTGCGTTGATACCCCTTGTCTCATGGTATTCTGCCCACGTGGGACACATAACTCTTTATCTTTCTGACCCAAAACACATCTTTAAAGTTGAAATAAAGAATTAACCCAATTAATTATTGGTATAGAGTCGGAAGCAGAAAAAACAAAGCAGTTATCACAGGCCCTTGCACGTAGCAGAGCCTCAACAAATAAAAGCCACTATCATTACTATTTATATGGATTAGTAGCGGCCTGGCTGCATTCTTTAAGTATTAGGGCACTCTCTATAAATACATGTCTATCACTTCATTCTGATGACTAACCTTCATGGGAACTTTGTGAGGTAGCTGGGAAGGTTGCATTATTTACTTTTAGTTCCTCGGTGTATCACTGGGTTGTCACACTGAGCTCCATATGTCTAATCGATCTTTGTATGCCCGTGCTTAGAATGGTGACTGTTATATTCTGAAGGGAAGCTCTGCTTGGGACCAGCTTTGTCATTCACTGTGACTGCCAAAAGTATAGAGATGTGGATCAAATCTTTAAATAATTCTCCAGAAGCTACAAGAGTGATCTGCACAAAACAGGCTCTCGACAAAAATCAGTCAGTAACTGAAGTCCTTAGTAATAGATGGGCAGTGTGGTCATCTGGATTAGTGGGAGGCTGCACTGTTACCTAGCAGGTAGGTCTGGAAGAGAACTTAGATGCCAAGTTGGTGGATAGCAACCAAGGCCTCCAGAACCCCTAATAGTGTACTCATAGCCACACCCCACCACCGTCAAAACATTCAAGATTTTCCAGTGTCCACCTGTGTACCTAATGATAAGCTCTTCAGGTTTATCCCACAAAGCAGTCATGAAGATCAAATTCCACAACACATTCAAAGCGTTACCCATATGCGGAGGGATATAACTAATGTTACAAAAACCACTTTGTCATGGGTACTGCTAATGTTTATCTTTTTCCCTCATTGCTGGGAAGTTGTGTCACATTCTTTCCCCTGCTAAAGACATGATCATGAATTAAAATATTATTAAGAAACAATTGTATATTACAAGTTATATAAAGACAAATACATTACATAAAGACAAATATATTTATTATTAAATTGACTGCTGCTGGGAAACACACCCAAGCATGACTCATGTCTTAGAAAAATTCCACAATAAAACACTTCATTTCATTCAAGATATGACTCTATCACACACAAGCCAGCTTAGCGGGTGATAAATCAAATTTCACTTTCTCAACATTGTTTCAGCATTGAGTAGACTCATAAGCAGCCATGGGAATGAAAAGCAGGAACTGGGAGGGGAGAGTGGAGTAAGAGCACAGATGAGAAAAATGAGTTGAAACTAAGATTTGAAATAGCTGGAAGAAATGTAGCTCATTTGCTCTATGCATAAATCATTGCCCTGATTACATCCAAGAAAGACTAAAAGAGAAAGTAATCAAGTGTCACCAGAAGACCTGCCAGGTTTAAAAGCAAACGGACTCTTGAAGTGACACTTACTGGGGATAGGAGGGGAGATGCTTCACCTTAAGCAAAAGCAAAGCCTTCTTGATGGGCTCTGGTATTTGATGGCAAAGGGACACAAAATTCACCTCCTGAGTATTTGTTAGCAGAATTTTAGACTAAAGAATCCAGCTTTTGAAACTCCATCAAGCTAGGTTCAGCCATTGACCCCAATAAAATAATAACCAAAAAGGGTCATCAATATGACACATTGGAAAGATAGTAAAAAAGGAGAACCAGAGACCCCAAGTTCTCCTTTAACATACTGACATAGTACTGCTTCAGGGTGACATAGAGAATCATTGTAGGGGAAAAGGTGTGAAGCAGTACAGTTCATATGTGTGGTCTGACAGCTCATTTTGGATTCTGCAAGGTAACTCAAAGAATGCCTTACTGCAAGGGGGACAGGAATTGTTTCTGACATGAACTCATGAGCTTCTCCTCCCCCCTGAGGGAGGAGCAGCTTGCTAGGCCACAGATAAGGACATTGCAACCATCCTGAAGATACCTGATAAGCTAGGGCCAGACAGAAGGAGAGGAGGATGACCCCTCTCAGTGGACTCAGAAGGGGCAGGGAAGAGATGAGGGAGGGAAAGAGAGGATTGGGAGGGAAAGAGGGAGAGAGCTACAGCTGGGATACAAGTGAATGTATAAAATTATTTAAAAATTAAAAAATAGATTTTAGTAGGTTTATCCTATATTATATGTCTGTATGAGTGAGTATATACTATGTGTGTCTTTCTGCTTCTGGAACAGCTCACTCAGGATGATCTTTTCCAGATCCTACCATTTACCTGCAAATTTCATGATTTCCTTGTTTTTTATTGCTGAGTAATATTCTATTGTGTAGATGTACCACAATTTCTGTATCCATTCCTCCACTGAGGGGGATCTGGGCTGTTTCCAGCTTCTGGCTATTACAAATAAGGCTACTACAAATATGGTTGAGCAAATGTCCTTATTGTGTACTTAAACCTCTCTTGGGTATATGCCTAGGAGTGGTATAGCTGGATCTTGAGGAAGCGCTATTCTTAGTTGTCTGAGGAAGTGCCAGATTGTTTTCCAGAGTGGTTGTACCAGTTTACATTCCCACCAGCAGTGGAGGAGGGTTCCCCTTTCTCCATAACCTCTCCAGCATATTTTTTATCTTAGGTTTTTTATCTTAGCCATTCTGATGGGTGTAAGGTGAAATCTTAGGGTCATTTTGATTTGCATTTCCCTTATGACTAAGGACATTGATCATTTCTTTTAAGTGTTTCTCTGCCACTTGATATTCCTGTAATGAGAATTCTCTGTTTAGCTCTGTACTTCATTTTTTAATTGGATTACTTGATTTGTTGCTGTTTAACTTCTTGAGTTCTTTATATATACTCTATATTAGTCCTCTGTCAGATAAAGGGTTGGTGAAGATCCTTTCCCAATCTGTAGGCAGTCATTTTGTTCTGACGACAGTGTCCTTTGCTTTACAGAAGCTTTTCAGTTTCATGAGAGAAACGAATCAAGAGGAAGGACTCTTGCTAAAATGCTCAATTCCTATCCAAAAAAGCAAAGAGGATAGACATCAGAAGAAGGAGAAAAGAGAGAACAACAAGTCAGGAGCCTGACACAGAGGATCTCTGAAAGGCTCTGCCCTGCAGACTATCAATGCAGATGCTGAGACTTATGGGCAACCTTTGGGCAGAGTGCAGGGAATCTTATGAAAGAAGTGGGAAACAGTGAGATCTGGAGAGGACAGGAACTCCACAAGGAGAGCAACAGAACCAAAAAAAATCTGAGCACATGGGTCTTTCCTGAGACTGATACTCCAACCAAGGACTATGCATGGAGATAACCTAAGACCCCTGCACAGATGTAGCCCATGGCAGTTCAGTATCCAAGTGGGTTGCATTAATAGGAAAAGGGACTGTCTCTAACATAATCTGATTAGCCTGCTCTTTAATTACCTCCCCCTGGGGGGGAAGCAGTATTACCAGGCCACAGAAGAAGACAATGCAGCCACTCCTGATGAGACCTAATTGACTAGGATCAGAAGGAAGGAAAAGAAGACCTCCCCTATCAGTGGACTTGGGGAGGGGCATGCATGCAGAGAGTGGAGGAAGGGAGTGATTGGGACGGGAGGAAGGAAGGAACCACAGGGGGATCAAAGTGTATAAAGTGTAATTTATAAAGAATTAAAAATAAAATAAAATAATAAAATAATTATAAAAAATATTTTAAAAAAAGAGAGAATATAAAAAAAAAAAGAATTCCTTACTGCTTGAGGGAAGCACCCTCTGCTTCGGGGTACAGCCTTGCTATGAGACATAATTGCAATCACTGAGTCTGGGTACTGTCTCCTGAAGCTTTGATGTTTCTATAACCCAAGTGGACCACAAGTTTAGGCCAAAGACTCTTGTCTTTTACAGAGGGTGAAACAAATAGACATCACCAGTTTTTACATAGGTGTTCTGAAATGGTTGATATGCCAGGGTACAAAGATAAGTAGGTGCATAACACAGAAGATAGATCCAAAATGAAGGCAGAGATGTAGGACCTTAGTTCTGTTTTAGGTTACCTTGGAGACACATGTAAAGACTCAGTGATTTTTAGAAAAATCGGTGTGCGTTTGTTGTAGGTTTAAGTTCAAAAGATATTGGAGAATCCATTAAGAATCTCAACGCTGAGCTTTCTAAATCCTTGTGGACCTCACATCTGTCTCCCATGTTCAGTCATTCTTCCTTCTTATAAAGATTACATAGAAACATGGAGGGAATAAGGAAGCTTCGTGAGCATGGCATCACCCAGTTGTAGAATTAGAAGTATGAGTCTTCAAGTCCATTCATATTTCTGAGAGGAACACGCTTGCCTCTAGGAGTCATAGAAGATGTGGCTTTCTGCCTTCCTGGGGGAGAGCCTGAATGGTTAAGGCAGGCTTGGCCTCTGCTGTTCCACATCCCCCACTCCTACAGCCTCCACTCTCCCATCCATTTCTGAATAGCCATTCCTTCTCACATGGATAGAGTCCAATTCCCTGCTGGTCATAAGCTTAATATGCAAGACAAGGGTGACTCTCACTAATATATGATGATCTCTAGGGCTATGTGATACATTTATTCATGTTGCCTCTGCCAGTAAGAACTTGTGTTGTTTTTCTTTTTCTTATTTTTCAAAAAGCTTATTTGACCTGCTTTAGAGGAAACCCTTACTAATTTGATATTCTTCTCCATGAATTGTTACATACCCAAATTTTATGTGAGATACAAATTTTTTTATTAAATTGACCTCATAAGTGCTTTTCTTTTGCCAAAGGAGAAATCTGGAACAGAAAGATTTTTACAGCTAACGCAACTAGCTTGCAACACAATGAGCCTGTTGAAAGAATTACTGAACAACAATAACATTTGGATTCTTGGCTCCACTCAGCCAAGAAAGAACGGAGAAGTCTCCTTATTGGCATAGTTTCAGCCTCTGTTCACTATCTGAGAGCACAGGAAGTAACAGAGGTCATTTCTAGGGCTTCTATCAGCTCAAAACTTTAATAATTGTAACATATTATGAGGACATGCTCTTTTATTGGGATAAAAAAACTTGCTAAGAAAAAGAAAGGAAAGGAGCTACAAGTGGCAAAGTCTTCATTGATTTCTGGAAACTTTGTACAGAATACTTTTCTCAGTCTTTAAAACTGTACAGCAGCAGCTCGTATTACCACAGATAAGAAAAATCAAAGAAGTTAAATTATTTGTACAAAGCCATTGGGTACATGTTTATTACTCCCTGTAGCAGTCTGAATAGATATGGCCCCATAGACTCATGTGTTTGAGTATTTGGCCCATAGGGAGTGGAGCTACTAGGAGATGCGTCCTTGTAGGAGGAGGTATGGCCTTGTTAAAGAATTGTGTCACTTTGGGGATGAGCTGTGGGTTCTTCTGTGCTCAGCCTACACCCATTATGACACAGATCTCCTCCCAAAACTTGAGGATGAAGACATAGAAGTCTCAGTTCTTTCTTTTGCACCATGCCTGCCTGGACTCTACAATGTTTCCCGTCAAAACACTAATGGACTAAACCTCTGAAGCTGTAAGCCAGCCCCAATTAAATGTTTTCTTTAATAAGAGTTTCCATGGTCATGGTGTCTCTTCAGAGCAATGGGCACCCTAAGACATTCCTCCACCCCCAAAATATATGTTAACTCACAAACTCCTGATGTGAAGGCATTATAGCCCTCGATATCTCTAAATAACTAGCTGAGAAAAGATAAGGTCCTCATCATAGGATTAGTGTTTTTATTAGGTGTCTTACAAAGACTTTTAAGGAAAAGCTCATTTGGCTCACACTTTCATGGTACAAAAAGACACGGTTACATGAGATACAGTGACGGAAGAGTAAGGTACTGAGTCACTTTGCATCGGCACTCAGTTGGGAACTCCAACCGATAGAGTGGTGTCTCACATACACAGGGTGGGTCTCCCATCCTCAGTTAAAGTTCTCTGGGAACACCCAGAGATATGCCTCCTTGGAGACTCCAGATCCTGTCAGGTTGATAAAGGAACCAAGCATCACAGCACCTTTATCTCTAACAAGCACCAACTGACTCGTGTCTGTGTCGCTTTCTCACTCTTGCTCTTCCATACACTCTCATTCACTCCCATGAGAAGATAGAGAAAGAAGTCAGCCATCGGTAAGAGCAGGAAAAACTCTTCCTACCAGGAAACAAGTCAGCCAGCTCCTGGATCTTGGACTCAATCAGTATGAAATGTGTGTTTCTCCTTCTGCTGCCTGGGCTACAGCACTCTGTGAGAGCAGATTGGCTAATTCACCCCAAATCATGAAGTTAGAACCACATCTGAACTCTATTTTTAAAATACATGCCAAGTGAAAGAACAGCAGAATGTCTGAAGAAGCTGTACTCAGTGCAGCCTGTTAAAAGCCAGCACGCCCTATGCCATAGTGCTGTTACTCTGAAGGCAGCATCAGAAATTAATTGGTGCCTATGCCAGTCTACCCACAGCTGTATAACAAATAACCTAGATTGTCTGATATGAAGGGCAGCATCCCAGAGGCCACTTCACTCAAATGTAACTTGGGAGCTGGGAGTACTTGCCACCTCAGTCAGCCTTGAAAACAAAAAATCCTTCTAGAATAAGCACTGATCTCTTCTTATGATACTGCTTTTATTTTTTCAAATTGAAGTTTCCCATGAGTAGGGAGATAGGGCTTCAGAGCTCTGAGATGTTCCCCAGAGGCAACTTGTAAGTCAAAGAAACACCAGGAGCTGGTGGAGGGGAAGGAAATTGTTAAGAGACAAATGATAAGGGGGAAACGGAGACAGACGAGGGTAACAGCCTTCTTCTCCCTTTCCTGGAGAGGAAGGAATCTGCTCTTGGCTTGAGTTAGGCTGCTAAAGCTATTATTTATAGCTTACAGTCTCCCAAATCACTGATACTACTCACATGGGAAGGTTACCAGAAGCAGGGAGTCTCGTTGGGGGCTGGGAGGCGATACTACAACAGATGGTGGCCATGGGAGCTGTGGCAGCAGCCAAGAGCATGATCAAAGTGGATTCTGTTCTGCTTTAGGGCATCTGTTTCCACGCTAGGGCTGAGCCTGAAAATCTGCTGATACCAATCTTCCCTCCCAAATCACGTCAGTGGCCAGCTCATCCGCAGCCCTTCAGGCAGGAAGCACTGAGCTGAGGCAGAAAACTGGAATCTCTTCTCCCTGTCACTTTAAAGGAGGGATCTAAGTTCACTTCTCTAACTAGCGATTTGGGCTGAATTTCATCCTGAGCACTGAGCAGTGCAAGCATCAAATGCTGTGGTCCCCTCACTGTGTCAGTTAAAGAGAGTTGCTTTTTGTCAGTTAAAGGAAGAAAGACGTCCCTGCCCATGTCCTCACCCTTCCTCCTGGATGAGTATGTCGCAGCCCCATCTGCCACTTCACCAACTTTGCAACGAATTAGTAGTCAATTCTAAGAAACTGTCATAGAGAACCAAGCAAGCATCGTATTTTAACCCTCTGCTCAGCCCATCTGCAGGAGGCAGGGGATATCATGGGTCATAACGTCTCATCATTTTAGATGTGTCTATATTTAAGAGACCAAGACATTTGTCTGGAATATCTAGATTATGAAGGTGCCACAATCACAGTGTTTTTCAATTATTTCTTTTCTTTTTTGAGACTATAAATACATCATTTTCCTTTCCCTTTCCTTTTTCTTTACTGTCGCCCTCCCATATAGCCCTTCTTATAGTTTTTCAAACTTATGACTCCTTTTTCATTAATTGCTATTGTGCCTGTGTATATATGTATGTATGCATGTATGTGTGTATGTGTGTGTGTGATATAAATCCAAGCTGCCCAGTTTGTATACAGTTACTTGTTTTAAGAATGGCCATTTGTTATTGAATGGTCAGTTACTCTGCTCTTCACTAGGGAAGATTATTTCTCCCAGTCTCAGCATTCCTCAGCATATTTTTTAATTAAATTTTTATTTTTATATTAATTACTGTTTGTTCACTTTGTATCCCAGCTGTAGTTCCTCCCTCATTCCCTCCCAATTCCACCCTCCCTCCCTCATCTCCTCCTGTGCCCCTCTCCAAGTCCACGGATAGGGAAGGTCCTCCTCCCCTTCCATCTGACCCTAGCTTATCAGGTCTCATCAGAACTGGCTGCATTGTCATCATCTGCATTGTCCTCAGGGAGAGGCTGTCAAAGAGCTAGTCACTGAGTTCATGTCAGAGACAGTCCCTGTTCCCCTTACTAAGCAACCCACTTGGATACTGAGCTGCCATGGGCTACATCTGAGCAGGGATTCGTTATCTCCATGAGTGGTCCTTGGTTGGAGTATCAGTCTCAGAAAAGACCCCTGTGCCCACACAATGAAATACTACTCAAAAAATAAAAACAAGGAAATCATGAAATTTGCAGGCAGATGGTGGGAACTAGAAAAGATCAGCCTGAGAGAAGTAACCCAAAAACAGAAAGACACGCATGGTATATACTCACTTATAAGTGGATACTAGACATAAAATATAGGATAAACCTACAAAAATCTGCATACCTAAAGAAGCTGAGCTAGAAGGAGGACCATAGGTAAGATGCTCAATCTTCATTCAGACAGGCAAATGGGATAGACATTGGAAGAGGGAGAAAACAATAAGACAGGAGCCTACCTCAGAGGGCCTCTGAAAGACTCTATCCAGCAGAGTATCAAAGCAGATACTGAGACTCATAAACAAGCTTTGGGCAGAGTGCAGGGAATCTTAGGAAAGGCGGAGATAGCAAGACCTGGAGAGGACAGGAGCTCCACAAGGAGAGCAACAGATATTTTATTCTAACAAAGTGCTTGACCCATTATTTCAGTTCCCATGTATTGACACACGTTGCGTTTCAGCTTCTGCTTACCCGCACTGGGTATGAGATTTGTTGTGGGAGGGTGGGCGGCAAGGACAAAAGCCGGAATGAGAAACTGTAGGTGTCATGTAAAAATGAGGTTTTAATGTTTTGTTTTGTTTTGTTTAAGCTATTTCAACCCACAAAAAGCCACTTGAGCACGTGGCTGTCCAAACGGGAAGGGCGGCAGCTGGGGCACCATGTCACACGCTGAGCTAAGCGATTTCTACTAAAATGTTGTATATAAAGGTTCCATAGCAGAGTGGGAAATTTTCAGAAAGTGGGGTACCTGAAGCGCTCATGTCCGGCCTAGGAGAGGTGCTTGGTATCTGTCACATGGCAACCTCATCTGTTTTTCTGACAAGCAAATGGAAACGAATGGAAATCTTTCGATACTCTGACCTCCTTGCTCTCTCTCTGGGGGTGGGGGATGCCCCAGTTACTGCCACACTCAATCCTCTCACTTCCTTCCTGAGCAAAGAGCTCTGCACCCTCCGCACCACGCTAAAAGTGGGTGGTGAGACAAACAGGAAGCGCCTGTGCCAGGCGGGGCAGAGAAGAAGTAGAGCCCAGGGCATGCGCGCTGAGGCAGGGGGGTCACCGTGGAGAGCTGTATGTAGCCTTTGTAGGGGGGCACTTGTGAGACCAAGGAGCAAGGTTCTGTGCGCCCTGCAATGAAAGTCCGGGCAAAAAAACCTAGAGGGCTCTCTGGCCGCCTTCCATTGCTGATGAAAACACTGTCACGGAGAAAGCGCATCAGGGGTCCAGGGAGGGCTAAATTCCAGGTCTCCTGAAAACTCTGCTGCTACCCCTCACCTCTTCTTGTGCAAAGAGGTGGGAGAAAAGGGAGATATCTATTCAAGGAGAAGTTAGTGTCTAGCCTAAGGCTTCTCTGAACCAGGAACGATGCAGCTTTATCTGCATTGACCACAGGCCTCCGAGGCTCTGGCCTGCAGCACCAAAGACAGCCCTCTTTCTTTGCCCAGGGGCCAGCTGAATGGTCTGGAGTCAGTCGGGGAAAAGCTCAGTTCCCTCTCTGAGTGTCAGAGGGCGAGGTGGGATGTGGGGGAACACAGATGGCACAGACTTTTTAGATAGCAGCATCTCTTTGCTCTTTGCAGCTCAGAAAGCCTGCTGCTGCAGTGCAACCATTAGGAAACTCGGAAAAAGGAAACTGTGGTCCAGCATTCGAAGCCCACAGGCTAAACAGACTTTTGAGCTGTGTGCTCCCAGGCTGCAGCACCTGCAAACAAGCCCCAAACTCGCCCATCCACCCTCAGGACCACTGGTCAGAGTTGTAAGGTGACAGACACAATCCACACTAATTTAAGATGGGGTTTTAATAGTTTTTTTTTTTTTAAACCTTCTTCAGATTGTGTCAATGTGTAGAACAGAACCTAGATTTGTACTTGGGGCTACGCTCTCTTTAGGAAATACATATTCACAGAGAATTCCCTGCCTCTAAACTATTTCAACCTTCCATAGGAAGCTATGTGCTGAGAAAGGGTGAAGGCTCTCCGATACTTTGCTATAGCTTGGATCTTCAGTGCCCCTCAAAGACATGCATGTTGTAACTTAGTCCCCAGGATGCAATTGATTGGAGGCAGAAGAGCCTTTAAAGGGTGGAGCTTTAATGGTGGGCCCCTAGGTCACTAGGGTGTGCCTGTAAGAAGGATAAGGAGAAGCGAGAGAGTCTCTTCCTCTTTCTCTTCTTCTTCCTCTTCTACTCTTTCTCCTCTTCCCTGCTCCCTTCTCCACATCCTTGTTTCCTGTGCATGAGGTCAGCCATTTTGCTCTGCTGTGTTGTCCCACCATGATATATTGTTGTACCACAGAACCAAAGTGATAGGAATGCCAAAAACTGAGAGCAAAACAAGCTTAGCTTTTTTTTTTTCCAGACAGGATGCTTACTGTGTGGCTGAGGATGACCTCCATCTGATCCCCTTGTGTGCATGCTACAGAAATGTGTCATCAGCTGGCTTTGTGTAGACCCAAGGATCAGATGGGAGCTTCTGTACTTACTGAACTAAGCCCTGCCCCCTTGTTTTTTTTATAGGTTGATTATCTGCAGGGTTCAAAACTGATTAACACACCAGACACCTCTAGCACAACAGGTAAGACGTTATTACTTTCATCATACAGAGGAAAGAAAGAGACTAGAAATTCCGGGCTTCGTGTTTCGACCCAGATCTTGCATCTGGTAACAGAGCTATCTTTGGGTCCAGGCATGACTATGGATCCAGTTTCTTTCCACCATGCTATTCCTTTCAGCACCTCGGTACAGCTGGTCAGAGCTCATTCAACCACTTCATTTCTCCTTCCTTTAAACCCAAAAACAAAAACAAAAAAAACAACAACAAAAAAGAAATTCTAGTCACTCTCCCCAGTCACAGAGACTCAAAGTCACCAAAGTGAGCCTATTATCATTGTGAGCCTATTATCATTATTTACCTAAAATACTAACAGAGGGAAGATGAAATGCCTTTTCTTTATGATTCCTGGAGGTTCTCTTCATGGTCCAGACACGAATCTAGTTTTTAATAAGCTGCCTGGACTAGCTGATAGCAGGTTGATTCTGTTTATTTAGTACATATAAAATTAAGTGTGTACCAGTGTGCCTGCTTGAGTTATATTCCTAGGATAGAAATTTACAGTCTTTAATTTTGATTCAGCATAAAATAGTAACTCAGCATTAGGTACCTAATAAATGTATAATCTTTACAATGAAGAAAATGATGATAATGTTGATGCTGATGCTGATGATGCCATAAAGACCAAGAACTATCCTAGAAAAGCACTCAAAGTGCTTCACTGAAATTGTCCATAAAGGATGTCAATAGAGTTTTTACAGTCTGTCACCCAGGAGACAGAGATAACAAAGTCCCCAAGAAACGGCTTCCTTTGGTGGCACTAGAAAAAGGAATCAAGTGGCAGGAGATGTTCAATGGCTTCGGGAAGCAACTGCTTCACAGAGAAGTGTCTGTTAACACAGAGCAGCATCCTCTGCTTCCCCCACTGGGAACCGACCCTCTCTGAGACATAACTTACCAAGCTCACAGTCAAACTGACAGGCTGGAGAAAGAATTCAACACAGCCTCCCCAGCAGGTGCAACGGACTACTGGCACAATGGTGCCATCCTGAGGATGACACCAACTGGGGGTTGGGTGGAGAGCTTGCACAGAGCTCCTGGTCTCCAAGTGAGTCACAGCTTGGCTGCCCCTGCAGGCAGTACCTGATCCTTGTCCCACAGTCAAATCTACAGAGCATGGTCAGTGTGTCAGTGCAGAGCCTTGCTCACTAAAGAATATAGCCAGACCTGGTCTCACACTGAAACAAAGGAAGAAAGAGTGGACATAAACACTACCAGATACGTTTGCACACCAACACATGACCTCCCCAGGAGACTCTCAGGCCTACAGATACTTTTTAAAAATACTCAGAAACATTTCTCGAGAGTAGTCTCTACATAACACAAAAATTACCTTTGGTTTCTAAAGCAATTATATAGACTTACATGATTGTGAGCAAAGAGCAAAAAGAGCTGATGGGCTGCGGAGTCCATACATCACACAGCCTGGACTGTGCTGCCCTCGTTCTGACTTGCACTTAGGACACTCATTTTTTCTTGCAATCACGCTTTGCTGAGTGCTTTTAGTGAGAATAAATAAGGCTTTGAAGTAATAGCACAGAAAATTTATAAATTGGAAGTCTATTTTTTACTTTTAAAATAATTTTATACTTACAGGCAATTGGAGGTCAATAGCTTCCAATCTTTTTAAAAAGTCGTTTTGGAAAAGAAGTCTGCCTCAGTTACAAAGGCTTTCTAAACTATTTAGAAAGGGAGCTCGGGAATCAATCCAAAGACTCATATTTCAGCTGTCTTGTCATTTTTTTATACCTTATTCCACAGCTCATAGAGACAAGACTTGGAAAAGCACAAGCGTGCCTTCTGAATCATATAACCGTACTGTGTTTTCCCTGAGGTGACACAACACTGCCACAACTCAGAGAGAAGAAAGGTTGCGTGTGTTGTGGGCTGTGGCAGCAGTATGGAAAGACACATGGCAGTTAAAAATGCCATTTCTCTGTATGTGGCATTACAACAGTTTAGGGCACTCATGTCACTCGCTGCATGTGCTAAAATAAATGGCGTAGGCTGAGATAATTACAGACTGCTGTCTTTTATATTAGCGTACACGTTAGTAATGATGCTATTATTTCTGCATTTGAGGTCAAGTGAAAAGATTCTTGTGTCGTGTTTGAAGATGAATCATGCACACCCCTTTCTGGCACTCCTGTTGAAATAATTTTCAGGTGCCTCCCATCATCGTACTACCCAGAGGATGTCAGCCCACAGCCATACCCCATTCTATCTTTTTCTGCTTGATTCTGCTTACTGTAGAATGGGGATACTAGTGTGTCCCACTAAAAGGGCGTGGCGAGCTTCATGGAAGCACTTGGGATGGGGTCTAGCACACAGTAATGCCTCCAAAAGCATTGGCTCTTTGTATGACAGTGAGGTTTTTCACGTTGGTCCCTTTATTTCCACTTCTCCTCAGCTCATACTGCTTCCCTCAGTCACTGCAATGAACAACATGCGAGGTTTCCTGCTCCTGTCTGTCACGGTTCCCCTCACTCAGCTGCACTTCAGATTGATTATCCACTCTTTGCGGCTCACACTATTCAGTAAACATTTCCATCACAGAACCCGCAATACATTTACTGTATTTACATTTCCATGTAGGGAGGTTGAAAGCAAATGTAATAGTATCAGACCTCTTACATGGGGAATTTCCTTTGCTTAGAAAACATCTTGATGGGTAATTCTGTCAGGAAAGATGAGTTACGAAGACGATAAACAAAGGAAGAGCTAACTCTTCCCTGTGAGAGACAAAGATGTATTTGGGCACTGGGGTAAGCACTGAAAACGTTGATGGGGACAGTAACTAAGCAACAAAAGAAAAACTTCAGCTTGCAGTTAAAGGTGGTCAGTGAGGGAATTCTTGGTGGTTGAGGCTGAAGAACATTTAAGATAGAAATAACGCCAACTGATGTTCAAATTGCTTGAATTTCTAAAGTATGAAAATCAGATAAGCCTGCTGCCGTGCAAAAGGCTTGCAGCATGTGGTCTGTGGAAGAAACCAAGGGCAGGGGCCTGTTCCAGTTTCATGTCTGTCACTCCCATAAAACAGCCTGACTGAAAGCAACTTAGGGAGAGAAAGAGTTTATTTGGCTTACAATTCCAGGCTACCATCCATCAGTGGGGGAGTCCAGCAGACAATCACGTGTCGTGTAAAATTCACAGTCAAGAGCAGAGAGAATCAGATGTAGCATGAGGCTCATCCGGAGCTTGTGCTCAGCTAGCTTTCTTCAGTGTTTCGCAGTTCAAGAGCCCAGGCCATGAAGCAGGTGTGTCCACATTCATGGTAGGTCTTCCCACCTGAATCAGCTGGTCAAGAAAATCCCATAAGCCCACAAGCCAGTCTGATCTAGATAACTCCTTGGCTGAGACTCTTTTCTCAGGGGATTCTAGGTTGTAGCAAGGTGACATTTAAAGTCAACCACCAGAGGGGCCAAGTTCCATGTAGAGAAGAGGAAAAGGAGGAACCTTGCCCACTGAGGCAGAACTGAATGGAGGAGTTCAAGGGCAACTTGGGGTTGAATGAAACAGACCTTTAGGAATGAGTGAAAATCTTTGTGCAAGCATCAGGCTTCCTAGCATATGCAAGGAACCTCACATGAAAGTGTTATTCAAGTCATAAAGTCTAAGCGAGTTAGCAGGGACCCCCTCCCCAAGGAAAAACAGGACCCTGGGTGTGAGAGGCCTACTGGGGAAAGACTATTAAACCTATTCAAAGATTATTCAGCTGGAGAAGGCTAGAAGATTTCAAAGAGTGAGGCATATCTGAGGAAAGAAGGGAAATTAGGTAGAGAAAGCCCCAGATGGCAAGCCATGATCTATCCAAGGGTACAGAAAGACCTTGAACCAAAGTCAGTAATGGGAGTGGTTTTGCAGCTCACAGGAAGGGAGAGCAATAGCACCTGCACTGTGCCCATTTGTTGCCGGAAACAGTCTGCTGAAAGGGCATTCTCAACACAAACAGGGTGGTAGCTCTACAGAGGACACCCCTAGGACTGGCAGGAAGCCACACTCGCACATTTCATCACCCCCTCCAGGGCCACCTCGACTTACGTGAATCCTGCCTAGCGTGCCATTTGCTTCTCACAAATAAGTGTTTACTAAATTAACCCATCTTGCTTACCTGAAATCAAAGAGCTTCTGCGGAGCAAAGGAAATAACTGAATGAAGAGACTGCCCACGTGGTGGGAGAAAATCTTTGCTAACTAAACATACAATAGATGACTTCTTTGCAGAATAAAAAGAACAATAAAAGTAGCAAAATAAAAACAACCCTATCAATAAATGGGCTAATGAGACGAACAATTTTTTTCTTTTTTAATTTTCTGTGATTGTGTAGTAAATATATATATATACACACACACACACACACACATTGTATATGAAAACACATGTAAACACATGTTTGTGTGTGAGTGCCGGTGTGTGTGTGTACCACTGCATGCATCTGGAGGAAGAGAACAACCTCAAGCATCAGGCCTTGATTTCCACCTTGTTTGAGACAGGTCCTTTGTGGTTTATCCACTGTGCACTGGACTAGCTGGCCTATGAATTTCCAGAGGGTCTCCTATCTTGACCTCCCATATTTCTGTAGGAGCCCTGGAATTACAGGTGCTCATGCTATGCATGAATCTTCTACAAAGGTTCAAATCCAGGTCCTCACACTTTTACTCCCATAGCCAGGCCCCTGGCAAAAACACATGATGCAATGGCTTAAACAGAGATGCAATGGCTAATAAGTGCATGAAATGATGTATTTAACATCCTTAACCACACAGGAAACACAAATTAAAATTACATTGAGAGTCTACATCACACAAACCAGAATGGGTACCATAAAAAATATTCAGAACTTCTGGTCACAAAACTTGTTGGGCTGAGGCAGGAGAATTCTGTGATTCAAGGCCAATCTAATTACAAACAATCAAAACCAGAAAAGAAATGATGACAAGGGTGTGAAGATGGAGAGAACTCTTACATACTGCTAGTAGGGGCAAATGTTAAAGAAAAAGAGGCCAGAGGTCACAAATGTGAGAGAGTACAGAGCAGTGTGGGAATTCATGGGAGGAGTTGGGGGGAGAAAAGGGGAAAATGGTATAATTATACTTTAATTTCAGAAACTAAAAAAAAAAAAAAAAAAAAAAAAAAGATTTAAAGACCAGGTAATGGGTATATACAGTGAAGTTTTATTTGACCATAAAGAAGAATGAAATTATCTTATTCACAGAACAATGTGTGTACCTAGTTATTAAGTGAAATAGAAAGATTCAGTCTAAATATCACCTTTGTCTCAGTTATAAATACTTGATTTTATATAGTCATATAAATACATAGATAGATAGATAGATAGATAGATAGATAGATAGATAGATAGATAGATAG
>NW_026591086.1:40077775-40100569 GCF_907164565.1 Psammomys obesus
TAGATAGATAGATAGATAGATAGATAGATAGATAGATAGATAGATAGGGAGATAATCACCAAAGCTAACATTATATATGATTATTATCAGAAAAAAGAAAAAATAAATGTGAATAAATTGGTTCATCTTAAAGAATGATTGAAACCAAATGAATGTTAACTAGCTTTATATTTTATTGTGTTTTTAAATTTATCAGATAATCTTACACAATTGTTATTGGAAATATTTGGAAACATAATGACAGTTCATGAAAATTAAACAGAATTTCCAAATGACCCGGGACACACCCAACAGAATGGAAAGGTGAGGCACAAATAAACATGTGTACACTGAGAAGCATGGCAGTATTACAACAGCCAAAAAGAGGAAACAACCCTAATAGCTCTTGATGAATGAATATAAATAAATACACTATGTGCACACAATGTAATATTCTTCCCCTTAAGAGGAAAGAAATTTTGACACATCCTTCAGCCTGGGTGAACCTTAAAGACATGAACTAAGTCAAATAAGCAAGTCATTGACAGCCAAATGCTATAACATATTCTTCATTTCCATGAGGTGAACAGAGTAGCCAACTCAGAGAAACTGGAGTAAAATGGCCATTTCCCAGTGGTTAGGGAGAGGACATTATGGCAGCTGGAGTTTAGGGGTAAAGAGTTTCAGGTTGAGAAGCAAAGTTCTAGATTATGGGCCTGATGGTAGCATAGCAACAGGAAAATATTTAGTGTCACTCAATTATACACTTAAAAGAATTAAAACGGTAAGTCTTACTTTACATATGTTTCGCTACAATAAAAACACATGATATTTAGATGTTAGAAAAAAATAAGAACATTCCTGTTGCTGTATACCTTCGTGCTGTTGGCTCTGCCTCTGCCTCCCTGTCCCTCAGCACTGCTACCAGACTCCCAGCTCAGCCATTTGTCTAGCGGTTGTTTCCTGGCCTTTTTCCCAGGGTCTGAAAACAGAAGCTTCCTTCCAGAGCTGTCCTCTCAGCCGGCCATCCCCAGCCAAAGGCCCCAAAGCCCAGGTTCCGATAGCCTGTTACACCCTGGAAACTGGCCCTGCTCTCTGGTGCTTTTAACTCAATATGATCAAAGCACGTGCCATACTTGAAATTGTCTTCGTGCAACCAAACTTCATGTATACCAGTTAAAAAGAAAAGAAAAAAGTAGAGCTACTTTGGTCCATCAGGTGGTGTTTTTGTTTTGTTTTGTTTTGTTTTGTTTTGTTTTGTTTTGTTTTGTTTCTCCAAGAATTCTGACAAGGACTATGGAGGAGAAAATAAAGCTTGAATGAAAATATCAACTAAAGTTTTGACCAAAGGGTGCTGAGGTGGCCGAACTCAAGACAGATGGGGAAACAGTGTAGGCAGTGTACTGTGTGGACAACAAAGAGAATTATAGGAGAAGCATGAGTCAAGCCTTGCTTGCCCCTAACTTCATCTCACCAATGCTGCCTTCTGCTCCCCTTCTAGGTCACACAACCCTTCCCATTTCAGGCATTCATTGACTCTAGATGTCATCTGTTGATCCAAATCTCACTATTCTTTTTATCCATCTTACCACCACTTGAATCCCATATGCCTGTTGCAAGAGCGCCTGAAGCCAGAAAAGCATTAGATCTTTTAGACCTGACGCCATGAACGGTTGTAAACTACCACATGGCTGCTCCAATTAACTAGTGCCTTCAGCTTAGCCATCTCCCTATCTCCTTTGTATCCCTTTCTTAATAAGCTATTTGATTTTTATTGGCATTTTGTTTTGTGATAGGTTCATGGTTTGATTTGGCTGGTTTTTCTTACTGTTTTGTTTTGTGGTGATGTGAGGGCTGATATTGAGGTTGTTGTTGTAGCAATGTAACCTTGGCTGGCCTTGAATTCTCTACCCTTCTGGTTTCAACCTCTCAAATGCTGGGATTAAAGATGTATACCAATACATCCAGGGGTTCCAAAACACCAGGAACCCTGAGTGCGATGGTTGAGCTCTACACGCTACATGTTCAAGGCAGTGAGTCAAATGTCCAAATAGGAAAGCAGGAAATCAGTACGAATTGAACACTAATCACCCAAACTTATAAAGGTACCAGGACAGCTGAATCAGTGATCTATAAAGTATCAAGAAGGCCAACACTAGTAGAACAGAGAAGTCATGGATGCAAGTAAAGCATGCAAAAAATATGGCCATTCCCAAAGTGGAGGCAAGACACAGGAAGCATACACTGCTTCTTGCTCCCTAAGCATCCCATGGTGCTAGTTTACCTCTGGGTAATTTCTTAAGCAGAAAAAAAGCAATGTTTCATCAGGGATCCGTCTATTAATAAGAGTCCAGAACAATGTACTCAGGAGACTAGTTTGCCCATTTAGCTAGGGAGGTGCTCCAATGGCATTTAATGACCTCTGCACTATATTGGGAGAGGGGGAAGTTACACATAATCAACACTGCCAAAAAGTCCCTGAGAAACAGATTGCAACTGCCATAATCGCCAGTGAATCCACGCCATTCTTCTTCTTCTCATCACACATTACCTAGTCAGTCTGGATGGTTAAATCAATGTCACATGCCTAGTCTGTATTTTCAGGGGCTCCTGTGTAAGTATGAGGGGGGACCTGACTGGTCTTTTATTAAGGAATTATCCGACGATGGGCTTAACTACGCATAGATACTGGACATCCAAAAAGAAGGGAATTTGGGCATTGCTGCTGATACTTTTGCTGCTTTACAAAAGGCTTCAGATAAAGAAAACCAGGTCCTGACTTGCCAAGGGACTAAAAAAGGCTAACTATGACATATAGGCTCAGAATCACTGAGAAAAATCAACAGCCGCCCATGCTTTCATGGTAAATAGCAGAGTCCTTTGATATTCTTTAAAGTTATACTGCAATGGCATCATCTCTAACATTTCTTCAGTTACTTTTTAAAATGTTCTTTCCTACTATGGCCATGCTCCTTATCCTGAGACCCTGAACTGATTTTGCCTTAGGCATTGAATTCATTATTTTTCTTGGTTATATTATCAAATGTTGGTGGGTGGTTTTGTGCACTTTGTATTCAGATGCTGATTTCTGGGCCCAGAGGTCTCAGTACAGTCCACACACGGACATTGTTATTGCTATTGGAGAATCTCCTCTCTCAATGTTGTTTAAAAATTATTCTCTGTTATCTCTGGTTAATAAAGAGCTGAGCAGCCAATAGCTAGGCAGGAGAGGAGGTGGGACTGCCGATCACAGTTAGGTGGTTCCAGGCAGAACAGAGAGAGGGAGAGAATAAGAGAGAGAGAAGGAGAAGGTCTCCATGAGGAGGTGGCCATGAGGAGTCACCTGGAGGAGGTGGCAATGAGTCACCATGATGACAAAGATGGAGCAGGAGCTGCCAGGGCAAGACTAGATGGCAGGTAATGGGACGCACAGCTGGGAAATAGTCTAGACCAGCATAGACAGGTTTGAATAGAAGACTATCTGTCCAGCTATAGTGCTTTGAAGATTATTATTAAATGTAATAGTTCTCTGTGTTATTATTTGGGAGCTAGAGAGGGCATAGAAAAGCCTTTATATTTATTTTTACAACCAAATACATTACAACAATCAACTTACAAGGAGCAGGGACCGTCTCTGACATGAACTTCGCGGCAGACTCTTTGATCACCTCCCACTAAGGGGGTGCAGCCTTGCCAGGCCACAGAGGAAGATAATACAACCAGTCCTGATGAGACCTGATAGGCTAGGATCAGATAGAAGGGAAGAAGGTCCTCCCCTATCAGTAGACTAGGGGAGAGGCATAGGCGGAGAAAAGGGAGGGTGGGTGGGACTGGGAGGAGATGATGGAGAGGGCTACAGCCAGAATATAAAGTGAATAAATTGCTATAAATAATAAATTTTAAAATTCATTAAAATTAAAAAATCATAAAGACAAAAAAATCAACTTAGGGGGAGAGTGTTTGTTATGACTTACAGTTTGAAGGGATGCAGTTTGCTCTGATGGGGAAGGCATGGCACCAGGCCTGAGAGGTGGCTGGTCTCGTGGCCTCTGCAGCTGGGAAGCAGAGAGCAGACAGGCCATGAGGGTGAACTGTGCCAGTAATGGCCCACTTCCTTCAACAAGGCTCCACTCGTTAGAGCCTATAATATTCCCAAACGGCTCCACCAGCTGGGAACAAAGAGCGCAAACACATAAGCCTAGGGTTGGCGTTCACATTCAAGCCACAGCAGCCACGGATAATCGTTCAAATCCCTGCAGACGCACCTCCCATCTTCTCTGGCTACCACAATCCTACATCCATGAATACTATTCTCTGAATATGTGTCCATCCTCGTTCTACATGATTCTACATGCCTACAACAATGCATCTTAGGTCAGACATCTTTCATAGGGGAACCAGCAAGGAAAAAAAAAAAATCAGCAGTTTTTCCCCAGTGAGCACACTGGGTTTAACCCCTAGACAGTTGGCTGAGATAGTGTCACTTGATAAAGCAAATTTGGTTACTGTGTCTCCAGAAAGAGCTTATTCTAGGAATTTGTGAGGAAAGTTTCATCTATGTAAAAAGATCCAGGGTAAAGGCAGTGCCTACCTCCTGCCTTTTCATCGTCCTGTGCACGTGCCAGCGTGGCTGCTGCTGACATTCTCCATCAACACCGGGCTGCAGCCTCCCCAGCCTGCCGGAACAGTCTCACGGAAACCTTTGGCCTCACAGTGGCATGGATGAAGCAAGCCTATCCACAGACTGCAGCCTACCAGATTCTCTGCCTCTCTAGCACAGAGCTGACCACCGTTAGACTAATATGGATGGATCTGTTCCTCTGAAAAACCCCGCCTGCTACATCAAGCTATCTGTATAATGGGCCAGTTGACATCGAAAATTAATCTGTCTGACAAATAGTAAAACAATGACTATGCTATGTTTTCAAAGTTCGCAAAAGTATGACATTTTAAATGCTCCATTCTTTGTCATTTTCACACTGGATGGTTTGTGCCTTCCGTTTCCCAATGCCTTCTGTAACCAGATGCCACAATGTTCATCCTAGAAAACGTCTTAACTTCTCTGAAGACAGAGAGACAGATTCTCTGTGTTCTCTTGGCCAAGAGGAAATTCAGGGCTGATTTGCAGGCCAACTACATTTGGATCTGTATTAAACATAACTATCATTGGAACTGCTAGAACTCTGTGGCTCAGTATGCTAGCTGTCGTTTAGTTGCCTGCCAGCTCTAAATTCACCCTCTTTGTCTGCTCTGTGGAAATGGGGATGGGCCCCTTAAATGTTTTCTTTGGCTTCTGGCACTGTGAGGCAGTCAATAATGAGCTCAGAAGAGGCATCTCTCAGAGAACAGAATTGTGTCCTGGCTCTGGTGCCTGCCCTTGCAGGCTCCTGCAAAGCTCACAGCTTTCCGGGCTCCTACGACATGGGATGTGGGATTTCCTGGGCCTCCACACCTGCAGCTGAGGCAGCTTCCCCAGTGTCTGGCTCCCACAATGCACAGCGGTAAATAGGACCCAGCAGCCAGAACTTATCCCCACCCCACTAAGCAGATTTGTAGCAGAGTTCCTTTAATGAGACACCTTCCTGTGAACAGATTTCCCCAATACCCTAGAGGGCATATTTCCAGAAAGTTCCTGGGGGCTAAATCCAAGATAATTTTGCCAACACAGCATCCTGGGAACTTTTCTGCCATTCAGTACGCCTCAGCTGCATCCTCTCCAAGCAGGTCTGGATCTGTGCCTCAGATCCTCTCAGCATATGTCAGCCTTCCTACCCTGCCGTCTACGCAAATGCGATATACCCTTCAGCTCTACTCAACTTTTCTTTTTTTTTTTTCTTATCAGTTACACTTTATTAACTATGTACCCCAGCCGTGTCCCAATCCCTCATTCCCTCCCAGTCCCTCCCTCCCTCCCTCCTCTCCACCGTGCCCCTTGCCAAGTCCACTGATAGGGGGGACCTCCTCCCCATTCATCTGATCCTGTTTTATCAGGTATCTTCAGGACTAGCTGCAAAGCTCTCCTCTGTGGCCTAACAGGACTGCTCCTCCCTTGGGGGGTGGGGAGGCCAAAGAGCCAGCCATTGAGTTCCTGTTAGAAATGGTCCTTGTTCCCCTCACTATGGGAAACCAATTGGTTACTGAGCTACCACAGGCTACATCTGAGCAGAGGTTCTAGGTTACATTCATACATGGTCCTTGGTTGCATGTCAGTCTCAGAAAAGACCCTGTGCCCAGATATCTTTGGTCCTTGTGGAGCTCCTATCCTTTCCTCATCAGACTAACTCCCCTTCTTTCTTATGATTCCCTGTACTCTGCCAAAGGTTTGGTCATGAGTCTTTGCTTTGAAAACACTGCTAGGTAGAGTCTTTCAAATGCACTCAGTAGACTCCTGTCAATGTTCAATGCATATCCCATCTGTCTTTCAAAACGAGGATTGATAATCTTACCCCGTGTCCGCTCTCTTGATTATCTTTTTTAGGTGTATAGATTTCATTATGTTTATTATATCTTATAGGTCTATATAAGTGAGTATATACCATGTTTGTCTTTCTCCTTCTGGGATATTTCACTCAAGATGATCTTTTCTAGATTCCACCATTTGCCTGCAAATTTCATGATTTCCCCCTTTTTGATTGCTGAGTAGTATTCCATTGTGTAAAAATACCACAATTTCTGTACCCATTCCTCCGTTGATGGACATCTGGGTTGTTTCCAGGTTCTGGCTATTACAAATAAAGCTGCTATAAACATGGTTGAGCAAATATCCCTTTTGTGTACTTGAGCAAACTTTGGGTATATACCTAGCAGTGGTATAGCTGGGTCATGAGGAAGCACTATTCCTAATTGTCTTAGAAAGCGCCAGATAGATTTCCAGAGTGGTTGTACCAGTTTACATTCCCACCAGCAGTGGAGGAGGGTTCCCCTTTCTCCACAACCTCTCCAGCATGTGTTGTCCCTTGAGTTTTTCATTTTGGCCATTCTGATGGGTGTAAGGTGATATCTCAGGGTCGTTTTGATTTGCATTTCCCTGATGGCTAATGAGGATGAGCATTTCTTTAAGTGTTTCTCTGCCATTCGATATTCCTCTGTCGAGAATTCTCTGTTTAGCTCTGTTCCCCATTTTTTAATTGGATTACTTGGTGTGCTGCTTCTCAGCTTCTTTAGTTCTTTGTATATACTCGATATTAGTCCTCTGTCAGATAAAGGGTTAGTGAAGATTCTTTCCCAATCTGTAGGCAGGCGTTTTGTTTTGATGACAGTGTCCTTTGCTTTACAGAAACTGTTCAGTTTCATGAGGTCCCATTTATTGATTGTTGCTCTTAGAGCCTGTGCTGTCTACTCAACTTTTCAATTTCAGTGTTTGATGGTATCCGTGCTTTATTCGGTTTCCATAAATTTACTTGTAGAATTCAAGGACTATTAATTAGATAATAGAAAACCAGCAGCAAGTGAAGGCTGAACCTTCTTAACTTATTTTTCACCAATCCCAGAAAAGGAGCAGGCATGATACAGTCAACGGTTATTTCTGAGGAGGATAATGAAGCTGTGAGCCTAAGCCTTCTTCTCAGGTTAGACTCTCCATCTGAGACGGGACCCTTCATAGTTCAGACATTAGCATAAAGAATGACAAGACTTTAGAGATGTCCTAATCAAACCTGCTTTCCTAAAATCCAGTTCCTGAAATCCATATTGCCTGCCCCGTCTGAGAATGAATGCAGGAGACAGTAAACCCAAACACGGATGGCTATAGCTGTGATGAGCTCTAACAAGGCAGACTGGAGAGTTTCAAGCTGAAGAATGCGAGCAGAGAATGACAATTTCAGACTAAAATAGAAGAGGCTGATGAGCACCACGCTGATTAAGCAGGAAGGTTTCGGATCAAGTTTCCATGGCTGCCTCAAACGGACAGCGTTCCAAATTAACCAAGCATCCCCTCCCCACTGCCCAGAGGGTTGAGGGCTGTGGTGTGGTGTGGTGGATATGGTGACAGGAGGGTGGGCTTTGGTTAGAGACCTCAGGTTCACCGTGAACTAGTTCTTTTCTCTGAAAAGCTTCTTCATGTTAGTATCTAACCACAGCCAGCCCCAGGCTGCTGCCTGGGAAAAAGCTACAGAGAGTAGGAATGTCCTGGGGCAGCACTCACAAGTGCAGCCACCTTCTTACCCTGCAGGAGTTGGCTAGGACCATTATATAACAAAGACCAATAGAACAATATAAATCTATTGTCTCATAACTGTGGAGGCCACCCCCCCCCAAAAAAAAAAAAAAAAAAAACTGTGCCACAGTGGTTCTGATATCCGTAGAGAAACCATGCTTCCTGGTTTCTCCCAGTTCCTGATATCCTGAGACGTTTCTCAGTTCATGGAACAACATGCCAGCATGTGCTACCATCCGTAGATGACATTTCCCTATGTCTCCCCACCTGGCGCCTCTGCGCATGGCAGTCTCTATGTCCAAACGTTTCTTTCTGTACGGACACAAGTAATGTCGACCACGAGCCCACCCGATAGCCCCATCATAACCTGAGAACTCTCTGAAGGAGGGAGCCTCATTCTAGGTGTTCCATTTGCTCTTGGTGAGAAAGGACTCAATTCAGACCATAGCATACCTCCTTGGTTTGCTGCCCAGGGTAATAGTCTTCCTCCACAGTGAAGAGTCAGTTCAGTTAGGATACAGTTTCTACCTTATCAGCTTCCAGAATAAAGGAAAAGGTTTATATAAATATACATGTCTAGATGGTACGTGGGTAGATATGTACACAATGCCAGAAACCTCTTTAGCCCTCCATGCTTCTCCTCTGCTCTCTGGTCTTTGATGACAATCTTCAGCCTCTCGGCACCCCTCTAGCCTCTCACTTTCCCAGTCCTTGTCTGGTATGACCAGTCCTATCCTCATGGTATACTCTCCTTTGCCCTCTCTTCTTAATCCAGTTATTGAATCTAAAGACACATTGCATTGAAGTCTCTAGACTTTCACTAAGCAGCAGAAATCTAGACAAAATGGGAGAACCTGAGAGACGGAAGGACAGGCCACATTCTGACACTGAAGGCAGAGTCTTCGCCTGCCAAGTAAAACCTACTGACTGCTTTCTGTGGGGTGCAAGAGGAGGTACCGATGTTAGAGACAGGCTCCTCTGACCACAAGAGACAGAGGGGTACAGTGTGGACAGACATGCAAAGACGTGTTGGAGAAAAACTAGTAAATTAAGGTAAGTTCCATATTCTTGTTACAGGCCGAAGGTCTGCAAAAATAAAAGCAAAATGCACCGTCATTCCTAGTCTCTAATTGTCTCAGTATCGCTCTCTGTTCATGGCTATGTGTCTCTGTCCCTGTCTCTCTATCACCGCCTCTTCTTTAAACACACATAAGGATATGCACAAGTGCATGCATATGCCTTTTCCACACACTTCAGAAAAATTAACCCCAAACTTTCAGCCCTGAGTATGGCCCGCTATAAGGAGGGTAAACCTCATGCCTTGTTTTATCATCTTCCCATGAACCACAAAGGATCTAATATTCTCATCACGAGGATGATCTTCATGTGAAAGACATCTATTTTTCCCAAACTACTGATAACAAGCAAAATATCTCTTGGGAGGGAGCACAGTGCATTCTTAGTGCCCAGTAATATTTTCATGAGCTTTGGAAGATTATATTCGCTGGTAGTCACCTTAAATGACTGCCCCACGGGGACAATAATCGAACCACAGCAAAGTTTGTTTTGTTTTCTGTTATAACCTCAGAGCTGTGAAAATCCCTGGGCATCAGTGTGATATGAACCTGCCACTACAGAATGGAAACAAAATAATACCTAGATCATCACGCTGATAGGAAAACTAATGTGTCTGGAATGCTGTCTCCCACTCAGTCCTGGCGTGTTACTATTACTGTTATTAATGGCGAAGAATAAGCACAAGCCGTAGGAGGCAAAAGCTTAGAGACCTGCAGGAAAAAGTGCTCTGTGAAGAGATGTCAAAGGGGAGAGGCCAAAGAGGAAACAGATTGGGGATGGGGGCAAATGGGAACAGGAAACAAAACCAGCTTCCTCTGCTGTACAAATATCCGAGCCACGGGGCGTGTTCCAAAGTCTGCTACCTCTAAACACTGGAAAGCTTTTCTCCCCAAGGCTGATCAGCCTCCATTCTTCTTACTTCCTGACAAAGGGCAGTGTGGCATGATAAAAAGTAGGAGATGGATCAGGAGGATGCCTCTGTGAAGCAGAAAGCATCCGTGTCCTGGAATCTGAACCTGAACCAGATAACTAAGGAACACACAGCCCTGTAAAGTAGGTGTCCTGGATTCCCAGTGTGGGCCCACGAGACACTATACTGCCTAAAGGAGCAGCGAAGTGCTATAACAAGTTTCCTAAAGTAGGATACAGGTGGTTTAGAAGAGAGAATTCAAATGGGTTTCTGGGTTAAGTAGAGTTAAACCAATTTCTGTACAATCATTTCCTCAGAACTTTTAATATGCATAAATGCATGATGAATCTCCAGGTGTGGATACTATGTGCCCTGATTCCCCCAAAAAAAATTTTAATAAAGTATTCAGAAGCTGGTGTCCTTTTTGAAACGTGTAGGGTTATAGATGAGCCATGGGCGTTGTCTCTCAGAACAAGCCAGCTAGCTGGGATTTATGAGCACACAGTTTCTGCACCTGGAAAATCAAGACAAAATCAAATCAAGTTGCCAGTAGGTCCTGGCAACTTTCACATCAAAGGTATTGTAAGAAGCTGACAAAGGCTATAAACCCACTGCCTCTACATCATCATATGTCCACAAAATATCAGTCCAAATCCCCTAACTAAAGGTGTCCTGAAGAAATTCCACACCTAAAGTAGTGAAAACACCTGAACTACATGGGAGATAGCAGTGGATACCCATGGCTACTGCCAGCCCAGAATCCCTTCCCTTTTCTTTTGGTTACAAAACTACAGTTTCCCCTCATAATCCCACTTTTTTCCTATTCCTGATCTACATATTTCAACTGCCCCCATCTTCAGAAGTAAGCATGTCATCCAGGCCTGACTAGTTAGAGTGCCTCAAGCCTCGTCCACAGTGAAGAGAGCAGGTTGCTGCATAGTGTTGAGGAAACCCTTCTGTGGGATATACGCTGGAGCTATTGGATGAATAAAGGAAGGGACTGGGTGGGAAGGGGCTTCAAATAAATCTTTCCACAGTGGCTGCTAAAACAACAGAATAAGAGTCTGCAGCCATAGTGGCCACCTTTGTGTTAAGGGAGAAAATGCTTTCTGAAGACATTGATTGGATCATCCCAGGAGTCTGTCTTCCTTCCTTATATAAAACAGTGAGTATCCACTCCTGCTTAAACTAACCTGCAGCTATAAAGTGCTGAATAACTCAGGTATCAATCTTGGGATTCCTGGGGCTGGGAGGCTCCATTAAAAGGTTCACATTTAATGCTGAATCCACATTCAATATCAAACAACAGTAGGAAGACATTAGCCATGACTGTGCATCACTGAGAACTGGGACGACCTGACTATAAACCCTAAAGGCTGCGCGCCAGAAAGACCCCAGAGACCTCATGTAATTTCTTCCACCTGCTCCCTGCTGCCTGAAATGCCATCACTGAACATCTGGAATCTTGACAGGGGGTAGTGAAAGGTGTGAGGGCATCTTGGAGCCTTTTGAGAGTATATCAATGCTCTTCTTTAAAAAAAAAAAAAAAGGCAAGCAAAAAATACTTGTGTATGTTTTCAGGAGTTTATAGACTTCCTAGAGGCCAAAACATACTCCTTTTGGGTCTCTGTCACTCGGTGCTACAGAGAGGAACTGTTGGAATTATTAATCGGGAAGCCCTGGCCTCTTCCAAGATACCCGGTGGAAGGAAAGTCGTTTGGCATCGGAAGGAAAGGGAGGGGGCAGTGCCAACAACAAAAACCCTGACCCTAAACATCGTACACTGGGAATGTTCGGCTCATAGGAATGAGAGTCAGCATGAGAGAGCCCTGTCAGGGCTGAATTCATAGGTAGACTAAGGGTTTTATTTTATTTGTTTAAAATTCTTCCCTGGAGAGAGAGGGAGAGCACACAATTCTCAGTCCTTCTCATTTCATCCTAAAGACTATATTTCGATGGAGGGAGTGTCAAGGGCATTTTAATAAAAGTAGAAGAGAAAGTTGTGACAACAGATGTCCCCAAAGTCTGACTTTTCCTGCTTCCGTATGTGGGAGAACTCACTTCTTTAAAAAGCTATTGATCTTCACCTCTGAAACTTTTTGCTAAATAGTGGTTCTTCACAATAGGGGGTAGGTTTCTAAAATAAAAATTAAAGAAACCAAAGTCTCTCAACTCACAGCCACAAACTAAGCTCATCATTGATCTTTACTAGAAAAGTCAAAGGCATGACATGGCAGCTCCCTGCCCATTTTTCTTCCCAAACAACATTTTTTTTTTTAATCAACACTGGCCTCACCAAAGCCTAACTGTTGCATTTCTTGACCCCACAGACCCTGGGCTTCTGGTCTTGCCTAACCCTGAGTCCTAAATATCCTAGGGGGAAAAAAATCAAAAAATGGGGTGAGCAGCTGCACCCCAGTTCCTGGACACTGTCATCCCACTAAGCCAAAGTTTGACATGTTTTTTTGTCCTCTAAGATATCAGCTCTGGGGTTCCACATTAGAGGGGCAAAGATGAATCTCTGGGAAAAGCACAGCACAAGCCAGGGCCCTCTGCCAAGAATAAGAACAGTCTCCTGTGGGCCTATTTCAGTCTCCAACTGAAACAGATCATAATTTATGTTTGTCTGACTCTTCCAGAGCCTGGAAAGTGTTTTTCTTTATCTCCTGGCTTGCTTGTGTGTTATTCTTCAGAACCCGGAGGGGAAGCAATACATTATATCTGCTCCATAGCAACTGTGTGTCTCTTTCTTCAATGGAGCCCAGGTAATCACCATTACCACCATGCAGGGGCAGCCAGAAATCCAGTCTGGGTGCTCAAGTTTATTTCAAAGGTATTGGTGCTGGGAGGTGGGAAACATTTCCAATGTTTGTTGCCACGAACCCTCACATAATAAAAAGGTTTTTTTTCCTATAAGTACCTTTCTTATGAGAAATAAGATGTTTTTATGTGTAAAGGAAAGATTCGTACTAAAACTAGTTTAAATCTACTTCATTCTGTTTCAAGCGCTTGTTGGTATCTAAACCGTTCAGTTTAGCATATTCTAATAGGAAGCTCGTCAAAGCTTAAGAAATGCCTTTGGCAGAGGCCCTACACCATCTTCTCACACCGACCCGGCACAGAGAGAACCTGGGTACCAGGATCTATCTTATAAGCGATCGCATAGACTGGCCTAGCCAGGGGCGTGGACCTGACTGCAGCATCCCCAAGGACTTGAAAGCGCAGACAGCCTCTGTTTCGTGTCTCCCTGCTCACACTTTCTCATGCTTGCAAGTTCCCTTTGGTTGTCTGTTCCCAAGTCCCCTCTTCATGGTGATGACCAGCTAGCCAAAACCCTCTCTTCAGCAGCCACAAACACTGTCCATGCCAATGACCTCTGGGCTCTGAACTGACCTTCTTGGAATGGCAGTTGTAAGCCCACTGCTGCAAAAACCAACCCGCCCAGCCTGCTGGAAACAGTTCAGTGGCATGAAGATGCCAGGCACCATCTGGCAGGATGCTGTTGTCTCCCCTAGCAACTGCTCCCACAGCTTGTGTCTGGTTACCTTGCCTCCTTCCCTAGTTACAGAACTCCCATTCTTAGTGCGCCTCTGACACCACCCCACCAATCTGAAGCTTTTCCCCCAAAATCCAAAGATTGTCTTACACCACAGACCACCAGGCTCAGAGTCTATGAGTCAACCCCCAGCGCTAGTACTTTAGCATTAAACAATTTGGTCAATCAATCCAACAGAGCTCAGTCTTGGACACATATTTGAAGCTTCTGCAAGCCTTTAAAAGCTATTAACCCCCCCCCAAATACCAGCCCCTAAAATTATGATGTACTCGTTCCAGGGAAAAGCAACACTTTTTAAGGCTATAAAGCTGCTCCAAAGGACCTGTCTAGGTTTCAAATCCCTAAGCTAACCTAAGCAATGAATAACACTGAAACCCCATCCAATGTGCAAAAGATAGTTCCTCCCACAGCAATGCCTCGGCAGCCGCAGATACTTAAAAACTTGCACCACTTTAAATAAATAACTTATTTAGATTTTTGTTTAGTTTCCTAGCCTTCACTAAAATATATTTTATGGTGAAATTTCGTGAAAACGAATCTAATTAATTTTTAATCTTCCAGGAAAGCTCCATGGAACTATACCAATGCCTTTGCACGTGGACTGTGTTTGTGTGACAAGCCCTGGCTAAATACTATACTCCTGTAGAAATTATAGTTCTTCTGTGCCTCTAAAGTACTGTGTAAAACCCCCAAATAGTCAGTTATATAATAAGGATGTCATTAACCATGGGTGTTTTTTTGTTTTGTTTTGTTTTTTCAATTAAATCTGCACAGTTTCTCATCTAGTCCTCCACTTCTCTATTATACATGAGGTCTAGGCACCGGCTGCTCATTATGAAGGCCAAACCTAGTGAGCCACGACCTGCAGTTTAACTAGAAGGCAAGAGAGAAAAGCACCCAGGAAACTTGTAGGCAATCTGTGAGCCAGAAGACAATCTAAGACGCTCCCTGCGTGGCTCTACCTCTACCCTTCACCAAACATCCTGCGGTGGAAACTGGACCACCTCCAGGCTTTCAGGGCCACACTCTCCCCACCAAGCCAATTATCCACAAAACCAACCTACTTCCTCTCTCCCTGTAGGTGGCATGTCCATTCCTTAAAATTACAGCAGAGCATGCCCTCTCCACAGCTTCCCAGGTCAATGGTCTTGCATGCTTTGAATTGTATATTGCTTCTAAGCACATTTATCCAAGTTAAGGCAACTTGTGTGTTTTGCTATTTGATTCTATTTGCCCATAGCCTTTCCTATACCTCTTCCTGATCATCCACCCGACCCACACCTCACCTCCTATGCTAGTCCAGCCCAGACCTGTCTTTCTTCCTACTGTGGTGCTTTTCACATAATAGTTTCAATAAACAGTTGGTGTTTGGCTTTGACTTAGATCTCTGATGGCAAGCTATATAACACATAAAACTTTTAAATCTTGAATCTAGACACTAGTAAAAAACTTTACAACCTTTAAACTTCACTGGTATAGCTTTCAGTTTGTTTCTCCCTGATTTGAGGGATAACGCACTGTGTAAACAGATCCAGGCTATCGTAACTAGAGAAAATAAACGTCAAAGACGAAAGCAAGAGCAAGACAGCGTAATAGAAAGTATCACCAAGCAAGGTATATGGGCACAGATCGTATCCTTATCAGTAAAGACAGCTAATCAAATAAAGGTTCCTTAGTTACCTTAGTAACCAACAGCTTTCACTGGCCAAAGCTCACTAGCAGCTAGCTGCAGGCCTGTGTTTTACATAGAAGGAACAGGGGAGGAAGAGGGAAATGCCAGCTTTCTGAGAGGGACTGCCACCATCAGCACACAGCCCTCCCCATAACCCATCCTACTACCCTTGTGGCCAAAGCAGGCCCATACACTGCAACTTGCAGATCTAGGAGCAGATCTTTGAACTTGCTTTTAGCGGCTTCCTACGTTTCATAAATGTTTATTGAGCATTAGCTACATGCCCTCCACTAGGTTCTGGAAGTCTGAAAATGATCAACATACCATCCCTACTTAGTCTCTGTGGAGAAGAAGCTGCTTAGTCTCTGTGGGAGAGTACTTGAAAGGTCATGGTAGCACAGTACAGAAACTACAGGACTCACATGCCACATGCGAACAGTAGAGCACCACAGAACATGCAACTTATTAAAGGACCATAAGGAAGGGCTGACCAAGTCAGCTGACAGCAAGAAAAGGGGGGTCATTGGTAGAAGCTGAACCCAAACAGGCAAATAAGTGAGACGAGTGAAAGAGCAACTGATATTTAGTTCATGGGGAACACAACACAGCCTTGTAAGTCAAAAAAGACTATAGGGTCCTACAGTGAAGAAGACACTGAAGAGACACATGAAGAGGCTTCTTCCACAAAAGTAGGACCTTCTGCCAGTTGCTAAGGTTGGAAACAAAATATCTTGGACTTTATCTTAAAGCCACAAATGGCATTTCTAGGTTTGGAAAAATAGTATAATTTTCATGGTCAAATATAAAAAGTAAGAAGAGCTTTGATCCTACGAAAACTATAACTACCTTAAATGCAATGGAGTCCTAGTCGATCTCTCTACCTCAGAACAGCTTTAACTATGCCATGGGTCATCTCCACCTGGTGGGGCTGGAGGAAATAATCTCCAAGGTAAATCTCTTCAGGCCATGATTCTGCCTTCTTATTCCTGAAAATAAATAACAGGCCTATGCCATATAACTGTCCTATTTAAAGGCACTAATTCAAACAGCAGGGCAAATGCCACAATGTTACCAAGGTGCACCAGTAAAATTAAAAGATTAAAAGTGCTTCTCCATCCTGGGCAACTTCTTCCAACAAACCATACATTTTCTCCAAGTATACAACCCTTGTGTTGAGTAAATTTGTTGGTCTGTGCATGAATGTGTCATTAAGGGATCATTTGAAGAGGAAAGCAATGGCAATAGAACATGACACTAAGGAGCTAATCATGACAAAGCATAACGAGTTAAGAAGAAAACATGGGAAAGAGCAATAGTGAAGAGACTAGGGATGACAGATGTCTCCCACTTGCATTTAGCTTGTCCTCAAACACCCAAGTACCAGAAGCTTGGTCCCTACTGTGCTACGCGTAAAAGGCGGTAGGACTTTCAAGAGCTGAGGCCTTGAAGAGCTGGCTCCTCTTCCTGAGTATCTGTGCCGTCATGAGCTCTCTTCCCCTTACACAATGAGCTTCCACCACTGTGGTGTCATCTTCCATGAGACCCTCACCGGAGCTGAGCTAATGCTGACTGTGAGACAAATACACCTCTTTGCTTGATAAGCAACCATCCCCAAGCACGCCCTATCTCTACCGCTTCAGAGCTGCACCTGCAGGAAAGCCACACCTGTCTGGCTCTTACATGGATGCTGGGATGTGGAACACTAGTCCTCACATTTGCAAGACAGGGCTTTTCGCCGAGCCATCTCCCCCACCCATATTTGTGTTTTCTCCTGTGTACAGCCCAAATTATTCCTGACTGATAGAATCTCTTCATGGGAGACTTAAGAACAATGAGTGTCTGTATCACATTTGCTCACTCATGGCTCGCTTCTTCCCCAAGGGTAAATCTAGATATTTCTGTGAACAGCCTACCAGACAAGCTGAGTTCAGAAAATATCTGGGGAGCACTTTTTCCCAGGACTTTCTCAGGCTACCTCCTTGCTCAAAACCCTTGATCTCCCCTCCAGTACATCCTCGGGCATCCCAGGAAGCCATGATCAATGTGACCAGTGGACATTTACCCCCTAAACAGAGATCACATTCTTGGTGGCAGCCCCTCACACACAGTGTGCTGCAGTTTGTCTTCCCACGGCTGTTGAACTTTTATCTCTTGGATTCATCCCTTTACCCAGTCTCTTGTCCTTGCCTGCTTTAACTGATATACTGTTTCTGTTGTATACACACTACATTGCTCAAGGAAATGTCTTTTGCAATCCATTTTTCCAAGTGGCATTTCCAGCTGTCAGTTCGTATTGTTTAAATTATCAGACTTCCTTTAAATAAATACATATTTTAATTGTCACAGACTTGTTTAAAGATAGTATTTCTCCAGACCCAAAATTATTTGGTCATTTTACTTAAAAAGAAAAGATTGAAACTTGGAAGAAGTGATTTTATTTTTTTTGTAAAGATCAGTCCATAGTCCTGAAGTATATTTGTCTATTGAATGCTACCTGGAAAATGAGTCAAGTTGGCTAAGTAATTGTATCAACAAATAGTGACTGTATAAGACTGAAAATAAATACATCCTGCTGCTGGGGAAAAGATAGATTTGGTTGGCCTTAGGAAGACAGTGGATTAACTAGTGTTTGGAGAGAACGGTTTGGGCTAATACAGAGCCTGTCACGTTCTCCACTTCAGGAACTTCAAACATAAACACTGGTAAGGCTGTTGTGGGAAGCTCCAGCTGTCTGCTACCAGAGTTGGTTTCTGAGGTTGTGAGAAGGAACGGCCAACGCCATGGTGTGTTTAATAATCCATATAGTCTCTAGTACCAAGCTTCCCCCTGGCCGAGAGTTAAAACTTGCAGACCAGGGAATTCTCGCATGTCACTGTGGCTCAGGGGAAGATCGCACAACTAGAAAAAAAATGACATAGATTGTGAAGGAATAGATTATGAGAGGTGTGATTTTTCTTGAAAATGCATTATAAGGGTTGGCAAGATGGCTCAGCAGGGCAAGGTGATTGCCAGGTTGCTTCATGATCTGCGTTCGATAGCTCAGATCCACACAGGAGAGGAAAAGAAGCAGTTCCAGAATATTGTCCACTGACTTCCACATGCATGTCATAGTTCACAACTTGTGCACATGTGTGCTGTGTACGTGTAAGCTCACTCACTTGCTCTCTCTCTCTCTCTCACACACAAATAAGTTAATAAATAAATGGGAAAAAATTTTATAAGATAAAAAACAGGGGTTGGGCTGACAAAGTCCAAGTACTTAAACCACCTAAATTTCTAAATAAAAATTATTTGGGTCACAACAGAACAAAAAATATATATAAGTTTTTTCCTGACAAAATGTGCATACATAACTCCAGGAGAATCAGAAAATCTCCTCAAAGAACTATTACGAAGTATCATTATAATAATGATAAAAAGTCATTTTCAGACAACAGTTGGGTAACACACCAAGAATGAAGGATCTGTACCCCTGATTCAAGTCATCTGCTCCCCAACCTAAGACAGGAGTTTAGAGGCAACGGTGGGTTCTTGTTCTTACCCTGCTGATTTAGTAAATAACCTAGCATCTCTGAGCCTCTGTGTTCACATCAAGAAAACATCTAACTTGGAGGATGGTCTAAACAAGGGTGAAATGGGTTGACACTTACCCAGTCCTTAGATCAGTGAGACACCCAGTAAAGGGCGTGCAGTGTGAGCTACAAGTGACCACGCTGTGCAACTCTCCTGCCAGGTTTCTGTGGGCTCATGAGTCAGTAGAAGCATGCTTGGGAGCCTCTGATTGAACTTCTTCACCAGAAGAGTCCCCCATCACCCCCACACTGCAAGAGAGAGGAACTGCTTCTTCATATCCTGAGCTTAAATTCTAAGCCTGAAACAGTTTTAAAAAAAATGGCAGCTTATCCCGTAGTTTAAAGAACTATTCTTCCTGTCTCTCTGTCTCTCTCTCTCTCGCCTATCTTCTCTCTTCTCTTTCTCCTTCAAGGCAAATACCATCTATTCATTCTGTAGTCACTGTCCTGCACACTAGCCCCTAAGACTATGAGGGTGACAGTTCACTCCATCAAAAGGAGCAGGAAGTACCCCTATGTGGCCTGTGTGGAGTACCTGGACCTCATCTTCTGGACCTCGACTTCTAGTACATGAAGCACAAAAGTGCATCCCCGTATTTTGGTACCCATGTCATTCAATCACTTTATGCTAAGCTTGAGTTTAACAAATCTGGTCTCTTAGTGTGCCAGGGCCAGAGAACACAGCTTTATCCTTCTACTGACATTTGTAAGCTTAAGCTTGAAAATAAAAGTACATTTATCTCTATTAACTAGTACCCTTTGATTATGAATCAGGATAAGTATGTTTGTCAAATCTGATTTAGTTCACCAAATCAAATTTTAAATGCCCTAGAGGAAATTGTGGGGGTTTGTTCTTAGTAGAAATCATATGATGAAAATTTTGCAAGGCAAATAACTATCCAATTGATTTTTTAATGTAACTGTCTTTTAGCATATTAAATTTGCCTAAAGCGCTGGTACAAATATATCAGGCTTTAGACAATAATAGTGTATTATGCTATTACAGCAGATATGCCTTCCTGTATTCTGATTAGACTAATAAAAAAATTAGTTTAACTTCATTGAATGTACTGAAACCAAAGGTTTAGCATGCCAAAGAGTCAGGAGGTCACACAATGACTCACGAGGCTATATACATGTCTAAAATTCCCATTACGTATAATCCTCATAAGGAAAAAAGACAAAAGTTGATTTTCTTTGTTTCTTTGTTTAAAAGTTCCCTCATAGCCAGATGCAATGGCACATACTTGTAATCCCAGCACTTGGGGAGGGAGAGGCAGGCAGATTGCTGTGAGTTCAAGGCCAGCCTGGTCCAGGACCAGGACAGTCAAGGCTACACAGAAAAACCTTGCCTCAAAAAAAAAAAGTTTCCCCATTTTTATATAAGTGAAATAATACTCTAACATATGTAACTGATAAGCATGAACACTTGGCATTTTTTTTTCAGTTTTCATTAATTTGATCCCACAATTAGATCACTGTTCCTAAGGCCTTATCATATATAACCTCTAACAAACCTGTCTGTCACTGGTTCCGAATTGTTTTTTGTTGTTGTTGTTTTAATTCAACCCCGTGGCACCCTATCACTGCCACTCCCAAAAATTCATCAAGTCTAAAAGGCAACTAATTTCCAGTGTGTCTGCATGACCTTCAGGGGTGTGAGCTGAGCTGTTCCAATGTTACCTCTTACTGAGCACACTTGGCCTTCTAACTCTCATTCGGAGCGGTCCTTCCTGTCTCTTCATCATGTTTAAATCTTTTTCCTAAATCCATTCACTCAACTGGGGCCCAAACAACTGTCCCAGACTATTAAGAAATCCTTCTTACTCCATTACTGCCTGGGATTCTGCCACAAACCAGACTTCTTGAGCACTATCAAGCTGTCTAACGTCCTGCCCAGCGCCCACCAGGCTAGAGACTGGGCCCAAGTTTACTAGCTGGTATTACCAAAGAATACTTTGAAGAGATGCAAAAACATAAAAGGAACATCTCAAGCATAAAAGGAGTTCAAAAAACTGAGGATAAATTCTACTGCTGAGTAAGAGTATTGCAAACATGATCCTTTCAACTCTTCCCAAGTTACTGGTAATTTACAGACTAACTGTAATCATGTATTTCCTAGAGGTAAAATGCAGTTTTGTTGTACAGTTTGATTAGAAAATATAGCCAAATCATTCATAAAGTAACAATCAAGATTATCAATAAAGACAAAGAGACCCACAAAAGAGTTACTAGTGTGTGTGAATTAGGATGTTCAAGATTTTACACATGCATAAGAAGTAAAGAAAGATTATGCAATGTCTACCAAAAAGAAAAAACGAATAGGAAAGAAATATTGAACTTTTTGAAATATTTGAACCTATTAAAACAAGCTATGCAGATATTAAGTAAACATATTTTTAACAAAATATAAGGGATTGTATTGTGCAAGGACATTCGAAGAAAAGAATTTTAAGCTGAAAAGTAACAAGGATTATTTTTCATAAAGAAAAAGACTAATAGTTTAGCATTAAGGTAAGGAAAATTAAAACATAAATCACCAACTAGAAAAACATTCATAATAAATATTGAATAAATGGTTTTAAAGAATACACAAAAAGCTAAAATCTAAAATGAGTATTAAGAACCACAGAAATGTGCAGGAATGTGTGTGTGACTGTACATACATGTGGAGGTCAGAGGTCAACATTAGCTACCGTTCCTCAGATCCCACCCACCTCGTTCTTTGAGACAAGACCTCTCACTGGAACACAGGACTCATCAGCTAGGTTAGGCTCCTTACTCTTTCAGCTTCTGCCTCTCCAGCCCTGGGATAGTAAACTCACACAACCGCATTCACTTTTTTACATGATCACAGGGAATTGAACTCAGGTCCTCACGGTTCTGGCACAGCCATCACGTTATCTCTTGACTGAGTCATCTTCCCAGGCCAAGATAAATGGTTATAACTCTTAATATCACTTACAAGTTCATTAGGATACACAAAGACCATAATAACTATAGAGACAAAGTACATATTTACAGAAAATCATTAAAAGAAGAAATAAAAATACGCTTTAAAAGATCAAGCCTAACTCTTCAAAAAATGCATATTAAAATAGTAACCATGAGGTAATTCAAGAAATCATAAAAATCTAAAATTAGTATCAAGAATTCAAGAGTAAGACAAATGCATTTTAATGCAAACTCTTACTATTTCTAGCTCTGTGTACATTGGAAAATTATTATTTCTCTAAGCCCCCATTGTTAAATTATATGAAGCTAATAATAGAAATGTAATGGGTTTCTTTGAGTATTAAATAAGATAGTAAGTGTGGAGCACAGTGCTCAACATGCGATAAGCACTCAATACGCGTTGGGTCCACAATCTTCCTTCAGCACATATGTAGGACTCGTGCAGGAATCACTGCAGACTGAGTCAGTAACTGACCAGCATCCCACTATTGCTGAGAACACCATAGGAAGCGATGAGCATCAGACCTGCCCTCATGGATCCCCTGATTGTGTCAGACATTTAAATCAACAGCTGAAATTCTGTACAATCAGTGATATTTTAAGGCAGTTGCTTTAAAAAGCTCACAAGGCAGGAATTAAGCAGACCCGAGGTAGGCAGAGGAGCCGAGGCCCGCAGAACACAATCATGTGAATCCCCGGGGCCACCAAATGGTCCAGCCAACAAGCCACTCATCAAACAAACCTGGCAACCTGAGTTCAGTCCCTAGAACTAATGATGGAAAGAAAGAGCCAATGCTTGAAAGTTACCCTCTGACCTCCACATGTTCACTGTAGCACACACTCACGCACGCGCGTGCACACACACACAAATAATAATAATAATAATAATAATAATAATAATAATAATAATAATAATAA
>NW_026591086.1:40100579-40142119 GCF_907164565.1 Psammomys obesus
AATAATAATAATAATAATAATAATAATAATAATAATAATAATAATAAACAAAATGTAAAAACATGTGTGACACTGGTCTCATTTGATTAAAAATGGTGCTGAATTATAGAAAGGCACAACTGGTCAAAATTGTCGAGAAAACTGACGTGGGCTATCAGTTCAAACTGAGACGTGCATATTGTCATCATTATACCTGGCTCTAAGAAAACATCTCAGAAGAGGGGGCAGGAAGATTAAGAGGACCGGGACATCTGCTGCAAAACTATGTCTGCTCTATGTGACAAAAAAAAAAGCCTGCAAATTGAAATCCCAAATACACAGCTCCCTAAACCAGACCTGAGCAATGACAATAGGAGTTGACATGCCCCACCCTAGACAACGAGCTAGAGGTACTTAATGACTGCTGAGAGTTGGAAAGTCAGTCCTCCCTGGGGATGAGCCCCTTAGTCAGTTATCCAATATCAAGTGGTCAACACCTAAAAACATACAAGCAACACCAAGACTCAGCAAGTTGTATTTTTAATATTTATATTCATTTATGTGATAATAATGATTACAGGAAAAAAAAGGTCATGAATTTGAGACAGAACAAAGAGACATAAGAGAAATGAAGAAGGAATGGTATAAATATATTACATATATGTGAAATTGAAAAATAATTTAAATGGAGCTAAAAATTTCCTGCAGCTTAGTGACACCATAGCCACTTTAAGTCAAATTGTGATATACTAGCTATCCGTTTGTTGTGAGACTCACTGGCTGACAGATATATAAAAATATAACAAATACTATTATGTACAGTACATAGTATTTGCTAATGACAAAGGGCTGTATATTTATTATAATATACTTAGATTATTTTAGAGTGTTTTCCTTAATGAACATTTTTCATTGTTGTTCCGGGTCATCAGTCTCATGTTTCCCATGTCCCTTATTTCCATCATTTTTGCTTATGCTTCAATTTTCTTTTCTTCACTGTGGACCTAAAAATAATAAGCTATGCCATAGATAGACTGATGATAGATAGATAGATAGATAGATAGATAGATAGATAGATAGATAGACAGATAGATAGATGAGATAAGATAGATTATTGACTCAAAATAGATATAAATAATAGATAAATAGATGATAGATAGATAGTAGATAGAAAGATAGGTAGATAACAGATAGATGCTAGATAGGCAGCAGGCAGTTTATACAAAAATGATTATGCAACCCAAGTAGTAGACAATATCATCTATGTTTGCATAAAGTCCATTCTATGATGTACAAACAACAAAATCAGTGACTGTGCCTTTCTCAGAAGACATGACCACAGTAAAGCGACTATACTCAGAAGCATCTGAATCCATTAAAACGTTTTTGATATCCACACACTTGACAAAATTTTATAAACAAAACTCAGGGGTAGAAGACTAGCAGTTGGATTTAGCCAGGCTTAGTGTTTTGCCAAGCAGATATGAAATGAATTATATGAGGAGAAAGAACAGAGAGTGTGTAAAGAGAGATTGTAGCAAAAAGACATTTACTCGATGCAGGATGGAGAACAGAGAAAAGAAAATAAGAAAGTAATGTGATCTAGGGTCTGGAGAGCCAAATAAGTCACAGATAAATGTATATGTAGGACACAATGCCTTACATAAGACTACTGTCTGAGTCTAATCTCTATTATTTATTTATTTATTTATTTATTTATTTATTTATTTATTTATTTATTCTGCATTTTACATTCTAAATGTAGCCCCTTCTCTCCTCTCCTCCCTTCTCTCCTCTCCTCTCCATCCTACCCTCCCTTCCTCTTTCCCCTACCTCCCTTCCCCTATTCCTCAGAAAAAGGGAGCTCCCACTAACAACAACCCACCAGAGTACATCAAATTGCACCAGGACTGAGCACACACTCTTTTCCTGTGGCCTATCAAGGCAGCCCTGCCAGGCAGAAGTGATCTAAAAGCTGGCAAGCAAGTTCATGTCAGAGACAGCCTTCCCTCACACGCCCCTTACTAGCGGGCACACCTGAAGCCCAAGCCACCCATCAGCTACATCTATGTAGGGGGCCTTATTCCAGTCCATGCATGGTCCTTGGTTGGTACTTCAGTCTCCACTAGCCCCTTTGGGCCCTGGTTAGTTGACTCTGTTGGTCTTCTTGTGGAGTTCCTCTCCCCATCAGGTCCTTCTATCCTTCCCTCCCACTTTTCCACAAGACTCCCTGTGCTTTACACAATATTTGGCTGTAAGTCTCAGCATTTGTTTCCATTTGCTGCTGGGTGGAGCCTTTCAGAGGACAGCTTCTGTCTGTAAGCATAGCAGAGCATCGTTAATAGTGTCAGAGGTTGGCTCTCTCCCATGCAGTGGGTCTCAGGTTGGGCCAGGCATTGGTTGGACATTCATCAATCTCTGTTCTATCTTTATCCCTGCATATCTAGTAGGCAGGGTAAATTTTAGGTCGAAGTTTTTGTGGGTGTTTTGGTGTTCCCCTCCATCCACTAGGAGTGCTGTCTAGTTAGAAGGGGTCTTCTTCAGTCTCCATGGCCCCTGCTACTATGAGTCTCAGCTAGAATCACCTTCATATCCTCCCAGAAGCCTACCTGTCATAGGTCCCCACCCTGTCACAGAGATTCCCCACCAACAGTTTCTCTTCTCTCTTCAAGCCCTCTGTCTTCCCACTCCCACAATGCCCAAGTCTCATCTCTACCCTCATTTCTCTCCACACACCCTCTCCTACCTTGTACCATCTTTTCAACTGCTCCTGCTGTCTATTTCATTTCCCCTTCTGAGTGAGATTTAAGCATTCTTTCTTGGGTCCTTCTTGTTACTTACTTTTGTTGGGTCTGTAAATTGTAGTATGTTTATCCAGTACTATATGGCTAAAATCCTAAAGACGAGGACAAAGTACAGAAGATGGCCAGAAGGGGAAAAGTTTAAGTAGAAGGGAAAATAAATGAGGCAAATAAATAATGTCTGTCATTCAAGCAAGGGTCTAAAATACCCAGGATATGTCTACAAAGAAAAAAGAAAAAAAAAATGATAGAAGCATTGGCTCATTTAAGATGATGCAAGATGGGGAAAAGAAACCTGAGTCCACCTTAGCTGGTACATTTTTAAGATTTAGAAAAAATTAGATAAGAAATATTTTGAGTGTAAATTTTGTATTTATTTCCACAAACACAAGTTTTTCCTTACAAAGTAAAGTTATGACGCAGAATTCCCTGCTAGTAACAGTACCCATTGGACGATCTGGTAATGGCAGCTTGAAATTTTAGGGATTTATATTTTAACACAATTAAAACAGAATCCTCATAGATTTGCCTTTAGTGTGGTGAGAAAATTAACTTGGGAGAGAACTACTAACACTTAAAATGAAAAATGCTCCCCGTGACATATTTACTTCACTAGACTAGAAGGTTCTTCCAGAATTTTTCAATCCTGGAACCAAAAAGAAAATGGTGAAAGAAAGACAGAGACACACTGTACAACAGTGTTTAGGAAATACAACAAATTTTTAGGGTGTGTGTGTGTGTGTGTGTGTGTGTGTGTGTGTGTGTGTGTGTGTGCGTGCATGCGTATATGTGTATATATGTGCATGCATAAGTATGCGTGCATTACATGTATGCATCTGGAGGTATGTGTACCTGCATGTGTGTGTGTACCTGCGTGTGTGTGTGTGTAGGTGTGTTCGCATGCACATGTGTGTGGAAGGGGATGCAGAGGTCTAAACCCAACCTCTTTCTTGATTGCTCTTTACTTCCGTCTTGAGGCAGGTTCTCTCAACGAGCCTGGTTTCGCAAATTCTGGCAAATTCTTGACCTTCCCAGCCCTATGCTTCCATATCCGCACTGCTGTGTCCACCAAGTGTGTGGGAAGCAGGGGTATGAAATCAGGTCCCCATGCTTGCAAAGCAAACATACTATCCACTAAACCATCTTTTTGGTCACAGAATGTTTTGGTGTCAGAGAACGTGATGAGGAAATTCCAATCTCTTCTAGCCTTCTTGGTAGGCACTCCAGTTCAACTTATCAATTCCAGGATGTCTTTGAAATACTGAACATATGTATGCTAAGATTAATAAGTTAATTCAGGCATATGAAGCAAAAAGAAGTTCTGTTTGCTCCTCCTTCATTTGATTACATAATCTTGAAATTAAAGAACTATTAACATACTGCTTTGGGGAGCCACCTGCTTGAACCAAGTACAAACTCATGGTTGGTTGAGTTGATGGATAACACAGTCCACTTTATAAATTATTATGCACACTCTAAAAAAGAGACAATATAGTTGGGAGAAAAGGTATTGAACAGATGATCACTGACTTGTTGGCGATTTCTCCTACAAAAGAAAAGTTTACTCATCTTGTGCATTTATTTGTTTCTTGGAATCCTCAACTTTCAGCATCCTGAAACCATATACTCTGTGGAAGCTCCAATGAGAATACAAGAGAGTAACTGCGGTTAGCTGTAGATACTGGAAATCTGCTAAGTGGCCAGTTAGGACCAGGATCCTTAGAAAGAATCAATATTTAACTGAACATTTTCTCCAAAAGACAAGTCATCTGGATAAAATATAAACAGAGAAATATAAAAATCAAATGGCATCATACAATATATGAACTTAACATGTCCACATAACATTTCACCCAATGAATTATATACATTTTCTCAAGAATACTCAATGCTTCTCTAAAATAGACCACATAATAGGGTACAAGATAACTCTATACATTGAACAAGATTGAAATATGTCCATGTACCTGAGTATAATGAAATAAAACATAAAAGTGACAGCAAACAAATCTCTAGTAAATATACAGAAAAAAAAAGGTCAGCCAACAAACTAACTCCAGGTTTGTAAATCCCAATACATAAACAATACTTTCCTCCAAAAGAAAAAAATATATATTCCATAGTAATCTTTCTTTTGAGGAACTCATTAAAAAAGAGTTCAAAAGAATGATAATTATGGTCAAGCAACTCAATGAAGACAAACAGATGAACAAAATTAAAAAGTCAATCCAAGACTGGAAAGTAGAGTTTGAGTGAGAATGGCCTACAAGAGTAGGATGAGAGAGGCTATAGGGAGGAGCAAAGCTGGATCCATACGGGGGGACAGTGGAATCCCCAGAGAATTGGGGTAGTATGGGAGGAGGGGTGCCAGCATGCAGGCTACACAGGGCTGGAGTTGATACAGGTGCCATCAAAATGGAGGATAGGAAGGATAATAAAAACTCCAGTGTGCTCACTAGGAGTCCAGGTGGAAGCTGGTTGGTGTATTCTTTGTTTGCACGGCTTTTTGAGAAGTTTTACACCTACGTTTCTCTCTTTTGGTTAGACCTTGGTCTAGTTTTGGTATCAGAGTGATACTGACCTCTTAAACAGAATTTAGAAATGGTACTTCATTTTCTATTTAGTGAGATGACTTAAGGAGTATTGATGTTATTTCTGCTATGAAGATATGGTGTAATTCTGGCTGAATCTATCTTGGCCTTGGGTTTTATTTAGTTGGGAGATTTTTAATTATTTTATCTCATTGGATATTATAGGACTACTTAAATTATTTATTTCATCTTGATTTGATTTTGATAGGAGATCCACTGTCACAGGAAAAGACTTTCTGAATAGGACCCTGGTACTACAGACATTAAGACCAATAATGAAAGATGAAATTGAAAAGCTTCTGTATAGCAAAGGACACCATCATTCACGTGAAGAGTCCTAGTTAGTTAGTTTTTTGTTTTTTGTTTTTTGTTTGTTTGCTGTGTGTGTGTGTGTGTGTGTGTGTGTTGTGTGTGTGTTTCAACTTGACTCAACCTAGAGTTGTCTGGTAAAAGGAATATCAATTAATAAGAAGCCTATGTAAGATTGATATTGGTCTATAGGCAAGTTTGTCAGGCATTTTATTAATTAATGATTGATGTGCTAAGACCCAGCATACTGTGGGCAGGTGGTCCTGAGTTGTGTAAGAAAACAGGCTGAGAAAGTCATGAGAGTCAAGCCCATAAACAGCATTCCTTCATGGCTTTTGCATCAGTTCCTATCTTCATGTTTCTGTCCATGAGTTCTGGCCCTGACTTCACTCCATGATGGATTGTGATGTGGAAGTATAAGACAAATAAGCCCTTTCCTCCAAAGTTGCTTTTGGTCATGATGTATTATCACAGGAATAAAAACCTTAACTAAGACAGAAATTGGTACCAGAAATGGGGTATTTATGTGATATGCCTAACCATGTTGTTTTTAGGATTGTAGACATGTTTTGGAATGAAACTTTGGTCTGGAAAAGCCAACAAGTATTAGGCTATTCTGTAGGAGCTTGGGAAATAAACATATTGAGAGCAATGCAAACAATGAATGCTTGGATGATGGTGTTTCAGAAGGAGGTTTGAGAATACCTAGAATAGTCTATCGGGGCCATTCAATATTTTGAGTTAGGAATCTTTGGCTGGTTGCCTGGAATTGAAGATTCAGCTGTGTTAAATCAGAACCACTAAAATAAAACCTTTGCTTGTCAAGATGATCAGCATTTGTCTCCTGAGCTGAAGAATCAGCCATGATTAAAAAGATACCAGTGTCATTGAGGGGAACCCTGGGAGATACATCCTTGGTGTCAACACACAAAAGCCATGGTGTAGAGGGGACCACTGTTTTCTCTTGTGCTGGCAGCCAAACTCAGTAATGTGTAAGACTTTCATTGGTGGTACTGCTTTTAAAGCATGAAGGGTTCATGAAGAACAGCTGAGGATTTGCACTGGCGAGAGACCAGGAAAAGCCACTAGTGAATGTACACCCTCAGTTGCAGTGGGAGCCCATAATAGAGAGGTCATGAAAAGAAGCCCATGCTTGGCACCACATGGCAAAGTCAGCACACCTTCAGAGAGCCCAAAAGAAGCTATTGGTGAAGGTGAAGCCCATTTGCAGCAGAGACCCCAGCAGCCTGGAGATGCCAGTACTGTGGGATGACCACCAGCGATAGCAACGTCCATAGAGTGGAGCTGGGAAGGCTTAGAAGACAAGCTATGTGTGCTGTGAGTGGCAGAGCTGGAGAAAACAAATTGTCAGTTGGCCCTACTGAGCCCTATGGAGCCCTGAAATTTTCACACTGCTGAACTTTGGTTTTGATCTGAGTTGAATGTAACTGTGCCTTGGTTCTTCTCTCATGGACTAAGAATATATTTAACTTATTTTTGCTTGTTTGTTCATTAATTTGTTAATTTCACAAGGGAACACAGTTGAGAAACTTTAGATGTTTTAGATGAGCTTTGGAATTTGAAAGAGATTGGTTGTTTTTTATAAGATTGAATTTTCAAGTATCTATAACTTTTAAGACTTGGATTTTAGAAGTGTAAATGTGTTTTTATAATGAGATTTTTGATATTAATATTATTAAAGCTTTGGAATAAACAAGAAAGAAAAAGTTTATGGTTTGATAGTAATATATTGCTGTGTCAAGTTGACAAGGAGTCAACTGCCCTGATTACTTTTTTTGTGAAGGAAGGAAAGCAACAAACTACTTTCTAGTTTGGATTTAAATCTAATCCTACAAGATGAAAGACATACTTGGAACCATTATTAGAGCCAAGAATCTGTGGCTAGACTCATTATGTGTCCCTAGGGAAGAGGCCATTACTATTATTTTGCTACATGGACACAGTATTCTATCCTAGTAACTAGTTGTCATGCCCATAGATTAATGCACCTTTCAACCCTAATCAGAGAAGCTTCTATTTGTAACTAATGACAATTAACCCAGAGTCATAACTAGACAACATGCAGAGAATAAGAGACTTCCAAACGCTTAGCTCTAAGTAAGAAAGCTATATCATACTCCTTCTTCTGGGACTCAGGGAACATTGCAGAAGATAATCCAGAAAGAGGGTAAGAGTCGACGGTGCTGGGTGAGTATTTCCAGGACACAGCAAGATTAGGAGAGTCTGGGATAGTTGCACATGAGGACTCACAATGACTGTGACAATACAAGACCTGCTCAAAATCAACCGAGACAAAGCGTTATCTTGGAGAGGGGAAGTCATCCTAAAGCCCCACAACTTTTGGCATTCAGTCATTGCTCAGAGAGTGAGTTTTGTTTAAGAGTGCAGTCCCTGCTAGGTTAACCATGCTCCATGGAAGGACACCCATCCTAGAACTGTACTTGATGAGATAATTTTTAATGAGGACACAAAGTTGGATTGCTAATGAACAACATGGTGGATCATGGAGAGTTGAAAGAGGGAGCTGAAGATGATCAAAATACATTTCAAGAAATTTTTTCAGATTTACAATGAGTAAAAGAAAGCTAATTTTGCTCCCACAAAAAAAGGAAAAAGTAAGTAATTGAGGTAATTGATATGTAAATTGGCCCAGTAAAGCTATTCTACACTGTTTATAAACCCTCATATCATTTTTGCCCCATAAATAAATACAACTACAGTTTGTTGACTTATAATACAAACACATAATAAATCTAAAGCTGGCTTTGTTTTTCCTTTTAATTTAAACATCAAGCTTTTATTTGGCCCAGCTTCAAATGTTGTTCACAGAAATTGGGATGTCTAACAATAACCATAAAAAAAAGTTTTAAAGTATAACATAATCACTTAAAAGTTAAGGACTTAGAGGCCTTAGCAAAGTCAAGTTTGTTATTATTGCCTGAGATGAGTTTCAAAGTTAAAATCACAATTAATAAATTATGTCAAAAAATAGGGAAAATGTTCAAGTTGTACAGATACCATAAGTCAGTTTATTTCTAACAACATAAAAGCATGCCACAAGTTTTCCTCACGTTGAAATTTGGGGAGTTGGAAAATGAGTGATTTTCGCTGTCAGCTTAAAAACACTGGGAGAGTTGCAGCAAACAAAAAAGAAACTGATGAGCATATAACAATACAACTTCCTAATTATACACAAACAGAAGCAAAACAAAATACAGTACACATGGATTTGTGATATGTGAAACCACCTCATCTAATGTTTCAGGAATTAACTGGGAATTTTTAGTGTTTCCAGAAAAAAATAAAATGATCCTCACATCAAAGTGAGAATGCTGATCATGACGACACTACCATTTGCTCTGTCTTGGTCTCTGGAATAAATAACAGAAGATGATGTTCATCTTGACAGAGTAACATCAAAGCCATTGCAGAGCCCTGTAACCTCCACCTTAATTTGACAGCCTAATCTCTGAGACTTACTCTGGAATACTTGTTGACCAAAATATTTTATGAACTACTCCTGGAATTGCTCACAAGAAATAATGAAACCTATCACACTGAATAATTTTTGTCTTTAGTATGCCAGACTGAAACCATGCAACATTTGATTAAGCAGCAGTGTCTCTGCAGATAAATTTAGCAATGATAATTTGACCAGGAAAATCTTTTCTGGGTGCAATATGTTAGAAGAGACACAAGGCACCAAGCATCCATTTGTCCTTTTCCTCCCTCAGGTGACAGTCTAGGAACAGCTTATCTACCTTTATTCTTGACTGCAGCATAAATTGAAGATAAGCTACTCCCCTGTATATAATCCTCCATTGTTATCTCCCTGTTCCTGGTCCCTATGCTCGTCCAAGCTTTTTCTCTAAGAAGAAATTCTCCATGCTCAGGGAAAGTTGGTCATAAGATGACTTGCATAAAAAGTGAGGCTATGACTTGGCATCTTTTTCCTTTAAGAATTATTCATTCCCGTAGAGGATAAATCGTTAAAACATACCCAAAATATCAAAGTTTTATTTGAGCAAACATTTTTGAGATTCTGGGTGAATCAAAGTAGAAAATAATGAGAGTTTAAATCAAGAAAAGGAAAATAAGTAGGGTGTGGTAGCACATCCTTTTAATCCCAGCACTCAGGAGGCGGAGGTGGGTAGATCACTGTGATTTCAAGGCTTGCCCTGGCTACAAAGTGAGTCCAGGACAGCCAAGGGTACCAGAGAAACCCTTTCTCAAAAAAACAAAAAAAAAAAGTAAGAGAAATATCAACACAACAACCCACAAATTTTTATTTTTATAAGAGTTCCAAGACGCAAATGGTATATACTCACTTATAAGTAGATATTAGACACATATCTTTATTCTAATATCTACTTATAATATAGGATATACATACTAAAATCTGTACACCTAAAGAAGCTAAGCAAGAAGGAGGACCTCTGAGTGATCAATCCTCACTCAGAAAGGCATATGGGATAGACATCTGAAGACGGAGAAAACAGGGAACAGGACAGGAGCCTACCACAGAGGGCCTCTGAAAGACTCTACCCAGCAGTGTATCAAAGCAGATACTGAAACTCATAGCCAAACTTTGGGCAGAGTGCAGGGAATCTTATGATAGAAGGGGGAAATGAAAGGCCTGGAGTAGACAGGCGGTCCACAAAGAGCAAGAGAAGCAAAAAATCTGGGCCAAGTGTTTTTTTCTGAGACTGATACTACAACCAAGGACATTCATGGAGATAACCTAGAATCCCTACACAGATGTAGCCCACGGCAGCTCAGATTTGAAATGGGTACCCTAGCAAGGGGAACAGGGACTATCTCTGACATGAACTCAGTGGCTGGCTCTTAGATCACTTCCCCCTGAGGGGGGAGCAGCCTTACCAGGCCACAGAGGAAGACAATGCAGCCAGTCCTGATGAGACCTGATAGACTAGGGTCAGATGGAAGGGGAGGAGGACCTCCCCTATCAGTGGATCGGGGGAAGGGCATGGGAGAAGAGGGAGGGACATTGGAATTGGGAGGGCATGAGGGAGGGGGCTACACCTAGGATACAAAGTGAATAAATTGTAATAAATTAAAAAATAAATTTTTAAAAATGTAGAATAAGGGTGAGAATAATCAGAATGCATTATATTCATTCACTGTCAAAAATAAATTCACTTAATAAAAAAATGTTAAAAATAATAAGAAAAAAAATTAAGTTCCAAATTCAGCATAGTGTTAATTCATATTGTTGACCAACATGATACCTTCTCTACATACCAGAGTGAAAAATAATTAAATCATTTCGCCTTTGAATATGTTATTTGTCATCCAGAAAGCAGTGATGTCCCCCTTTCAGGCTTGGAACTAGAATGAAGTTTCAAACAAAACTCTGCCCGAAGGAATCACAAGAATACAAAAGTTAGCACTTTTGCTTTGGAAACACAGACCTTTGTCAGCCTTTGCAATGTTCCTTCTCACCTGTATCCACGAATCTAGGGAGCATTTCCTGCCTCCCTCCCACAAAACCATTGATAAGGGTATCAGCTGGCAGGAGCCACTGCTTAGAAACATGAAGCCGGGGTGTCATGGAACATGTATTCCCATGCACAGCTGGGAATCTGTCACATGTGTGTAAACCCCTCTTCTGCACCTGCAGCTGCCCTGTCCAAGGCCAACACTTTTTGACCAATGTCACCAAAAAGACAGGCACTGCGTAAAGTTTAGAAGCGGGCTGGACAAGGGTATTTCGATTCTTGTCACAGAGCTGAGCAGCATGTGTTCTGGGTATTCCATAACTTAATCACTTCTTCGACATTGATTTTAGCCAGCGTGTACAATAATGGGTTTTATTGACATTTTTATGCACGCATGCCATTGCCCTTGCATGTATTTGCCTCTTTCCCCACTACAAAATAGGCTACCCTCCCCTTTTCTACACCTATCATACCACTTTGTAACCCCAGAATTTCTCTTTAAGTTCAAGGTGTGTTTACAGAACACACAAGTGTTTCTTAAATACTGAAAATAGTTCTCAGAGTTTGAAATCCACCTTAGAATTGGATTCAAAATAAGAATTTGAATTTGAATATACAAATCAAAAGGATGTTTTCATTATTTATTTATTTATTTATTTATTTATTTATTTACTGTTCTTTGACCCAAAATTTACACGGAATACGCCTACCATACTTCCTAACACTTTATCACTTTTGGTAAAACCTGAAAATATTTGTGATGTGACAAGTTAATACTTCCTCTATGCACTGCTTCTCACTGCTGAAATTTCTCCTGCATTTTTAAACTCTCTTCTCTCATGCCTTTATCGCTGTCCTCCTTCATGTGATTTTTAAATTTCTTTTATCTTCTTGCTGATTCATAGTAGTGTTGGAGCTGAATAGCATTTTGTACATTTTCTTTTTTTTTTCCACTGTAACATCCTTTCTTTTTATTTTACACCCCAAGGGTACCCTCTTCCTCCTCTCCTCCCAGTTCTCCCCTTTTCCCCCTTCCCCCTTCTTTCCCTCTCCCTTTCCCCTCAGAAAAGGAGAGGTTCCCTACCCCCCACCCCAATATCACCTTTCCCCAGCACATCAAGTCACATCAGGACTGCCAGGGGGAAGTTATCCAAAAGCAGGCAATAGAGTCCATGTTAGAAACAGCACCCCTCCTCCACCCGCTAGACAACCCATATGAAGACCAAGCACCCCATTATGTGTGCAGGGGCCCTAGGTCCAGATCATGCTTGCTCCTTAGTTGATATCTCAGTCTCTGAAAGCCCCCATGGGACTGGATTAGTTGTCTCTGTCAGTCTTCTTGTGAAGTTCCTGACCCCTCCAGGTCCTTCCATCTTTCCCCCAACACTTCCACAGTACCTCCGGAGCTCTGCCCAGTGCTTGTCTGCAAGTTCCAGCATCTGTCATGATCCTCAGCTGGCTGGTACCTCACAGACTACAGTCAAGTTAGGTTCCTGTCTGCAGGCATAGCAGAGCATTATTTTTAGTGTCAGGGGCTGGCTCTCTACCATGGGGCTGATCTCAGGTTGGGTCAATCATTGGTTGGACATTCCCTCAATCTTTGTTGCCTCCTTATCCCTACACTTCTTGTAGGCAGGGTAATTTTTGGATCACCGGTTTTGTTGGTAGGTTGTTTTCCTCTTTCACAAGTCCTGCCCGGCTAGGAGGTGGTCATCTCAGTCTTCATGTCCCCCTGTCCCCCGTTAGGAGTCTCAGCTAGAGTCACACCCATGTCCTCCCTGAGCCTACCCTGTCTCGGGCCTCCAGCTTGACAAAGAGATGTCTCCTCCTCAGTTTCCCTTCTTGTTCCCAGCCCTCTCACCTCCCCCCCACTTCCATTCTACCCACACCTGATCAAACTATTATCTCATTTGATTGTCAAAGCCATGCTGTGTCAAACCCAAAAAAATGATTACATTCCATTCACTACATACTTGAAATCATGCACTCACTAGGTAGTAATGCAAAATTCACAAGAATCTTCTACTTGTCTTTTACTTCTTCCAAAGATACCAAAGAGCTCTTTCTGTCAGTTTTGTCAATGCACTTCGTTCTAGAAAGTAGCATATGCCCTTGCATAATGCCCTTGCATATAATCGGGGTCCATGATAGAATGCATAATAGAACATGCCATACATGGCCTGAATAAATGAACAAATGACTGTCATATTCCTTACATTGTTATGAGACCTTGTACTTTTCAAATTATTATTATATAAATTAATTCCTCTGCTATATACATTTTACGAAGTAGAAATATGATTACTTTGGCCCTTTGTGTGCTGATAAATTGCAGCTCCAATGTAATGTGCTTTCTACATAAGCCTGAGAACCTGAGTTTGATCCCCAAAACCCGTGTCAAAAAGCCGAACATTGACGCATGCTTAAAATCCCAGCGCTGAGAATGTAGGAACAGGTGGACCCCTGGGGTTCTCTAAGCAGCCATCCTAGAATACTTGGCAAGCTTCAAGTCAATAAGAGCTCCTGTCTCAAACACACACACGCATAAACAAGGTGCACAGTGCCTAAGGAGCCTGAGGTTCAGTGTGGCCTACATAAGCACATACACACATGTACATATACAGTCCACACCCATACAAAGGAAACTGTAGCTCCAGAAAGCAAGAGAAACATTACAGAAAGAGCTGTGCTACTCTTGAACTATAAAAAATATGAATGTGCAAAGACTTTATTAACCTCTTATGAACTTGTGGATTATTTTTTTTACCATAAGATAATAGTCAAGTGAAATATTACTGTCTATTCATATCACTGTACATCATCCTCAGGTTGTAGATGGATGGATAGATAGATAGATAGATAGATAGATAGATAGATAGATAGATAGATAGATAGATAGATAAGAAAAATCATTTATGTTACATTTGTTAGGCTATTGAGATGTATATAAATACTTCACATAACTTTACTAATAGATTTCCTCTAAACCTTATATCAAACCCAATTACTGTTCCTCTTAAATTTTAACACATACTTCAAAGATCAACATTTCAATATTTATTAATAGACTCTCCTGCTGTGTATTAACGTTCCTCTAGATGGTCACTTGTGATATAAAATACGTCTAAGACATTGCCTGCCGACAGCAGGCCCATACACAGCCTCTTTTTGCAATATTCATCATGATTCTCAGCCTTTCCTTTTGGCCCTCCAGATGGCCCACTGGTTCTTTTCAAATGAACTTCAAGATTCCCCCTTTCTAATTGTCAGCTGCCAGCGGGAGCACTTTGTGGCAGCTGTTTCCCCCTTGGTCCATTGCGGCATCCACTGCTTGGCTGGGGTTTCAGCAGTCTTCAAGCTTTTCCTCAGCCTACCTGCTCTTAGTCACAACTGTTCCTGATTATCTATTCAGAAAGAGGAAAGGAAAAACATTAATAATTGAAAATATCATCATCAAATGGTAATTATTTCAAAGAACAGGAAATACTTACCTGATAAGATCTGTAACTTCAGTGTTTCGGTCTCTGATAGAAGTAGCTTGAGCTGTGAGAGATTTGGGCTTTCAAGATAAATTATACTTTTTAATTATCTTAATAAAGAACGTAGAATGTGTGATTTTTTTTCTAAATGACTGAGAAGGCAGTGAAGATGAGGGATGCAAAAGAAGAGAGACAGAAAGAAGAGGAAGATGCAGGAAGACACAGATGGATGGAGGAACAGAGGGAAAGAGGAGAAATACAGGTCGCTTGTCCTCAAGAAACATAAAAGGGAACTTCTGGCTAAATAAAAAAGATAGATTTGTCCTCTTGTGCTCTATGCTTGGTGGCTGTTGGCTCCACCTTCACCCTATGCATCTCCTTAATCCATTTGCTGTCTCCTTCAGGTCATATAGTGTTGCCTCCTGAATACTTTCCCTAATGCTTCTCACAATACTTGACTGCATAGGACCTTCATTCCATGTACTACCACATTTTGTTTTGATTTCTTTATATGTATATGTTCCAGAGTTTCATTAAGGTATAGTGAATGTAACAGGTTACATTTAAAATACAATGCATAGTATAGTATGTTCTATAGTGACCATATTTAATCCAATATACTAAATACATTGTTGTATATGTAAATTACTGTTTCCCAGAAGATAATGTTATGCCTACCATCTTATAAATAAAGAATAAAGAAATAAACCAGTAAATACAGATAAAAGGCAAAATTATGTAAACTCTTGGTTTAACATGCAAGCTTTAAGTCAGTTTGCTGGGCTCTAACTCCTTCCTTGTCACTTACCAGCTGAATACATTTCACTGTGGAGAACAAATTTCTCGTAAACAATAGGATGTTTTACTGAGGACCCTCTTATATATGTGAAATTGGCTGGGCTATGAAGCCTAATTTTTTTGATCAAATGACAACATGGAGCTGACTGTAGAATACACCTGAAGTTCCAGAACCTAGAATACCGAGGCAGGAGGAGTTCAATGAGTTCAAAGCCATCCTATACACCATAGAGAGGAGCAGGCCAGCATGAGCTACAGAACAAAATCCTGTCAGGGGGAGACCATCTCTTATCTGAATTCAAAATTCCAAGACGTAAAAATTCCAAAGTTTGCAATCTCCACAAATTAAATAAACCAATACCTTAAAATAAACGCCTTCAGGTAAGTGACAAGAGATACAACGTATAGTATGTGACATTATGCAATTTCTGCCTTGTAAAATACTAGAATATTTCTAAATACAGAATGCTGTGTGTAGGACTGGTTATGTTTTTCTGAAAATGCTAACACAAATCTGAAGCAGCCCGTTTAGCCAATAGCCAGGCTCCCCGAGGAATGAAAAGCTAGAGACAAGCTCATAGTGCCCACCATCATTTAGATTCCCACTTTCAAACGAAGATCTCATCAGCAAGTGTGCACGCTGCTCCTCTTCATTGCCATGGTTCTGCTACTCATTTTGAGTCTCTCTATTCCTCAGTAGATAGAGTGAGTCCTCATTTATCTGTCAAGTGTGCACGGTGCTCCTCTTCATTGCCATGGTTCTGCTACTCATTTTGAGTCTCTCTATTCCCCAGTAGATAGAGTGAGTCCTCATTTATCTGTCCATTCTCTGCCTGTCTCTTCTGCTTAATCATAGTTCCTGCTTTTCATCTTCACCCTCTTCACTTCTGGATGACTCTGAGGAAGACAACACTACTTTATTGCTTTTCCTTAAGCAACCTTCCAATACCTATGTCCTTATCACAACAGCTGACACTTTACTGTGAAAAACAGTGGGGCTGGTAAAGCTCATCATTTCAGACCATATGGTCTAGACATTGGGCACACAGACTGGAAATAATGAGCTGCATTTAAGGAAGGCAGTCATAGACACCAAGTTCAGCATCTGAGACAGTTTCCTTGTGGGGGGTTGTGTGATAAGGTTTCCTTAGAAGGATATGTGGGTATACAATGACATGTCACCTGTCCGCAAGAGAGGAAAATTGCTATTTGTAGAAAACAGGCGACAAGCTGAGGACCAGCATAGACGCCCCGAGTACACCCCATGGAGGAAGCAGTTGCAACCTTCAATGACCGTAGCATGGACTTCTTCAATCTCAGTCACTTTAGCAATGACTTTTGACCTCTGTTGCTTACAATAGGAATGAGAATTGGAATGAAGATTCTGGTAGCATTCTTTGTACTAACGAAATGCAGTCACAGGGTATGATTGTCTGATTGGGCTCTCAATCATTTAAAGGCTGTTAAACTGAGCAAGAAAGTTAGATCTGCACCTTTGAGTCTGGTCTCCAGAGTCTGATTCCCAGGATTCTACATGAACCGTGTCTCAATTCACTTCCTTCCTTCAGTCCCTGATCCCCAGACTATTTTATTAGAGAGCACACAAAAATGCTCATTAGTGATTGCAGGTAGAGATGGCATTTGATTAGAAATAGTTAAAATTCCTGTGGGATATTCAACTGCTCCACAGAGAGATTTGACATTTAGCTCAGTGGTAGAGGTCTTGTTGGCTCAAGGTCCTGGGTTGAGTCCTCAACTCTAGCAGGAAAAAAAAAAAAATGTCACAAACTTTCTAACCCCTTTGAAATTCAGCCCTTTGATGTTGTATGAAATAGCAGACAGACTTTATATAATCACAGTAGGTCCAAGGTGATCCCTACTTTGAGGAATATTGCCTATAAAACCGTGGCAACAGAATCTCTCAATACACAGACTTTATAGGGACTGGTGTACGCCATCTAATGCAGTGGCCACTTCCCATCTGTGGAGATAGACAGACAGACAGACAGATAATTTCAATGGACTTTAAATTGACTTTTTACTTTTCAGTCACATTAGCCACATTTCAAGTGCCCCATAGCTAAGGCAAATGTCATTCCATTTGACAGGGCACATGTAAAATATTTATGTCATCACAGAGAGTGATGGATGGACATGGACAATTGCTCTGTCCAACTTATTGAACAGTGACAGTGCAGTATGCAAACTGTGCTGCTAAAGGAGAAGAGCGTGGACTCAGTCTTACCAGAGTTATCCCATGCGAATGTGACCTTAGGGTTTCTAGGAAGATACTTGTGGAAAGAGTAGCCAGAAAAAGGGTGTCTGAGCCCCTTTTCCCAGATGTTCCTTTTATTTTTAAAGAATGAATCTCTAGTCTAAGATAGCCTTGAATTAACTACGGTTTTGGTTTGGTTTTTGTTTGTTTGTTTGCTTGCTTGCTTGCTTGCTTGCTTGCTTGCTTGTTTGCTTGCTTGCTTGCTTGGTTTTTCAAGACAGGGTTTCTCTGTGTATCCTTGGCTATCCTGGACTCGCTTAGTCAACCAGGTTGGCCTCGGACTCACAGAGATCTACCTGCCTCCACCTCCCTGAGTGCTGGGATTATGGCCATCATGGCTTTGAATTCTCTATGTAGCTGAGATGACCTGGGACTTCTGATTATTCTGCCTCCACTGTACTCCCCTACACTTTGCTTATGTGGTGCTGGGGATCAAATTCCTTGTTTTGTTCTAGGCAAGCACTCTCCCAGCTGTGACATGCCCAGCCCAAACACTGAATTTTTGAAGAAGCTGTTTCATTTCCTAGAAAATGAAATGACCACACTGAATATATCCACAGCACCAGAGCACAGGAGCTGGCCTTGCTGGGGCCGGCACACTGCATCATGAGAAAAGCGTGCCTGGCTAATGAGATACAACACAGATGCAAAATTCAGCACCTTCTTGTAAGATGACTACTCAGAAAACTGGTCATTTTCTGGATAAATTCTACAAGCCCCTGAGAAAGAAATCATGTGGCTGAGATAAAGAATGGAAACATAGAGGAGAGAGGAAACATGGACTCCATCCAAAGCTCAGAAATCCTTCAAGGGCAGCAATGTTATTGGGTAGGCTTGAGAATTTTTACCCCCGTGTTAGGGGCTGTGGGAAGCTATTGACGTAAACAGCACAGAGAAAACCAGGCTAACCCCATTGCAGAAAATGGGATAAAGAACTGGAGACAGAAGCGTCTTTAAGCCTAGGCTTTCCCCAGTTGACAGCTACAAAGACAGGTATCCCAGAACCCCATTGAGGCCAGGAAGGACAAGAGGTGACCCTGGGAGGCATATCTCATCTCTACCTCTCACATGTCTTGCTTGCTCAAGAGTATCAGGAATCACATTCTTTTCCTCTTACAACCTTCTTATAGTGGGGAACACACATAATTGTAGACAAAAGGAACATTTAGCTTTCATTGAACTGTTTACCAGCCTGAGTCCTTTCACAGCTGAGATTATAAACAGAGTGGACTTCGGTGTGTGTGTATATATAAATGCCACTTTGTCTCTCCTGAGTCCATTCGTGTTATTGTCCCAAAGTGTTCGTTCTTTCACCCATAGAAGTCCTGGCTTGATGACTAAATAACAAGGTCCCCATCCCCTGATACTCTTTTCTGGGTGTATTCCAAAACAGCAAGGGCACAATGTCCAGTGTTTCACCTGCTGCAACTTTTGCTGCCACTTCCCATCCAGGAAATGTCACCTTGGATGGAAGACTTTATTTCACCAAGTTGACACGTTGGCCGTTTTCAAAACTGTCCCATGCTGACTCCTTTTCAGCCTCCCGCTACAGCTCACATTCAATGTTAGCATCAATTTTGTTTAGCAGAATCTCTTCCTGTCTTTCATTCCTCAAGATTCTTTTCCCCTTTGGTTTTCCATTTTCTTATCTCTTGTCCGTTTTTCTACATTTACTGTAATGTGTGCCTTCTGTTTGTGGTGTCTTTTCTTCCCACGTTCAATTTGTCTATTATGTTTTAAATGACTATTTTTTTGAGTAAATGATAGCATTTCACAGGCAACTGCTGGTAGAATAAGCAATAACTGGTCCCTAACCTTTCATTCTGCCTCAAATATGGTATATTGAACTTTAGTCTGGTGGGTTAAATTTTCTAGTGCCATCTGAAAATGTCTGAAGAGCAGGGCTCTGCTGATAAATACTTACTGACCACCTATGGAGAGAGGCTGGAATGGGGGCAGAGTGCCTGGGTTATAGTGTTGACTGATTTCCAATGGCATAAATTTCCTCATTCTGGATAATTCCTGTTGTCAGCATGACCTCAACCAATTCACAAGATGTGTAAAAATGTAACAGTTTTCTGTGTCGAGCCAATGTCATCCAGTGCCAGCAGGCTACTGTAAAACTTTTACAGGCATACCAAAAGCAAAGTTCTCTTGAACAATTCATACAATAAGCAAATGTTTTAATTATTTAAATTCTGGGATTTTTTTAATAAAATAAGTCATATCTGAAAGCATAACATCTAATTGTTTATTTGGTAACTGAAAAAAATTAATAGGAGCTATTTCTTATACATAAAAATGGCAAGCTGAGGTAAACCACTTAACTCCTTTCCCTTTTCTGTTTCTCCAAAGATTAAACCCAATTAAAAAAATGTAAGATTAGAACTCCAGTCTCTATGATTAGCACAAAAAAATAAAATAAAAAAGGCAATCTAGAAATCATCCCAGGGCTGGAACTGAGCTTGAGGCACAGAGCATAAAAGTGTCAGACACTCTCAGAGCTCTAAATAATTCACAAGCTATTGAGAAATCCTTTGGCATTCAGGAAAAGTTATAAGAATGCCTGTTCTCTGTGCTGAGAGATTACGGAAATCCTAAGGGTTACATCTGAATGCAGCAGTTTTCATAGAGCTAAGCATTACTTCTATTCAAGGCCAATTTAGAGCTCTGGTTAGTTCTAATGGGTTAATATAATACAGAGTGGAGAAGGTGAGGGTGGGAAAACCCTTTTGAGAACTAGATGCTTTAACACCAGTCACATCACTTCAAGTGCAAGGGATTCTACACAGAATCCACTAGTTAGAGACACCCAGTGGAAAATGAAGGCTTTCTGTGGAAAGCTTTGTAATCACAACAACAGCAATATACATGATATGTTTAGACTAAAAGAAGAACACTAAACATTGATACTTTACTAATTTTAAATATATTATGATATCATGACTATCTTGAACATTCATGCTATATACAGGAGCTATCTTCAATTTTCTGAAAAACAACCATACTAAAGTATGGTCTCAGCAGACTGGAAAACTATTTACCTTGGGAGGAAATAAATAGAAAGAAATCTCCTTTACAACATGAATAAACACACAAGACACTCTGTTAATTGACATGTCAGCTACAAAAAGATGAATTCCGCGTGATCTCAATTACATGTGGAATTGAAAATAGGTGGATTCCACCTGTAATTCCAGCACTCTGGGAGGCAAAGGCAGGAGGGTCCCAATGAGTCTGAGGCCAGCCTGGTCTACAAAGTGAGTCTAGGACAGCTGAGGCTACACAGAGAAATCCTGTCTTTAAAAAAAAAGAAAGAGAGAGAGAAAGAGAGAAAGAAAGAAAAAAAGAAAGAAAGAAAGAAAGAAAGAAAGAAAGAAAGAAAGAAAGAAAGAAAGAAAGAAAGAAAAGAAAAACAGTTGGGCTCACAAACGTTAAGAGAATGATTGCTATCACAGACATGAGAAAGATGTTGGTCAAAGGACACAAAATGTCATTGGATAGGAGGAAGAGGCAAACAAGTTGTTTGTGTGTAAAAGAACAAGCCACACAAGCCTGATGACATAATTTGAGCCAAAGACTCCATGGTGCAAGGATAGAATGGGCTCCCACAGGTTATGCTCTGGTCTTCATAAATGTCAAGCCCATATATTCACATACACATCAAACATCACATGCACACATACACACACACACACACACACACAAACACACACACACAATGAGGAGGAGGATAAATTAAAAGTATTAAGATGAAAGAATAAACAAGAGCTAATAATAATGTATTCATCATATACCTCAAGTCACTTAGAAAATGTATTTTAAGTGTTCTTATCCAAAAAAAAAAAATCCCAGATAACACATATGTTAATATGATCGATGTAGTCATCCTACTACAGGCATTTCAAAAACATCACATTGTACATAATAAATATATGTGACTTTCACTGATCAGTTTAAAAATAAGGTAATTAAATTTTATTAGTAAAAATGATTTTACTAAGGCTGGAGAGATGGCTCAGCAGTTAAGAGCAGTAGTTGTTCTTCCAAAGGTCCTGAGTTCAATTCCCAGCAACCACATGGTGGCTCATAACTCATCTATACTGAGATCTGGTGCCCTCTTCTGGTGTGCATGCACATATGTGGGCAGAACACTGTATACATAAATAATAAATAAATAAATAAATGTTTTTAAACGATTTTACTAAATTTTACAGATAATTAAAAATAAAACGGAACTTGCTTTTATAAATTGATATATCATGTTTAAAAGTTGTTCATTTTTGTTAAATTAAACACTATGCTGAGAGTCCTACACAAATGTGCTGGCTAGTTTTATGTCAACTTGACACAAGCTACAGTCATCCAAGAGAAGGGAGCCTCAGTCAAGAAATGCCTGCATTCAAATAATGGGAACTAGAAAAGATCATTCTGAGTGAGGTATCCCAGAAGCAGAAAGACACACATGGTATATACTCACTCATAAGTGGATATTAGACATATAATATAGTATAAACATACTAAAAATCTGTACACCTAACCAGGTTAAGCAAGAAGGAGGATTCTTGGTAAGATGATCAGTCCTCATTCAGAAAGGCAAATGGGATAGATAACAGAAGAGGGAGAAAACAGGGAACAGGACAGGAGCCTACCACAGAGGACCTCTGAAAGACTCTACCCAGCAGGGTATCAAAACAGATGCTGAGACTCATAGCCTAACTTTGGTCAGAGTGAAGTGAATCTTATGAAAGAAGGGGGTGGTAGAAAGACCTGGAGAGGACAGGAGCTCCACAAGGAGACCAACAGAGCCAAAATATCAGGGGTCTTTTCTGAGACTGATACTCCAACCAAGAACCATGCATGGAGATAACCTATAACCCCTGCACAGATGGAGCCCATGGCAGCTCAGTATCTAAGTGGGTTCCCTAGTAAGGAAACAGGGAATATTTCTGACATGAACTCAGTGACAGGCTCTCTGATCACCTCCCCCTAAGGGGGGAGCAGCCTTACCAGGCTACAGAGAAAGAGGATCCAGACAGTCCTGATGAGACCTGATAGGCTAGGGTCAGATGGAAAGGGAGGAGGACCTCCCCTATCAGTGGACTCGGGGAGGAGCATGTGAAGAGAAGAAGGAGGGCAAGATTCAGACGGAGGAGGGAGGGGGCTACTATTTTCAATGTGACATGTAAATGAGGTCACATGGAGTTCATCTTTTTGTAGCTGACTTGTGTCAATTAGCAAGATGTCTTCCGTGTTTATTCGTGTTGTAAAGGAGATTTCTTTCTGTGTATTTCCTCCAAAGGAATTTTAGATGGATGTTAGAGGTGCTGGCCCATTGTGGGTGGGCCCACCCTGGGCTGGTGGTCCTAGGTGCTATAAGAAACAGGCTTATCCTTCTGCAGTATAGACTGTCAAAGCAGATGCTGAGCCTGATGGCCAACTGATGGGCAGAGTGAATGGAATTTTATGTAAGAAGTGAAAAATAGTAAGAGCTGGAGGGGACAGGAACTCCACAAGGAGAGCAACAGAACAAGATAATTTGAACACAGGGAACTTCCCAGAAAATCATACTCCAACCAAGGACTATTCGTGGAGATGACCTGGAACCCCTGCACAGGTGTAGCCCATGGCAGTTCAGTGCCCAAGTGGGTTACATAGTAATGGGAAGAGGGACTGCCTCTGACATAATCTGATTGGCCTCCTCGTTGATCACTTCCCCCTGAGGGGGGAGCAGCCTTACCAGGCCACAGTAGAGGACAATGCAGCCACTTTTGATGAGAACTGATAGACTAAGATCAGAAAGAAGAGGAGAACCTCCCCTATCAGTAGACTTGGGGAGGGGCATGCATGCAGAAAGGGGAGGGAGGGTAGGATAGGGAGGGGAGGATGGAGGGGCTTATGGGGGGATACAAAATGAATAAAGTATAATTAAAAAAAAAAAGAAACAGGCTTATCAAGCCACAAGAAGCAAGCCAGTACACAGCACTTCTCCATAGCCTTCGCCTCAGCTCCTACCTCCACGTTACTTCTGAGTTTAAGTTCCTGCCTTGGCATTTCTCAGAGGACTGTGATTGGGGACTTGTAAACCAGATAAATCCCTTTCTCCCAAACTTGCTTTTGTTTGTAAGATTCACACCAGAAATAATAATCTCAGTAAGACAACAGAGTGATTTATTTAATCTTTTTACAGACCTATGGGGTAGATAGCATGATACATATTTTTCAGATTAGGAAACTAAAAGTTGATCAATTATTTACTGGAAATCACACACCTAAACATGGCAGACTCAAACTGGAGCCCACACATGACCAGAACACCCATGTTGAGCCAAAGTACTGCTCAACCAAAACCTTCCTTATTGTCTTTGCCCTATACATTCCACTGATACAAAGCTAGCTGAAGATAATAAGCCCATGCAAGAACAATTAGAGCAAAAGATTAGAAATGATGTAAAGTTCCTCAGTTCATTGAATATTGAATGGCCTACTTCATGTAATTGTATTTCATCATACAGCACAAATCTGTGAACGGGGGACAAGCTAAAAAAAATAATATTCATATGTTATCTCTAGCAATCTTCGTGGATCAAGACAGTATATCATTTCTGCCTTTCCTTCTGAATCTTTTTGTGTGTGTTTTAGATACATAAATATCATTTTATAATGAGAAAAGAGTAATTTTTAATTCAACAACATCCTGGACTTGGAATAAAATATCCACCAAATAAAAGACTGTTGGTCTCGTTGTTCCTTCTCACATTAAGAATGTTGAAACTAAGATATGTTAATATAATTAGAATAATTTGAGAGAGTCACAATAGGCTTAATATCAGATAAGGGAATTATGGGAATTGTGATTTAATGTTCAAACACATGAGCAGAGGATGCCACAGCTGCCGCTGTCCTGGCTGGGGCAGGAAGGATGGGTAGAATTCTCAGCAGAACCAGGAAGAAGTCCAGCCCAAACTCGCCATGACTCATCGTCCCCTGCCACGTCTTCTCAAAGATATCACTCCTTTGTCTGCCTGCATGCCCTCGCCTCTAGCCACCTTTAACTCAATGACCTTTCTTCTTGTTCTGGCAAACCTGACAGAAGCAGTTTAAAGACAGAAGAATGTGCTTGACTTATGATTTCAAGGGATTTCCATCCATCACGGTGGGAGCTCCAGGACTGTGTATCAGATCTCCTGTTACTGCTGCAAACACTAGACTAGAACTGAGGCTGGGCTGTGTCTTTCAAAAATTCTCTTCCAGGTCTCCAATTCTTCCTGCTGTCCTCCCCTCCTGAAAGGTTTCCTAACCTACCAAAACAGCCATCATCCATGGATCATACAGACAAATATCTGAGCCTATGAGGGACATTTCACATTCAAACCACAACTCTCACCATAACTAACTCTGCTCCCTCTGTTTTTCTCCCTCAACTCCACAGAGAAACATCCTTACGACTGTTATCAATATCCTCTCTGCTCTCAAATCCCACTTGTATCCTTTCGCTATATGAATGATCTTTTAACTGCAACTGATTCTTTGAACATCTCTTCTCGTGAATCCTGTGACACACTGGGTACAAATACATAAATATACGCTATTTATGAGACAGATTCTCTTTTGAATTCTGGGCTTATGTATACTGATGAGATAGGACAACTGAGGTCCTTAACCAAAAGAATGAAAAGAATTGATGTGTGATATATTAGTTCCTTTTCTATTACTGCAATGGAACACCGTGAACCAAAGCAACTAACGGAAGAAAGAGCATTTTGGCTTATGATTTCAGAGGGGGAAGGGTATGCCATCGTGGCAAGGAGGAACGGCAGCAAGTGGCAAGGTTGGTGACCAGAGCAAAAAGCTGAGAGAGCAATCTCAAGACCACTCAGACGTGGACAGGCAGAGGGGTAGGCTACAGAACTTTGCAGCCACCTTCAATAATGTGCTGCCTCCAGCAAAGGTCACCAATGTCCTAAACTGCCACAAATGGCGCCACTAAGAACCAAGCATTCAGATCCCTGAGCCTATGGGGAACACCTGTCATTCCTTCCATCACACAATCTATATAGGGAGAGGAGTTAAGATTGAGGATATTTCCATGTCTTTAGGTTGGGAGGTGCTGTCTTTTGCACAGGCGCCCAACTTGTACCTTTTTTTCTATATTTTTTTTTCATTTTGACTTACTGACGATACTTATGTCATCCATCACCTCCCCCCCCCCTTATTCTATTCTCTGCATGTGTACGGTATTGAATAAAAACGTCTTGTGAAGTTATAGAGATCCAAAATGTTCTTTGTAATGGGCTGACTTCATCTTGAGTGAGTTTTAGAGAGTCATATCCTTCTAAAGATTTGTGATTTTAAACAGGTTAACACAAAGTTTTATAAAATATCCGGGGCCAAGCTGAAAATGTCCTCTTTTTATCACTTTGTTTCCATCCCACCTGTTAGTCTGCAGTATTTTTTGTTACATATGGTAACAGAATACTCAATACTCTCTCATTTCTGCTATTATTTCTTCTTTAATTATGGGTTATTTAAATTTTTCTTTCTTATTTCTACATGATTTAATTTTTCTAATTATTATTGCTAATGATGATATCTTAACTGCATATGTGATCAGAAAACATGTCTATATTATTTCAATACCTTTTAAAATTATAAGACTTCCATTATGATCCATGATATACCCATTTTCATACCATATATATGTATATATGTTTTTGATCATGTTTTCCCCTCTTCCAACTTCCCCTAGAACTCCTTCCCCACTTCCCCACCTCCCTACCCAACCAAGTTTATATTCTCTCCCTCTCCCTTTCCCTCTCACTCTGCCTCCCTCTCTATCTCCCTCACCCTCACCCTCTCCCTTTTCCTTCTTCTCACCCTACTGTCCTGTGTCCAAGCCAAATTAATAAATTCCACAAAATTAATTCCATGTTCATTTGTTTTTTGTGAAATTTTGTTTCTTCTTTTTGTTTTGTTTTGGCATTTGCTATCTCATCAGCTTTTTGTTTGTTTGATATAAACCTATTTTTTAAATAAATTAGTCTAGCTTCATCTACTTACTTTTGCCTGCTTTGTCTTCTTTCATACCTTTAATTCTAATCTTTATCACTTCTTTCGCTTTTTAAACAATTGAGTAAGAAGACTACCACTAAAGTGCTCTAATTACAGTTTTGCTTTCCAAAATAAGATTATTCACTTCACAAAAGAAACAAGAAACAGAACTGCCACTTCAGAAATGAAGATGGTGGTTTTGCCGATGGCTGGCTTGCTATGGTGGGTTCATCCCTTTCTCTAAGGACCAGGTCTTGCTTTCTTCTGGGCTTTGTTAGATAAACACACCTGTGTGGGCAGATGCCAAAGCAGGAAGAGATAAAAGTCTTCCTGAAGAGGTGGGGAAGCAATTCTGAGTAGGGTGTAGCAAACCCCAGCTCCCACAAGAGCCCAACAGGTAGCTGCAGCAATTAGCAAAACGGAAGTGAGTCACAGCTGTCACTTGCTCTTCTACACAGCCACAGCCAAAAGGCTCAGAAGCCATGATGACTTACCCTTCCACTGGCAGCTACTTGTTCCCTGAACAATCTTCACCCTACTGGGATGTTGTCCAACAGTTTCAGAAGAAATCTGATTTCAGATTTGGGTGGGAGAACAGCTGAGGTTGACAGGTTTGCAGGTGACTCTTTTGTTAATCCGATGCAAGTCAAATTAACCATGTGTGTGGCCTACAGTTGTAAAGCCCCCACTCCCTCCCCAGGCAAATCAAGGAAAGGTCTCAGACACAGCACTGAGAGGAAAACGACTGGGGCCTTTCTGTCCTTTTTTCATCCTGCCAAATGTGATAACCCACTCCTTACTGAAGTCCTCCCGAGAAACATTAAATGCAAAGGATTTTAAGATCCAAGGTCTGGTTGACTGCCATGAACAGCATGATGAATGAATCCTCTAGATGCAGAAATGGAAAAACGGTATATAGTACAAGTAGGCTCTCAAATGGAGGGGCACCAAAAATCGCTGCCAAAATAAAACTCACTTGTCTGGGTCCCTATTGACAATGCTTTGCCAACAGCTAAATCTGTCCTGACTTCAACAGCCTCTGCTCAGGTTAGCGCAGTCTGGAAGCCAACCTGCTCCACTTCTGTTATCCCCCCTGAGAAAATGTGGAGAAAGAAGAGAAAGAAACTACTCTGAATACGTGTGTATGCAAATGCACACACATAAACACACACACAAGCACAGACATGCACACACACATATTCAAAGAAATATGTTCAAAGTCTTTGATTTTTCTGCTCGTTTGTTATTATTTTAATTTTTTAATGTGAGATATCAGCAGCGAACCTTTAAAATATATTACCACCGATTAGCAATTTGCTAATTGCTGCAGCTACCTGTTGGGCTCTTGTGGGAACTGGGGTTTGGTACACCCTACTCAGAATTGCTTCCCCACCTCTTCAGGAAGACTTTTATCTCTTCCTGCTTTACCACCGAGAGAAGGTGATTCAATGACTACCTAAACAACAAGCTCTAGAAAGGGAAAGAAAAGGAGGATCCGACATCCACCACTCACAAATCTTTGTAGGTATAGCTATATGTACCATGATGTGTAGTGCTCAAAACAGAAGCATGAAGAACTTCCTTTCTATTGTGAGATAACCAAAGCACAAACAAGATACATGACTTGCCAAGATCACATATTTAATAACCTGTGCTGCCACGATTCAAAACTACGGATCCTGCACCAAAATCCTCCATTTTCAGCCTGTACCATGATGCCATTTCTGGCTAACAATCACATGAGAATCTTGGCTCCAACAACCTGATTCTGAGGTAGCTGAGATTCTGACAATGAGGCCTGGGAAGGACAATGTGGAGAAATAAACAAGAGAGTCAGAACTTAGCTAGGAGCTCGTGGCATGGACCAAGGCAGGGCCACTGTAGGACTGCAAGAAGGTAAGATGCTTAAGTTTGTATGATGCACAATCACAGACACACACACACCATACAACATTTCATCTTCACAATTAACTAAATCTCTCCTTCACCGATTCCTTATCTTCCAAACAAATAGCAGGTGACCTTCACCATCTCCTTGACCATAAATCATTTTATTCCAGTTTCAGTAAAGTATGTGCGTATGTGTGTGGGCGTGTGTGTGGGCATGTGTGTGTGTGTGTGTGTGTGTGTGTGTGTGTGTGTGTGTGTACGTGAAAGAGAGAGAGAGAAAGAGACTGGCAATGAGCCCCAAGACCTTGTATATGTAGTAGAAAACTCTGCCAATGAGTCACAACCCTAGAGTCACAACCTCTAAAAACTTAATTCTCCTTTTTCCATCTCATGTCCACAACACCACAACTATTTTTAGTACATGCTACCTTTTTTGCTTACCTATCCACCTATATCTTCTTATTTTATTACATAAGTCAATATATGCTTTATCAGCTAAAGAAAATATACTCCAGGCTATAATCCCAGTACTCAGGGAGGAAGAGGCAGGTGGATCTCTGTGAGTTCAAGGCCAGCCTGGTCTACAAATTATGTCCAGGATAGCCAAGACTACACAGAAAAATCCTGTCTCAAAAACAAAACAAACAAACAAACAAACAAAAAACATACTGTATACATGGATGAGAACATTTGGCGGGGGGGAAAAAGTCTGTCTTCAGTCATCACAGTTTCAAATAATAAAATTTTGTTGCTATGTGTTTAAAATTATGGTTCCAAAAGACACACCTCTCCTCCCTGAACTTCAAGCATATTATTTGATCATATGCCACTTGCACTGAACTAGCTGGACAAGAAAACTAAGCGGTTTTCTTAGCTAAGAAAACAAGTAAATCAGTGACAGAGAATTTTTATCCTCAATATGTACAATACAGAATTCTCAAGGAGTTGAGGTAAAAACAAAATCCATAATTCATACGGCATCTCTCCATTCAATTCTCGGGTTGTCATTTCAGAGAAACATGTAATTGGTCATCAGCATTTTCATCATCAAGAGTTTATTTTACAAACACAAAATTATGCTTGTATAAGATAAGCATTTCTAACCCAAAATCTAAAACTATTTTAGCGCCAGCATGACACCCTAGATGGAAAATCCCACACCTGGCCTCAGGAGAGGGGTTACTGTTCAAACGCAGGTATACAGAAAAATATTAAATAAAATTATTTTTAGACTATGTGAAGAAGGTATATACGGGTCACAAATACATTTTATGTTGTCTCACTCCCAAAATTTTCTCATTAGGTATATGCAAACATTCCAAAATCCAAAAACATTCCTACTTTATTATTATTATTACTATTATTAATAATATTATTATTCATTACCATTTATTCACTTTGTATCCCGGCTATAGCCCTCTCCCTCATCTCCTCCCGGGTACCACCCTCTCTTCCTCTTCCCCCCACGTTCTCCACCCTCCCTCCCTCTCCCTCCTATGTCCCTCCCCTAAACACTTCTGTTCTCTGCTGTCTTGGATGAGGAATATGTGTCCTGAAGCCCCCATGTTTCAGCATGATGAAATGTGACCTTCCTCTTCTATCTGTTTTCAAGTCTCTTTCTGTCTCCCCTGAAAGTACATTAGTGATGGCGCTTAAAGCTCATCCTGAGGTCCTGATTTCTGTTAATTGTCGGCTTGGCAGAATCAAGAATCCCATTTGAGCCAAGCCTCCAGGCACACTTGTGGGAGATTATCTAGATTAGGATCAACCTTTGAGAATGCTGTGGGAGTTTATCTAGATTGCCTTAATTAGCGTGAGGTGACCCAGCTTAATTGTGGGCAGGACAATTCTTGGGCAGGAGATCCTGTGAAATGGAGAGAGCAAGGTGCACACTGGCAAGCATGCATTCATTCCTCTCCTTTCTGCTTGTAGATGCAGCGAGATGCACCGCCTCGAACGCCTACCTCCTTGACTCGCCTGCCATGATGAATTGTGGATTCAACCCTTTCCTCTCTTTCTTGCTTGTGTCCAAGTGTTTAATCACTGCAGCAGAAGATACACTAAAAAAAGAAACATGGATAAGCTGGAATAATCTTCTCATCGCAAAGTCCTTAAAGTGATCACCATCCACAAAGACATTTTCTCACAACCCTGGGATCCCATGAGTTAGGATGAGGATCTTCTGGAGAAAGGACATTTATTTCAGCATACCACATTTATTTCACATAGACCAAGACCAGATGCAAGAGTATGGATGTAAGCAAAGAAAATGATGAAAAGAACCTGGAGTTTTCCGGAAGCCTTACACAGGCCCTCGTGTGATGGCTGGGTAATGGCAGATGTTTGGAGAGTCTATTCAAGGGCTCAGTCACAACGAGGCTTGCAGATTAATGGATTACCTGCCTTCAAGGCAATCACTGACTAATTACGAATCTGATCCCCTTGCTGTTTCTCTAACAATAAAGATATTTACATTGAGAAGAGGCAATAATTTTACCTGACACTCACATAGGATAAACATGCTCTCTGATGTACAACAAGGATTGTTATAAAAGCATGTTAGCTCCCAAATTACCTGGAGAGCACTTTTTTTTTAAGTGTGCAAAAGAATAATGTCGCTGAGACAGATAGTTACAAATTGGAAGACAGAATTTATTTCAAAAAGCCAAGTGACGCTCTGGGAAATATCTGGCCAGATTCTAGGTTCCTGGGGCTTCACTCTCAGCTGCTAAGGTATGCAAATGTTCCCATCCAGGGCCCAGCTGCTGTGTGGAGAAATGTGCTGATGGAACTAAATTGGGATTCCAGAGAACACAAATCAAATTGTAAGCAAAATTACTGAAATACACCAGCCCTCCTTTGAAGCATTATGGGCCAAGCAAAGAAAAATGACTAATGGGTAATAATACACAGTCCTGACAGGAATCATAAGCTGGGAAGGAAGTTGCATGTAAAATAATAATAAAGAATATTAAATTGTCATGAGGCCCTGTCGGAGACAAATGAAATCAGAACAGATTCTCAGCGCCAGTCATCTGCTTGCCCCCTTTGAAAGTGTCCCAGGAATCTACAGACAAGGCTTGCTTTCACTTGTGTTACCTTCCTGTTACAAAGGAATGTTCACTCAGATCTGGAAACTGCAGATAAGGGATGGCCATGAGAACAGAAGGCAAGCAGGTACATTGTCTACCAGAGCCCAGGTGGAAAAACAGGTTCCCTTAACCTACATATAAACAAAGCAAAGTGATGTGTTCTGTGAAGACATCCTTAGTTTGCTGGCTCTGCATTTCTTTTTTTTTTTTTTAACATCATTGTTCTCTTTAAATATATATTTGGTGCTGAGGCAACAGATCAGTCAGTAGTGTGCTTGCCATGCAAGCAGGAGGACCTGAGTTCTATCGCAGTGCCTGCATCAAAATCCAAGCATAGAGGCAGGGATGGATAGGCCCAGAGCTGAGGAGATAGAGACAAGCAGGTCTCTGGGATCATTGGCTGGCCAGCCTAACCTAATTCTAGAGCTCCAGGCCAATGAGAAACCTTGTCTCAAACAAAGTGAACATCTCCTAAAAAAAACAACATCTAAGGTTGGCATCTGGCCTCTACACACACACACACACAAAGTTCACAGAAGCATCCACATGCAATCATATACGCAGGCACATAAATAATAAATATTTTAAATAAGAGGTGATGTTTTAATTTGTGATTAAGGTACTTTAATTTCAAAGTAATATTTTGGTAGTTTCATTTGGAGGCTCTTTGAAAGTTTAACACCCCAACATTCATCGCAGTAAGAAGCAGGATACAGCTGGGATACAGAGTTAATAAAATGTAACTAATAATAATAAACAATAAAAAAAGAAGCGATATCGTCGGTTCTTCCAACCTCATCTTCAGAAGTTAAGCTGAGAAACGTCCTGCAAAGTATAGCTTCAGCCTCCTGGATGTGAACCTGCTACCAAAATCCGCCATGTTTCCAGTACACAAGAGCCTCCAAGTTAGAAAGGCTACTTAAATCACCTGTTTCTTTATCCTAGACTTTGTTGACCCACAGTGGCAGTTCTCAAATGGAGCTGCTCATGAGAAGCACTTAGAAATGTTTATGCACATACTAGAAAGCTAGAATCCACCTGCACACTTGAATACAACTGGTTCATGATGAGGCTAGGGCAGCCATATTTCTTCTTGTCCTATAAGTAACTATCATGTGTGTGAGGGGGTATGAACCATTGTTCTACATCCTAGTTTTTAATACTCCTTTTCTTGTGAGAATTCCCAGCCGTTTACACTCACTACTCAAGCCCAGCCTATGTCATCAATATATGGTGTCTCCACTGACAGTTTGCTGCTGAAAGCTATGGAAATGGTTTGATGTTCTCTAGACTTAACACACTGCTTAGCCAAATTTGCCATTAAAGATTCATTGATCATATTTTCCAACATGACAAAATGCCCAAGACATAGGGCTTACAAGGATGAAAGGTTTTTTTAGGCTACTATCTTCTGTCAATGATCACATGGTCCAACTGCTTTAAGACATATGGTGCAAAAGCTCTTCATGGTAGAAGTCTACCGGGGAAACCCTTATCACCTCCTGATAATCAGGGAGCAAAGAGAGGGGATAAAAGGACAGAGTCCTAAGATCCCTTTCAATGGTACAATGGTGTTTCCCCAATAACCTAACTTCCTTCCTCTAAGCCTTACCTCCCAAAAGTTTCACCCTTATCAATAACACTACTGTCTGGTGACTTGGCCTTTAACACATGGTTGTGGGTGAAACACGCAAACTCTAGCACCTACTGGCACTTTAAAGAGACTTCCTGAGAATGTTCTCACCCACTTGCTATTCCTCCCTTCAATTAACCCATCTCAGATCTGCATGTCAGAGAACTTTTTCATTTGCAACTCAATTACGCTCAATAAATACCTCAATATTTGGGCCAAATGTCTTATCATGGCTATCCCTACATTCCCTTTATCACAGAACTTCAGAACTATACAGCTGTCAACACTGACAGCCAAATTAGTCTGTGTTCTGTATCCTAAAAAGATACTTGACAAAAATCTCTAGTTTGTACCCTTTAGGTCACACTAAGTTGTGACAATTGAACATTTCTACAGATACTGCCAAATATTCTGTATAATGAGGGAGAAATACCCCACTGACAGTTCTAGCCATATGTCAAATATCCCCGAAGACTTTAATAGGGTTGGTTTCTAGCAAATGAAAGTGGAGAGGGAGAGACTGGGCTGGGAATAGGCTTTCGAAACACCAAAGCCCACCCCGCAGTGGGCTTCCTCCAACAAGGCCACACCTACTCCAAAAAGCTCATACCTCCTAGTCCTTCTAATCCCTTTAAACAGTTCCACTTCCTGGTGAGTAAGTGTTCACTTATATGAGGGACCATTCTCATTTAAGTCTCCACAAAGTCTTTGGAAACTAACTCAATGAATAATTTCAATCCAGGCTGAAATGATGTATTTTGAAATCTCCTTAGAATTACAAATATGGGTAGAGAGGATAAAGAAGGTGGGTGATAGATAATAGCTGGACCTGGACAAGATGGAAAATTTCTAGTGTTCTATGGTACAGTTGGAGAATTAAGGGTGACAAGAATTCACTGTATATTTTAAAGTAGTAGAGAAGATTTTAAATAATCTGTAGGGCAGGAGAGATGACTCAGAGGTTAAGAGCACTGGCTGCTCTTCCAGAAGTCCTGAGTTAAATTCCCAGCAACCACATGGTGGCTCATAACCATCTATAATGAGATCTGGTGCCCTCTTCTGGTGTGCAGGTGTACATGCAGACAGAACATTGTATACATAATAAATAAATAAAAATAACAACCTGATGGAGAGAAATGATAGATGTTTGAAATGATATTCTAATTATCCAAGTCTTGTTGTTGCATATTTTATGCATGCATCAAAATGTCACACTGTATCACATAAACATTACATGTCAGGTAAAATTAAAATATATATTTAAAAAAATATTTCAACTGTGATTTCTCCATTATCCACATTTCATAAACACTGACCTTATACCATAAATAATGAAAACATTAAATTAATTTATAAAACACAAGAGTGTTAATGGAAGAACATAGATCAGGAATTTCTTATCCTCAGAAATGCTAACTTGGTCTCACTGACTCCAACCACTAATTTTCACCCCAGTGAACAATTGTTCCATTCTTGTGAAATGTGAGTTATAATGTATTTGAAAAGCCTTCTGAAATTTTAAATTGAGTAGAATTTTATTTGAATTCAATTTGAGCACCAAGTCTTAATTATTTGAGCTAGTGGAAAGGAACAAAACACCAAAAGTAGGACATTTAAATAATGTAGATTTAAACACATACTGACATATTTTTTTTAATTTTTAAGGAATTAGAAGGTCATCAAAGTTATACTTATTTTGCTTATTTTGCTATTTATTTTGCTATTTATAACTCTCTGAAATGATTCATCTAGCATCAACATTTTTACATATCACTTCTGATAAATATTATGTTTTATACAATAACACAGAAGTTCTTGGATACATGTTCCCTGAGGCTGACACAGGAAAGCAGAGGAAGAGTGGGGTTAGCCAAGCACTGAGTTGTGTTATTGTATAAAACATAATATTTATCAGAAGTGATATGTAAAAATGTTGATGCTAGATGAATCGTTTCTTTTTTTTCTCATTTATTTATATTATTCACTTTACATCCTTGCAGCCTCTTCCCTCCTCCCTCCCCAGTCCCTCCCTTTCTCCCCTGCTATCTCCTGTTTCTCAGAAAAGGGGAGCTACCTTTCCCATCCACCCCAGCTCATAAAGTGGCATGAAGACTGGACAGGTCCTCTACCCCGTAGCCTGTCAAGGCAGTCCCGCCAGGGGAAAGTGATCTAAGAGCTAGCAAGTGAGTCTATGTCCAATTCAGTCTCCACTTCCCTTACTAGAGTACCCACTGGAAGCCTAAGTTGTCCACCTGCTACATCTTTGTAGGGGGCCTAGGTCCACTTCATACCGTGGTCCTTGGTGGACGCTTCAATCTCAGCAAACCCCTCTGGGCCCTGGTTAGTTGGCTCTGTTGTTTTTCTTGTGGTGCTCCTGTCACTTCCGGGTTCTTTTTCTTTCCTCCCACTATTCTCCAAGACTCCCAATGCATCAATCAATGTTTGGCTGTGAGTCTCAGCACCTGTTTTGAGGCACTGCTGGATGGAGCCTCTCAGAGGACCACTCTGACAGGCTCCTGTCTGCAAGCTTAGCAGAGTATCCTTCATAGCGTCATGGGTTGGCACTCTACAAGAGGTGATGCCATGTAACAATTAAAAGGGTACTTTCAAAAATAAATACATACATACATACATACATACATAAATAAATAAATAAATAAATAAATAAATAAATAAATAAAAGGGTACTTTCCCTACAGTTTCTCATAACTGTATGGCAATTTTAGCTTCTGTCTTATTTAAAGAACATGACTCTTTCTTGACTAAAGCTCATTTACATTTAATTTTCTGTAGTTAAGTGACTACTAATTTATCATCTTCTTGAGCGGCCATAACCAGTACCAGAAAAGGCTGAAGTCAGGGTTTATGTAACAGAAATGTCTGCTCACAGTCCGCAGGTTGGGAAAAAAGGCTGTGGGGATTTCATTCTGCGGCCATATCTGGTAGGTGGCCACCCACCTCCCTGGTTACATATGATCTCTTCTTCCCTGGCTCAAGGACAGCTTTGGTCTGTCTCACTCTTCTCAAAAGAATCTGACCTAAGTGCTGGTGTGACCCCACTTAACAGTCATTACTTGAGATGCAGTGACTTCAGAGATGTGAGGTTTCAGTCTCTTGCTGCTAATACCTTCTCAATGGAAACATCGCCAGCAGATTCATCACTGTACTTGTCCTTAAAGAAAAATGTGTAGACACAGCTATCAAAGACTTCAAACCTTATTCGCCCAAAGTTGGCTCAAACCTAGAATGAACTAGGTGAGGATAATAACACACAGCTCCTGAGAATTCTTCTAAAATACAGAGAAGGAAGGAGACACTACATGACTGGAGGGAAGGGGGAATGCAGTGAAGCCCAACTGTTAGCATTTGTTTTACTCATTTTTTTTTTGAGACATGTTCTCACTATGGAGCCCAAGCTGGCCTTGAACTCTGGATCCATCTGTTTCTGCCTTCCAGGTGCTGGGATAACAGCCATGCATGGCTAGGCAAGCTACTCACTTTTTGAAGTTGCATCCCTAATACTAGTGGGCAAAATTGAATACCACTGCTAAGATATTAGGTCACAGGAGAAAAAAATACATTAAACACACATAGTCCTTTGCAGAGGGAAAAAACATTTCCTACTATGAGTTCAGTGCTCCGGTGCTCAGACCACTTATTTTCTAAAAGTTCTGGCAACTATGAGTTTCAAAAATCCACAACTTTCCTCAGCAGAGCATTTGGAACAGCACACTCCAGCAAGGCAGAGAGGTCACATTTCTTCCCTACACCTCTGGAAACTTTACAGTTGAGATTTTCAAGATTCCCAATCACAGCCCCAGGAAAGCCTACAGTAGACGAGTGAGCTTGTCATCCTCGCAGTGTTTTCTCCTTTAAAAGTTCATGAGGCCTTGAAACACCTGCCACCGGTATTCAAGAAAAACACCCACATAGGTCTGACACAGACCTCTGTGGCTATCAAATCAGAGGGAAGGACTGTCATCTTTGGATATTTACGAATGAATCTGCAAGGATAATTGCACAAGTGCCCATGTACATATACAAGTGGAAAGAAGGATTTTTTTTTCTACTAGCTGTAATGTTCTAAGTAGAGATAAGTACATTTTCAGTTAGTTTTTCCCCATGATACATTAAAAATGAATTAGAATAAACATGCCTAGAACAATAGACATTTAATGGTGATCTATAAAGTCTCTACACTGTTGAGCCCTGGGGGAAAATAAAGAAATGGGTGCCTTTCCAGCTCTGCCACCGAGCAAAGAGGTGTCAAGAATAAGGGAATAGCAAGGCAGCAGTGTAAAGTAAGAAGCACGAAATGCCAGGCACCAGTGAGACCCAGCTCTGTTTAATTTTGACTCGAAACTACGTGCTTTTTTTTTCCTGAAAAGAAAGATCAAGGCAGAACAAGAAACTGTTTTCACTGCCCTTTTTTTCCATGCATAAAGACATTAGAACTCTCTTACCTTGGATTTCTAGTCCCCTCTTATTTACCCAGCAAGGGAAATCGAGCCTATAATATGCCAATAAATAGCAAATAGCAACGCTGCTTTTATACTAACAAAAGAGAACTAATTTTAGAATCTATTTTAATCATGCTTCATCTTTTCTACTTTAGAAGACAAGAGAGAAAAACTACTTTTATCCATCAGTGGTGGTACATACCTGTATTGCCAACACTCAGGGGAATGAGAGAGGAAGATTGCATGTTGGAGGCCTGTATAAACCATGCCATGACTTATGTATCTACTATGTACATACTGTGTGCCTGTGTGTGCATGTGTGTGATGGTTAGTTTTATGTCAACTTGATACAAGCTAGAATGGGAACCTAAATTGAGAAAATACCTCCTTAATATCTGGCTATAGGGCTTTTTTTTTTGGGGGGGGGGGGGGATTGATGGCGGAGAGCCCAGAAAGTTCATTGTGAGTAGTGTCATCCTTGGCCTTGTGGTTCTTCTGGGTTCTCTAAGAAAGCAGGCTGAGCAAGCCATGAGGAGCAAGCCAGTAAGCAGGACTCCTCCATGACCTCTGCATCAGCTCCTGCCTCCAGGTTCCTGCCCTGTTTGAGTTCCTGTTCTGGCTTCCTCTAACGAAAAACTACAATGTGGAAGTGTAAAGCAAATAAACTCTCTCTCCCCAATGTGTTTTTTTGCTCATGAGGCTTCATTGCAGCAATAGAAACCTTAACTAAGACAACATACATATATGTATATGTATATGTATATGTGTATGTATATACATATATGTGTGTAATATAATAAAATATAAAAATATATATGTGTGTATTTAATAAACAAACAAAAAGGCCATTTAAGCCATTATTAGTAAAAATTGAAATGAATACATTTAATAGAATTGTGAGAGCTAAGGTAAAGTTCATCCAACTCCAAGTTGTATAGAGCTTCAAAGTTTTCTATAATTTCTGATAGTTGTAGAGGATCCCTAAATTGACCAGTTTGCCCCTTCTTGGTCACCTTGGAGAACTCCTGAAAAGAGATAGCTAGGTTCTGTGATACTTGGAATAACAATGACCTCCATAGCTCATGTACTTGAATGCTTAGTCACAAGGGAATAAATTGTTGAAAGGATTAGAAGGACTAGGGGGTGTGGTCTTGTTGCAGTAGGTGTGGCCTTGTAGGAGGAAGTATGTCCCTGGAGGTGGACTTTGAGGTTCAAAAGCACATGCCAGGCCCAGTCTCTCTCCTCCTGCTGCTTACTGTTCCAGTACCTGCCATGCCTGCTACCATACTCCTGCCATGATGGTAATGGACCAAGCCTCTGAAACCATAAGCAAACCCCCAAGTAAATGTTTTCATTATATAAAAATTAGCTTGGTCATGCTGTCTCTTCACAGCAATGGAACAGGGTCTGAGACAATATCCAATGGATGGGAGGCTCGATTACTACTCATTAGGGGTGAAATGATGAACTGATGTTTCAGGACTCTTTATACATAATAATAGGTGCTCAAAAAACCATCTGGTTTAAGGTTTCCTTAAAACTCTATGCCATAACCACTCAGTTCATATGAGTAACTGCTATGCCATGAGAGAATGAGTCAGTTTTCTCTAACGGTGTAGCCACTGGAAGTTCAACCATATTCCAGTGGAAGACCACACATCCAAAGATATATGGGCCTCATAAATAGAACTTGATGAGTTTAAATGGGGAAGAAGAGGAAGAGACACAAAATTGAATGGGTAAGGAAGGGGATGGATTCGGGAGAATCTGAGAGAGGGGTGAATGCTAGCATTTAGGCCTGCTTCTGGGTTGCCTAGCAATCTATGATGTCATCATGTGTCACCCATTAAGTAGACACACCTGGCAGGCATGGTTACATTGCTCCTTAAAAGGTTCAGCCCACCACTTTGTCTCTCTCTCTTGCCCTCTCTTGCCTTCTTGTCTTTGCCCTCTCCCCTTTCTCTGTTGGGGCACCCACCTCTCTTCCCCTTATCATGTCTCACTCTCTCCTCTCTCTCTCTCTCTCTCTCTCTCTCTCTCTCTCTCTCCATCTCTATCTAATAAATCTCTTTCATATAAAATCTGCTGTGTGAATCATCATTTATTGGGTTCTTACAGTGAATATGATCAAAATATACTGCCTGACATCTCAAAGAACTAATTTGGAAAACTCTTGGATAATGAGATTGTTTCACTCAAACTGGATGTGACCAATATTGCTACAAGCAGTTCTCATGCATATAAAACTGTCTAGTAGGAAAGACTGAAAAAAAAAAAAAAAACGATAAATAAAACCTCACACCACACTGTGGCCAGATGAACTGCCTGTATATTAGTGCGCCCTCACAGAAAATTACATATGAGTAATTTCACATGGATTTCTACACCCCTTGCTTACATTGCTTCCGAAAAGCCAAGTATTGGGTGGGGCTGGAGAGATGGCTCTCCCAGAGGACCCAGACTCTCAACTGCCTGTAACTCTAATTCTAGGTGATCTGATGCCACCTCTGGCCTCCATAGGTACCAGCACTAAAGCATGTAGTACTCCCAACACAGAAGCTTCTCCATGTATTTCTTCCAACTTTTTCTTCAGTGTTTTAAGATTTTCATTGTAGAAGCTTGAACCTCCTTGATTAGGTTCATACTTGGGTGTGTATGTCTGTGTATCTTGATTCTGTACCCAGCTTTTTGGCTGCAAGTATTTGTCAGATCTAAAAGCTTGCCAGTGGAATCTTCAGAGTCTTTTAAGCATAAAGTATCTGCAAATGGTGGCATTTTCACTTCTTCTTGTCCTATTTTCACTTTTACTACTCTTGATTTATTGCTCTAGCCAGGATTTCAAGCACCACATTGAAAAAAAAGAGTATGAAGAGGGACTGGAGAGATGGCTTGCCAGGTGCAAGCACGAGCTGCTCTTCCAGAGAACCCAGGCTCAGTCCCCAGCACTAACACGGGTGCTCACAACCACCTGTAACTCCAGTTCCAGGTAAGCCAACATTTTCTTTTGGCCTCTGCAGGAACTGTATGCACACACGTACACACAGATGAAATACTCATACAAATAAGGAAAGAAAGGAAGAAAGAAATCTTTTAAGAAGACTATAGTTAGAAGTCCTTTGATTTATGGGTTTACATGCCAATAAGCCCATTCTAGGTTAAAAATATGGTAAATTAAAAATGCACTTATGTAATACCTCCGACTTAAAAAAAAAAAAACGTTCTGGCTTAGCAACACAATGCACTATAGAGGATCAGTGTCACTATTATCATCAGGCAGTGGCTCGCCATCACACACAGTGTGATACTATATATCACAAATCTGGGGGAGAATCAAAATTGTAAGGTTGGTTTCTATTAAATATCTTGCTCTCTTTTGTATTATCAAAACGTTTTTTTTTTTAATCTTGAGTTAAATGGTCATAAGTCAGAGACATGAATTTTCAGTCCCCAGGAAGAATAAAAGACCTCTCTCCATGCATGTAAAAATACATTCAATATGGACTCTTTGGAGTGGGGGGGGGGGAATCCCTAGAGACTTAAATACATGCCGATAAAAGACAAGTTAAAAACGGCAGCCCATCTGGACAATGGCACATCATGCAGAATATCATGGAACATCAGAAAAAAGAGATAGATCATTGCACATGTCCGTGAGCCACATGAGCTCTTAAACAAGAGGGACAGTATGGAAAAGGCACAGTC